>NC_080092.1:19138051-19441081 GCF_950005125.1 Chionomys nivalis
TCTCTCTCCCCTTTCTCTTCTCCTTCTCTCTCTATTTCTCTCCTCTAAGTAAAAATGTCTACTTTTATGTCTTCCTACTGTGTCTGTATGCCTTTTACCCGCTGCACGTCCACACCCGCCGCGAGCTGTCTCTCCCGCTCGCCACACGGCAGGACCAGCTCTCCCGCTTGAGACCCGCCACGACCCGCCTGGGGATCTTGGGCGAGCGACCCGCTCTGGGACCGGCAGCGACCCGCAGCCGTCTCTGCCTTGGGACTGGCTGCTCGCAGAGTCCGCTGCCTGACTACAGCTGCCTCCTGGGACTTTATAGCATTTAGGAAAAGAACAACAGCCAAGCTCTCTGGAGGAGCCCAGGAAATTGTGAGTGAATGCCAGACTTTTATTTTTCTTTTTGAGACAGATGTTTCTCTGTTTTGGAACTCGACTCGCTCTGTAGACCAGGCAGGCCTCTAACTCACAGAGATCCTCCTGCCTCTGCCTCTGGAGTGCTGGGATCAAGGCGCGCACCACCACACCTGACTGTGAAGGCCAGGTTTTTGACATTGACTCATTTACACTGTTAGAGTTGGTTTTGCTTTGATCAGATTGTGACTGTGCCCTGGTTCTTTCCCTCTTGGAACAAGAAAGTTCTTATTTAGCTCATTTTTGATTTTACCGGAGCCCACGGTTGAGAGACTGAATTTTTAAAGAGACTTTGGATTTTTAAGTCTTAGAAAAAATTTTAAAGACTGTGGGACTTTTAAAAGTTAGGAATGTTTCATATTGTGATGTTTGTTAATATATGGTCTTGGGGATGAATAAGAAAGGAAAAGTTTGACTAAATAGTGATGTGTTTGTGTGTCAAATGGACAAGGGGTTAATTGTGTTGGGTGATTTTCTCGTGACGTGACAAGCTAGAGTCAGCTGAGGGGAAGGACTCTCAATGAGAAGTTATCTCTGTAAGACTGCCCTGTAGGCAAGCCTGTAGGGTATTTCCTAATTAGTGTTTGATGCGTGTAAATATTAACTTGCTTCGTGAAGTAAGCAGGCCAACTTGAAGATAAACAATATTATTTTTACTTATTATAAGGGGAAACTCATGAGAATGGGAAGTCCAAGCTCCACTGTGTCCCGCGGGAATCACCCAGAGAGCGGGAGCACCTGGTCCATCCCAGTTTTTCTTCCTGGGCTCCAGGTAGCCATGCCTTAATTAGGTTCCCCTTCTTGGAGGTAATTGGTTAACAAAGCTCCCCCATCAGATGAGGGAGGGTCCAGCCCATAGTGGGTGGGGCCATTCCTGGGCTGGTGGTCCTGGGTTCTATAAGAAAGCAGGCTGAGCAAGCCATAGGAGCAAGCCAACCAAGCAGTACCCCTCCATGGCCTCCATGTCAGCTCCCGCCTCCAGGTTCCTGCCCTGACTTGCCTCAGTAAAGGACTGTGATATAGAAGTGTAAGCCACATAAATCCTTTCCTCTCCAACTTGCTTTTGGTCATGGAGCTTCATTACAGTAATAGAAATACAGCTAGGACTTTTCACACAGAGAAACCCTGACTAAGAGCAGTCTTCTTCCTTTGTTACTGCCTTGTCTAGTTCTGGTGTCTGGGTCAAACTGTCTTTGCAGAACAACTCTGGTCATGTTCCTTGTTCCTTCCATTTCTATTTCATGGAACAGACTGAAGCACACTGGTGTTAGCTTTGAAAGCGTGGCAGAGGACCAGGTGGTGGTAGTGCATGTCTTTAATCTCAGCACCTGGGAGGCAGAGGAAGGCGGGTTTCTGTGAGTTTGAGGTCTTCCAAGACAGCTAGGACTGTAATACAGAGAAACCCTGTCTTAAAAAACCAGGGGAAAAAAGTGTGGTTGGGCCAGGTGTGGCAGGATCAGGTGTTGTGGATCAAGTGTGGCAGGACCAGGAGTGGTGGAAGACACCTTTAATATCTGCACTGAGAAGGCAGAGGCAGGTGGAGTTGAAGCCAACCTGGTTTACATAGAGGAATATGTCTCAAAAATAGTTTGGTGGAATTAGATTGACATTGAATACATCTGGACCTGGACTTGTCGTCTTAAATTATAACTTACTTATACTCATGTATTTAATGTGTGTATGTGTGGTATGTGTTGCAACTCACCAGGGATCAGTGCTGAGGAGTTGAAGTTAAACTCAAGATTCAACAGAATGTGATTTTTGATAATTGCTGCTCAATACTGGACCTTTATTGGGCATCTCTGAAGCTTTTATTACAGCTTTTATTACAAGACCACTAGGGTTCAAGGCAGGGTGGGGAGTCAGTCAAAAACATAGAGTAGCTCTCATCAATGTCACCAGAAGTGCTCAGGAGGCAGCTGTCTGCACGATGTCTGGACATGCTAAACTGGGAAAGGAAATATTTTTTGCCTATAGTATTCCTCAGGCAAGTGGAGGCATTCATCTCGGGAATAAACCAAGGTCTAAGGGAGTAGAGTTCACTCTGTAGAACAAACTAGGAAAGTCTATATATATGTAGGTGACTTATATGTTTGCACTTATGTGTTTCAGCATGCAAGTTAAGTAATAGATCAATTTGTGGGAGCCAGTTGTCTCCTTGCCTTCTCTAGGTTCTGAGACCCAACTCCGGCCATAAGACTTGAATGCTAGGAATCTACTGCCTCTGAGCCATGTCTACAGGCCGGGGGCTTTTCTTTGTTAGAAAACATTTTATTGCTGTTTCAATCTTACTGGTTTTCTTGTTTTTGTTTTGTGAGTCAGAGTCTCACTATGTAGTTTGGCTGTTCTGGAACTCACCATTTAGAGATCCAGCCGTCTCTGTCTCCCAAGTGCTGGAATTAAAGGTCTGAAGGCCATCTTTCCTGACTTGTCATTATTTTTTAATTTGTTTTTAATTTTATCTTTTAATGAGTACTAGTGTTTTGCTTCATACTGGTTTGCCTGGTGCTCATGGAGGCCAGAAGAGGGTGCTGGATCCCATAGAACTGGAGTTACAAACAGTAGTGAGCTGATGGGACTCAAATCCAGACCCTCTGGAAGAGCAGCTAGTGCTCTTAAACACTAGGATTTAGTCTCATCGCTTGTTGGGAATGCTTGCTATTTTAATCTACTTGATTTTAGGGATAAAGTATCTAAAAGTTTATCCATTTCTACTAGATTGACCAGGTTTTTGAAATTTAAGTTCCCAAACTATCTAACATTCTCTGTAGCTACTGGAATAAGATGCAAATGCTTTCCTGCTTCCCACACTTTTCTTTTCTTTTCTTTTCTTTATTTTTGAGAACAGGTTTCTCTGTAGCCTTGGAGTAGTGTAGGAGTTCCTTCTGTTTGTGTGTTTCATTGGTTAATGAATAAAGAAACTGCCTTGGCCTAGTTGATAGGGCAGAACTTAGGCGGGGAAGACAGAACTGAATGCTGGAAGAAAGGTGGAGTATGAGAGAAACACCATGGAGCCGCCAGAGACAGACATGCTGAATCTTTCCCAGTAAGCCACTGTCACGTGGCGATACACAGATGAATAGAAATGGGTTAAACTGAGATTTAAGAGTTTAAGAAGCTAGAGCTAATGGGCCGAGCCTTGCTTTAATTAATACAGCTTCTGTGTGGTTATTTCGGGTATAAGCTAGCCGGGCGGCCAGGATGAACAAGTGGCCTAGCCCCCTCCTTGCAACATTGGAGCCTGTCCTAGAACTCACTCTGTAGACCAGGCTGGCCTCAAACTCAGAGATCCACCTGTCTCTGCCTCCTGAGTGCTGGGATTAAAGGCGTGCACCACCCTCGCTGGCTATCCCACATTTTTTACATCGAATTTTATTCATTTTGATTTTACTTCCTTTCAGTTATTTTGATTAGGAATTGTCAGTCTTGTTCATTTCATCAAAGAGCCAAACTTTGGTATCTATGTGTATTATTATTTTTTCTCTAGTTTATTCATTTCTACCCTGGTCTTTATTATTTCCTGCCATTTGCTGCTCTGGAGTTGCTTTTCAGGACCTTGAAGTGCATTGTGGCGGGTGAGTGTGTGCTCCTGGCTGCAAGCCTTCCTCTTAGAATGGTTTCATCCTTATCCCAAAGGTTTCTGTAGGTCACGCTTGCATTTTTGTCCAATTCTAGGAACTTTTACATCTCCCCCACCTGCCCCTGGTTTTTTGTTGACCGCGCGGCATCACACCATATTGTTTAGGCTCTGTGTTTGTGTAGTTCCTGTAGGGTTGGTTTATTTATTCTTTTATTATTTCCATCTATGTTATGGTCTCATAAGATAGATAAGATCATTTCCAATTTTTTCCCTCTGAGGCAGGGTTTTCCTAGTAGCCGTAGTTCTTCTGGAACTCACTATGTAGACCATGCTGGCCTTGAACTCACAAAGATCTGCCTGCCTCTGCTTCCCCAGTGCTGGCAAGGATAAAGGTGTGAGTCACCACGGCCTGGCCCCAGCTTCAATTCTATTATACTTGGTAAGACTTGATTTGTAGCTTAGAATATGACTTGTTTTAGAGAAGATTTCCTTGGTCTCTTGCCCATTCAGCAACAACATCAAAGCATACAAGATGTGGACATGCACTGAGAATCAGTTATAGCCCCTTGATATGTCACCATGGATCACACAACCAAGAACAGCCAAACTGTTGAGGAATGAACTATGAACTTAAAAGTTACTTAGGTTCCATATGAAAATAGTAAATGAGCGAGATAATGGAAGAAGGCAGGAAGAGGAGAAGGAGTCGGGCAGAGACATGAGGAGGAAGGAGGGGGCTGGATGAGAAGGTAGAGGAGCAAGAGACTAGAAAGCAGAACAAAAGAAAACCAACAAAAGGGCCTTCCTGCAGGGGAAAAGTTTCCAAACACTTTAGACAAATGTAAGGGAATAAAAAATATAAGATTTTAAAGCCAGTCAGACATGGTGGCACATGCCTTTAACGTCAGTACTCTCGGAAGGCAGAGGCAGGTGGATCTTTGTGAATTCAAGGCCAACCTGAACTACCGAGAGTGAGTGAGTACTGGGGCAGCCAGGACTACACAGTGAAACCCTGTTCTGAAAAAAGTTAACTGAATAAAGCAGAGTAAGCACACTGCTAACACTGTGGGTGACATGAAGGTAGAGGAAAAACCGTTACCCCTGTGCACGAGATTACATTAACCACACTAGATGAGTGCATGAAAGGGAACAACAAAAACGTTGATGAGTTTTAAGAGCTATGGTGATTAGGTGCTAGAAAAACTTCTTCCTGGATTCCCCAAACTTGCAGACTGCTAGTTGCATGCACGAAGGGGGAGGAACTAGTTGAGCTTGTGGAGCCTTCTTAGTGGATGCTGATGCTGAATCCGCAGTCGGCAGCCAGATGTCCGATTCTTCCAGGTCTGGCTTCACAGGGCTCTCTTTTGTTCTCTGCACATCAAGGGCCTCTCCTGGGCACCCTTGATTTTGTATTGTGTGGTGTGGGCAGACTCTGTAGAGATTCCTTGAGCACACCCCTTGGGGTGGCCACTTTCACTGTGGGCTGTCTCTCAAGTGCTGGGAGTGTGGGAAGCAACTGCTGTATGGAGATCAGTAGCATGCAGACCATGAAGACCTATCTGCTTCTGTCTTCCCGAGTCTCCTGAGGACTAGTCCCCCTGCTGGAGGGATGCAGCTGTGGGTGTCAAGGGAGCCTTTAGCTCAGGGTTATGAGGTTCTGCAGCAACGAAAGGCAGCTCTGCTGTCCCAGGGTCTGATCCATGCTCCATCTCGGGCTTAGAGCTCTCAGACTCCAGGGCATTTCTCAGTTGCTGAGATCTGTTTCTGGCCATTGAAAGTGACATTATATGCTATGCTCTCATCAGCCTGAGCCAGGTTCTTGTTGCCTGCACCCTTGAGCTCACCAAGGTCCAGCCTTCCTGCTCTCCACAACAGCTTCTCTGGGTCTTCCCTTACCAAACGACTGTGGCAGGCCAAATTGAGTCCCAGCCCGGGAATGTTCCCCTCATCTCATCCCCCTGTGGCAGCTTAGAGTTTGGTTTTATTTTCAAGTTTTTGCTTTGCTTACAGGGTAACAAGTTTCTTAGAGTCCATACTTATTGGTTTAATTGACCTTTCCTCACTCCACCCCTAGCATCTCCCCATCTCCTCCAGTGTTCCTCCCTCTACTTTCATGTGATACGTGTTTTGTTATCTTTTCTACTCCATTTTCTGAAAGTCTCCCTTCTCCCATGAGCCCCCTTCTAGCTTCCTGGCTGTTTCACACACCCACTCCTTCATAAACATGCATAACCAAAGTTAGACTCTAGGATCCTCATATGAGACAGAGCAGTTTTCGTCTCTCTGAGCCTGGATTACCTTCTTACAGTAGCTTCCAGTCCCATTCATTTTTCTGTAGGTTTTATTTCTCTTTATGACTAAATAAAATTCAAGATGTGTCTAGCCACATTTTCATTATCCGTTCAACATCTGGGCTGGTCCTGTTTACTTGTACTTGCAGCACCAAACACGAATGAGCGAGTGTGTCTGTGGCAGAATGAGGTCCTCTGGGCATCTGGCCTGGAACCCTGGTTACAAGAGATGCTCTTTCACGATGGTGTCTTGCTTCTACTGTCAAGTGATGCAGTTTGATGAGATGGGATTTCTCGCTACCGCAAGCCTGTCCTTCAGAGACTGTCTCAGCAAAGCCTGCCACTGGATTTGAGGCTCATGAGGGCTATAGCTTGTTCTGAGGATAGGACTGCCCAGGTTTCCTGGTGCTTTCTACTGATTGATTACACACACACACATTAGTTTTTTGTTTTGTTTTTTTGAGACAGGGGTTCTCTGTGTAACCCTAGCTGTCCTGGAACTAGCTCTTGTAGACCAGGCTGGCCTCAAACTCACAGAGACTTGCCTGCCTCTGCCTCCCAAGTGCTGGGGTTAAAGACGTGCACCACCACCACTCGACTTGGCTATGGTTTTTACATCCCCTGACCCTACTAAGAACTGTTGGTCCGAGGCTGTGCTTGTGTGTGATGGTGCCTCTTTCCTATTCTTTCCAATATTCTTCTTCCTTCAGGGGTTCTTGGGGACTTCCCTCTGCTTTTTAATTTTTTAGGGTCAGATTTTACTTTTAGGAGTCTGTTTGCCTGCATGCCATGTACCATGTGTGTCAGGGCCCTTCGCACCAAAGTTATGGAGGGTTGGAAGCTGCCATGTAAGTGCTAGGACTTGAACTCCTGTGCTCTGAAGAGCAGCCAGTGCTCTTAACTACTGAGCCATCTCACCAGCCCTTTCATTGTAGGATCAAGACAGGGTCTTACTATGTAGCCCTGGCTAGCCTGAGATTCCCTATGTAAACCAGGCTTGCTCTTAAGTCAGAGGTCTGCCTGCCTCTGCTACTCATGGGATTAACGGCATGTACCACCACACTTTTTGTTCCTTATGTCTATTTTTTCCTAATATTTCTTTTTAAAAAATATTTATTTATTTATTATGTATACAATGTTCTGTCTCTGTGTATGCCTGAAGGCCAGAAGAGGGCACCAGACCTCATTACAGATGGTTGTGAGCCACCATGTGGTTGCTGGTAATTGAACTCAGGACCTTTGGAAGAGCAGGCAATGCTCTTAACCACTGAGCCATCTCTCCAGCCCCTTTTCCTAATATTTCTGTCACAAATCTCACAGAAGCAGCCTCTAGTCTGCCATCTGATACCGCTAATCAATGTCTATTGAAGTACCTGTATATGCAAATAGATCCAGACTACGTATTGACCAGCTAATGAAAATGAGGCTCACAGGGAGGTGACCTTGTAGTTCATCACAGAGAATTATTAAAACATCCATTAGCTGGGCATTCATAATGACTTTATGGACTCATAGCTATGTAGCTGACAATGAACAGCTTTGTAACAGTTATGAACTTCTCTAAGTCTGCTACACCCTCAAAATACACAAAGCAAAGCTGCCCACAGCTAAACGGAGAACAGCCAAACTTTAGAAGCCCAGCGAGAAAACTTGATGCCCTTCTTCCACCACCTGGATGAAAGTTGGACAGAACACAGTGGGACATGCGAGAACAGAAAAGATGTTAAAGGTCAGTGAAAAATTCCCACAGTGGACATGTGGCTCGTTGCTTGTTCATTGTGGGTATGGCAGCTGCAGTCACGTGCTCTGGGCTCTCCCCCTCCTCCCTTAGGCTTATTCATTTATTTGCAGCGCTGTGTGGCACCTGTGACTGCCATCTCAGTACCTGTGAGAAGGCATTCCCATCTCCACTCCAGCTGCTCCAGGACTGATAAAAGGGTCTTTCCTTGTGCTTATTGATAACGCTTGTATCTTGTCTGGAAATGTTATTCTCCAAGCCCTTTGTGTGTGTGGGGTTCAGGTTCCAAAGAGGGATGTGTGGAGTGGGGGAGATGGACGAGATGGACATGAACTGAAGGTGAATTGGGGGGACTGCCAGCAGCTTTTAATTGAGGAAAGAGATTACACCTTTTATACTGTGTAGTTGCACCGTAGGATTAAATGTGAACTAGGGTGTGGCTTGAGATTCGGGATTGAGAGGAAGCTAGCCTTGACCATGACAATAGGCACCAGTCTTGTGTTACTGAAGGCCTTCCCTCTTGCTAGAGGTGAGAAAAGCTGCTTGATAAAGCAGGGACTTTCCTCAAACCCAGGAAGGCCTGGAGGCCTGAATCCAAATGCCTGACCTTAGGAAAAGGGCTTCTGGGGAGCAGACTCTATATTACAGTTTCTTAATCTTACAATTGGCCTGTTCCCCTCACATGCTCCTAAAAGGGAAGGTCCTCATGTCTCACTCTTTTCCCATTATACTGGACCATTCTGATTTCTCTGTATTTACTAACTGAACTGTAGCCCTTAATGGCTTCAGGCTCTGGGTCTGAATTGTAGGCATTTCATCCTTGGGGTCAGACGTCTGGTAAATCTCTAACTTTCCTGTTCTTGGTATAGTTAGGAGGGTACAATGGAATTCCTGGTTTCACACTGGTGGTATTTTCCCCTCCAAAGAATTATTTTGTTTAGAGAGGCTACCAGTGTACACATTTTCATTCTTTACCAAAGACACAGCTGAGGCAGGCAGATCTTCCTTCCAGTTTGCAGCCCGAACCTTTTCCTTTCTGTCTCTTTCCCAATAGGTAGCCGCTGCCGTGGCTCCTCTCCTTTCCCCCCTTCCTCATCCCCTTTCTCCCTCCCTCTCTCCTTTCCCCTTCTATTCCATAACCTACTAAATATCCAACCTCATCTGTATGGCACGCCTATCCGTCTTGGTCTCTCAGCCACCAAATGGCTCCCTGCCTGGGACTCACTGCCCTCATTGCCTGGGACTCGCTGCTCCTTGTGGCCCACTGCCACCACTTGGGGACCTGTACCCACCATGCAGATGTGGCTCCCTGCCTAGGACCTGCTGGCCCTCATGGCCTGTGGGCCACTTGGGGACTCCCTATTTGGAAGGGTTGCCTTTGTGGCCCGCCATGGTCTTGTGCCCGTTGGCCACTGCCGCCACTCGGGGACCTGTGGCATTTTACTTTTACCATCACTCACACAAATTTTCTCAAAAGGAAAGGCATTAATATTGAGAATCATTAAAAATGAAAGTAACAAGGTGCTGGAGGACTGTGGTCTGCAATGTGGAAATACTACAACTTTGTCAAGCAGCAATGGTCGCCATGCAGTTCACACCATAAAATATCAAAGATTCACACTTAAATTTCTCTTTAATGTTTCAAACTTTTAGATTTTTTTTCTTCAATACAGGTCTCATCATACAGCTCTGGCTGTCCTGGAACTTGCTCTGTAGACCAGGCTGGCTTCGAACTTACAGAGATCCCCCTTCTTTTGCCTCCTGAGTGCTAGGATTAAAAGACTTGCCAAATGTATTTCGAAAGATCCAACTTCAACCTCAGAGATCCTTCTCAATCTAGTCTGTACACTATTGAGGCTTTCAACTATATTTTTGATTTACTGAGGTCTTCTTGTAATTGTGTGCGCATGCGCAGAGTGTATGTGGGTGTGTGAGTCTGCACATCTGGAGGTCACAACAGCTATCACTGCCTTAATACCTCAAGAGTCAGTCTCTTCACTGAATACTTGTCATTTCAGCTGGGCTGTGATGCAGATGCTAGGAAGCCCCTAAGCTAAGCTTCTTGACTGTTGCTAAGTCACCAGATCTGTAATGATGGACTTGCTAAGTACCCTCTTTGTTACACTGGGAGGCCCCGTGGCCAGGGAGCCAAGGTCACAGTTGGTCAGTATGCTTTTCTTTGCTCCTTGTTCCACAGCTATGGTGTTCATGGTTTCAGTAGGCACGCGATTTCCAGAAGACAGTGTTTCCCAGCACACCTCCCTATCCTAGACTCTGAACTCTTAATAACCCTTCTCTGAGAAGCTCCCTGTGTATTTATGGGGACATTGCTTCTTTTCTGTTTTGGTGCTTTAGCTTTAATATCAAGGAACTAATGGGCTTCAGAATTAAGTTGTTAAATGACCTGCCTGGAGTTATGTGTGTGCTGGGGATCGAACCCAGGGAACTATGCCATTGAGCCATGTCAATGAGGCTAGTTCTTAAAAGCCGAGGAAGCCATCAGGGAACTCATTTAATTCTGGACATATTCCTTATGAATTCCTCTTGCAAAAAAACTTGTGAGCTTTTTTGAGCAATAATTTAATCCTTTGTTATGTAGATCAGTTTGGTAGTTTTTGTTTCTAGGAATTTGTCCATTTGTTCTAGAATGGCATTCTAATTTTTCTAAACATTTGTTTAGGTTATTTCTGAAAAATTCCCACGTTTTCAGTCTTCTCCCTTGTTAGTTTAAGCATCTGTCAATTTGATCTTTTTAGGGAAAGAACTTTTAGTTTGATTTTTAATGTCATATAGCCTGTACTTCACTCATATCACAACTTTTATTCCCTTTTATTTCCAATTTGTTAAACAGGTAATATTTGAGTGTGCACACTTGGGGTTTTAGAACAATGGATTTTAAATGAGCAATGGACTCAACCTTAAGTTGCCAGCCATGTTACCCCTTAACAAGAATTGGTCTTGTCTTTTGAAGACATTGCTGACCTTCTTCTGCAATGGAACACTAAGGCTATTTCTTTATGCTAAAGTTTTCCCTGCATCTGTTTACCTGATCCCATGAAGGCAAGAAGAATGTGCCAAACGCCCTGAGACTAGAGTCACAGTTGATTGTGAGCTGCCATGTGGGTGCTCGGAATCGAACCCTGGCCCTCTGGAAGGTCAGTCAGTGCTCTCGACTGCTGAACCATCTCTCCAGTTCTTTTTTTTTTTTTTAATATTTATTTATTTATTTATTTATTTATTTATTTATTTATTTATTTATTTATTTATTATGTATATAATATTCTGTTGTGTGTATGCCTGCAGGCCAGAAGAGGGCACCAGACTTTATTACAGATGGTTGTGAGCCACCATGTGGTTGCTGGGAATTGAACTCAGGACCTTTGGAAGAGCAGGTAATGCTCTTAACCTCTGAGCCATCTCTCCAGCTCCATCTCTCCAGTTCTTAAGGCTATTTTGTGTACATCAAAAGCGAAACAAAAACAAAACAAAAACAAACCCCACGAGACAGGTGCATGCCTGTCTCAGCACTTGGGAAGTAGAGGCAGGAAGATGAGTACTTCAGAGCCACGTTTGGCTACATGAAACCGTTTTAAGAGGATGTACCATGTGAAATTGGCCTAATAGTTTTCCACAGATTCCTATGCTGTGGATTCATTCTTAAAAACAAGGTTTGATAGAGGAAGACCCCCTGGAAAATCTCCAATGGGAACAAA
This sequence comes from Chionomys nivalis, assembly GCF_950005125.1. Lineage (NCBI taxonomy): Eukaryota > Metazoa > Chordata > Mammalia > Rodentia > Cricetidae > Chionomys > Chionomys nivalis. The sequence goes on from NC_080092.1 coordinate 19,149,776, forward strand.
TGGCCCAGATGATCCAAATTTTCAGAGCACCTCTGTTGCAGTTTCTTCTGAGTTCTGCATCCAGAACAGCTTCAAGACTGCTGGCTGAGATGATCAAGCCTCACAGAACTCATAATTCTAAATTTTCTTTGGCTGTCCTGAATCTCACTCTGTAGACTAGAATGGCCTTGAATTCACAGAGATCCCCCTGCCTCCGCCTTCCAAGTGCTGGGATTTAAGACGTGCACCACCACGCAATACTTGATAGTTGACTGTTTTTGTGTAACTTCAAAAATACTGTACTAGCATCACATCCTGGAATTAAGGGGGATCTGGCTCATACTGGGCTTTGTTTTGGTACAGCTGGGTTGGATCTTTACACATCAATGATGGGGTTATTGGCTTCCTCTCCATTTGTGTTCAATGGCATCAGCACTTTTAATTTCCAACTCTTCCTTTGCATTTAAAACATGGCTGCCTGGAATAAATCATGTGGGCCTATCTTGGTTTCCAATATGCTTTTCTCACCAAGTGTAAACATCTTCAGGTTTAAAGTGAGACATGCGGCAATCCCTTTCCCTTAAGAGCCACTGTCTTAGTGTCAATTCTGTTCAGGGAATAGTGAGGCCCAGAGAGTTCTCACAGATGGGCAATAGCTGGTCTGTTGGTGGCGATGTCAGAACACAGGCTGATCACCCAAGTCTGTTATAGCACACGGGCATGGTTGTGGTACCCTAATTACAATTATCAACACTAAAGATGATGGATACCATCACAGATTGTGTCTGAGTACTTAATTCCCAGTTGGTGGGACTGTTAGGGAAGGACTAGGTGTGTATTTGGAGGTCTCACTGTGGTGGGCTGAGGTTTCAAGACTTGTGCCCTTCCCAGCAGTCTCATTCTCACCATCCCACTGTCCGTCTACTTCCTGGCGTGTGTGTGGACCAGGATGTCAGCTCGATCTCTGAGTTCAGGGCCCAGTCTACACAGTGAGTTCTAGGACAGCCAAAGATACGGGGGGAAAAAAAAAAGTCTTGAAAAGCAGAAAAAAGATGTGTTCTGTCTACCATCATAGATGCTAACCCTCTGGAGATATAAGCCCAATTAAGCTTTCTTGTATAAGTTGCCTTGTCCTTGGCATCATATTTATTTAGTACGCAGTGTTTAGCAAGCATATGTGCCTAGTTAAGTTCTTCTATAAGTTGCCCCGACCTTAGTGTCTTTTATTTATTTATTTATTTATTTATTTATTTATTTATTTATTTATTTATTTATATTCATTCATTCATTCATTTATTTATTTATTTATTTATTTATTTATTTGTTTATTTATTTATTTATTTATTTATTTATTTATTATGTATGCAGTGTTTTGCAAGCATGTGTGCCTACAGGCCAGAAGAGAGCACCAGATCTCATTACAGATGGTTGTGAGCCACCATATGGTTGCTGGGGATTGAACTCAGGACCTCTGGAAAAAAGAGTCGGTGCTTTTAACCGCTGAGCCATCTCTCCAGTCCCAATCATGGTGTCTTATCACTAAAAGAAACCAATATAGAAAGCATTAATTACGAGAACTACCAAAATGTGACAGGCAGAAGCGCAAACACAACATATTTATCTTTAATGAATGTTGCAAAAAGGGGGGTGGGATGGGAGCGAATCACGTATGAAGTGCCCTGAAGTATGCGATACCTGTACTATAACCACCTATAAGGCAGAGGTTAAGCTTAGTGTCACAGAGATAATTTTGTTAGGATTCATGAGATTTCTTTTTCTGTTATCCAATGAGGATAAAATCACACAATGGCCTTTATGTTTAAATGTTGTTAAAGGTTTTTTGAAGGCAATATGGCATTGTTGTCTCCAAACTAGTCAGTGTACTAAATACAGGCTAGCTCGAGTTTTACTGCTTAAGGAAAATCATGTGAACTAATGTTTGCATTTCTCTAAGTTGTGCTCCAGTATCTAGCAAAGCTGAACATAGTTGTTTGGGAAATGCAAAGACTAGCCTGCATTTAAAGTGAGTATGCTGGCTAAATCCACACTCCTGTACTGTTCCCCCTATGTGCCACTGAATGAAGAGCCGAGGTCTGCACTCGAGGGCCAGAATGGCTGTGCAAAACTACAAGGCTGCCCCATGGTTCCTGGAGAAACAGATGGTGTCTCCATCATTAAAGTTCTTCTGAACTTGAAACTCTTAGTCTGGACAGTAACATTTACCAAGCCTTGGCATGTTACTGGCCCACATGTCATGGCTGTGGTCCCTCCTGACTGCCCTCCTCACCACCACTACCATGCTGAGCCCAGGGGACTTTTTCTTACAATGAAGACTAGACAAATGGGGCATTTGGAGTTAATCTGGGCCAACTGTTGTCACCTTGACCAAGATCTGTTGCACCAATGCCATCTTTACTAACACGGAATTTGAGGATGAGCCATGCATAGTGTTGTTCTAGAACAATCTGAACAACTTATTGACCTCTGTGGAGCCTCAGTTTTATAACATGTAAAATTGAGGCAAATGGCCGGGCGGTGGTGGCGCACGCCTTTAATCCTAGCACTTGGGAGGCAGGCGGATCTCTGAGTTCGAGACCAGCCTGGTCTACAAGAGCTAGTTCCAGGACAGGCTCCAAAACCACAGAGAAACCCTGTCTCGAAAAAAACCAAAAAAAAAAAAAAAAAAAATTGAGGTAAATGTCAAAGAGTGGGAGCAGATAGGATAAGTTCTGAGGGCTCAATAAATTGGGGTTCTTTGTCTAACAAAAATTATTGAAAACATATCTCTGTCAAACCACTTTCTCTCCAACTCTGGTACCTGACGGTTTCAATTCTGTTAGAGACAAAGAAACCCAGTTTGTATAGATAATTGTGAAAATTTCTTTACTGTGAAGTTGTGTTCACATGATTGGTAAACAGTCTCCAAACCTAAGGATCACATCCTTTGGACGGCTTTTAGTCCCAGTATCTCGAACCCTTTGGCCATGACAGCAGCTACTGCTTCACACAGGAGCATCCGCCACATGTTCACCTTCACTACTTTCCCTGAGAAAGAAAAGACAGCACATTTCCAGTTGTTTCTAGAAAACCTGACAATTCCCAGCGCTTTCCTAAGCCCCCATGAAGTAATTACACACCACCGTGGGGAGGGACACCACCCCATGGACCGATTCTGTTCTCAGGCTTGCCTCGATTAACACACAGCCATCAATGATACTGGCTGTTTTCAATACCAACACAATTTTCTGCTTTGACTGGCCCCATCTCAAACTGTTACATATGCCACAGCTTCTGTGAGATTTCTTAGTTTCTGTGCACATGTCCTGGTGGTGCCCTTCCCCAAGATGGACAGCGGATGGATGAGACACTTACCCGTCTGCCGATCTTTCTCCACACAGTAACAGCTATCGTAAAACTCTGTGAAAGTAGTTGCCAGCTCATATATATAATCGCAGAGAGTATGGAGAAATAAGTCATCTAAAATCTTTTGTAAAATCTCAGGGAATCGCAAGATGCACCGGCCAAGTTTCCATTCCTTCTCATGGTCTAAAACAATCTTGGTTTCCCGAGCAGCTTTCTGAAGCATCTCATCATCGATATTGGCCAGACGTGCAATAGACCTGAAATACAGGTAAGTACCTAGCACAGGCTCTTTCACAAAAGAACGTCATCTAGTATGACCAGGGTAAATTAGAAAACATTAGCAATTAAAACAGCCCCAGGGCTGTAGAGCCGACCTGTAGCCTCACAGCACTTGAGAGGCAGACGATCAGAAGCTAGCCTGGGACAGGGACACCACATGATCCAGACCCTGATTCCAAACAGTCTGAGTAGTCACCTGATCCTAGTGAAGGCATACAGTAAGTACGCAGCCGTGTTTCCTCTGTCATCTAGCATCTTGTCAAAGGAGAAGATGTAGTCATTCAACCGGTTATGGGACAGGTCGGCGTATTTGATACAGCCATACGCAACAGATCTCTGAGCAGCTGTCAGCTCCTCCTCGGATAAGACCTTTGGAAAAACAAACACTTCAGAGCTTGCTCACTACTGTCTCAGCCCCGTGGCCTCACGGGTAGGAGACTGAGTGAGAAGCACCCATGGAGTTAGCATTTTCTGTTTTTCAAGACAGGGTTTCTCCTTGTAGCCATGGATGTTATGGAACTTCATCTGTAGGTCAGGCTGGCCTTGAATTCAGAGATCTGCCCGCCTCTACCTCCTGAGTTCTGGGCATTTTATAAAAATAATTTTGAAGACTACCTAATCATATAAATGAGGTAATATGCCAATTTTATTATTTTTTAAACAGGACTTCAAGTAACTCAAGTTTATTCTAGAGTCATGTGATCTTGAACTCATCCTACTGCTTCCAGTGACTAAATGCTGGGGGAGTGCAGGTATGTGCCATGTGGTATTGGGGGTCACACCCAGGGATTCACTCATGCTAGACAAACAATCTATTGACAGAATCATATCTGTGTTTTCTTTAAAAACCAGTGGGAAGAAACTAGCGTGAGAAAGGATTTCATGTGGTAGAAACAAATTATTGGATAGTTTGACAATGTGAAGAAAGGGCGAAATTAAATGCTTAAGCAAGCTACAAAGGACCTGAATAAATCAAACAAGGCACAGAAAGGATGTGTTCCCCTCCCATCCTATGTACATAGACCTGGTAGGTCTCCAACTGCTGTAATCCTCTTGCCTCCCACAATTACAGCCAATATCCCACCATGACTGACAGATCCTAAGAAAAATCTATCATCAAGGAAGGAATAACTGAAATGCTGGTAGAGTTCTGAGACAGAATCATCCTATGTAGCTCAGGCCAGCCTTGAAATCAAGGTCCTCAGGCTCCTGAATGTTAGACTTACAGATGTAGGCTCCCACACCCAGCCTGAGATGTCCTTTACTGCTGCATAATCACAAGGTGAGTCCAGGTTACCCAAACAGCCCTCCTTTCCATAAGGAGTATGCCTTTATTTGGTCTAAATTACTTAGGAACAGACTTCAAAGACTTAGAAAGCGAAATGTTTTAAAACTAAAAACCTTCCAATTGCTTCTAATTCTGCCTAACAGATGACTATTACTTCTCAATGGATGGTCTATGATCAGATTTTAATCAAGTATTTTAACCTTTTATATGGCAAGCCTATTCAAAAGAATCCCCTTTCTGAATCCCCTTTCTTGTACAAGTAAGAGCCTAATAAAGTTGAGCTCGATTCCCAGCAACCTCATGGTGTCTCACAACCACCCATAATGAGATCTGGTGCCCTCTTCCGGACTGCAGGGATATATGCAGGCAGGACACTAATACCTAATCTTTAAAAAAAATTTTGACATGTCTTTAACTCTTAATAGAATATCCTTGTTTGTTGCTGAACTCTCACCGAAATTTGAACCAAGTCTTCATATTTCTTAATCAATGGAAGTAAATTTGCAGACAATTTGGGGGCTGGAGAGACGGCTCAGTTGTTAAGAGCATTGCCTGCTCTTCCAAAGGTCCTGAGTTCAATTCCCAGCATCCACATGGCTCACAACCACCTGTAATGTGGTGCCCTCTTCTGGCTTGCAGGCATACACACACATAAATATTTTTAAAAGTAACAATTTGGTATATTCTTCCCACATTAAAACCCATGGAACTGCAGTTCAGCTGGTGCTTGTCTAGTGCACCCAGGGCCCTGTGTTTCATCACTATAGCACTGTATAAACTGGGAGTGATGGCACAGGACTATTGAGGATCAAGAGTTTGCAGCCAGCCTAGGTCACATAAAAGGCTACCTCATAGTTTTGCTTTGTTTCTTTAGATATGGCCTTATTATGTAAGTTAGGCTGGCTTCTAACCTGTGCTCTTCTGCCTCAGCCTCCTGAGCAAGTGCTGGGGATTATAGGCCTATCCATGGATACTTTGCTAAAAATAGTAATACTACTGTTCACATATTGAGCAAGATCCTATGCTCATACACACTGAGTTCACAGCCTGTTTGGGCTACAGAGCAGGCTTCTGCTTCAGAAGACAAGCTATGCGTGGGATGCCTGCTTTACAGTGACATTAGCTACAGCTGCAAGAAAGACTATGTAGCTGTCACTGTCCCATTGCCCTTACACTAATAATGAGTCATGCCTGTAACCTTCAGAGTTCAAGGCCTGACTAGGTTACAGTGAGCCCCAGCAAACAAAACCCTGAAATACACACACTATGTGTGTGGAGAAGGGTCTCGCCATTGCCTAGATGGGTTTTGAACTCCTACACCAACTATTACTTCCACCTCCTGAGCATTGTATTACAGGTGTACATATCACATCTCGCTTTGCTTACTGTTTTATCTACCAGTACCGCATCCTAAATTCTTCTGTGTTCATCCAATCTAAAGTTTCACAGTAAACAATAAATGCTTAAGTTGGACAACACAATAAAGACCTACCTAAAGAGACAAGTCTCATGACACCTAGAGGGGCAACCCAAGACATTCAAACTGTAAGATACCAGAGAGTCACACTGCAAACCCACACGAGCCTCACATGTCAGAGCAGCATTCTACATCATAAGCCTCATGCCAGAGCCTTCCACACTGTACCTTAATTTCAATGCAGTTATGGGATGCAAAATGCTAACCACTATAATAAACGTGTTTCTGCTAACATAAGATCAGTTGTGTCAGTGAAGTTATGATGAATGCAGACATTGCTAGCTTACAAAATTCCCAAAGACACAGAGCTAGCTGCCTCAAGTCTGCCCCTCAGCATTGCCTTCACACCAACACTCAAGAGCCTTGCACCACCTTGTGCAGAACCTCCGACAGAATTCACATTCTACAGGGGCTCAACCTAATTATCTGAAACCACTTACACAGAAGAGTCACAAAAACAAGCCTAAGGATGATTACATGAAGAAGTAAAAGGGTGGCTGTGGCAGTTTATGGTCAGCCTCAGATATGTGTTAACAAAACTACAAATGCAAAGGTCTTCAGAGACACAAGAGCTTGCCTACCATGCCAAAACTGACACACTGATGAATGAAACCGAAAGACACTGACAAAAGGTCCATTGTAGCTAGAGCAGCAAACACCAATAAAGCCAGTACTTAGGAAACAGGCTGAACAGGAGTCTAGGGTCAATCTTGGCTAACAAGGGAGAACCTGTTGCGAAACCTCAACAGACCCACACTACTGTCTGGAAAGCAGAACAGCAGGAGGAAGTGGTGGAGAGAGGGCCTGAAAAACTGAGTGCTGGACATTACTTTATAAATGGGATCTTGATAAGGTCTTGATCACTGTGAGATAGTCTTAATACATAGCATGAAAACATACACACCTATAATCCAGCATTTGGGAGGCAGGAACATCAGGAGTTGGCTACATGAGACCTTATCTCACAAGTCACATGGCTTCTGTACTTTCCTAAAAGCAGAGCCACATGCGACATTACACAAAGGGGGAACCTAAGAACTCCTGTCCTACCTTGTCTCTCTCCTTCTCCTTTAACTTGTCCATGGACCGTTTCAGTCCTTCTTCTAGGAGGTCCACAAGGCGCACAGTTTCACCTGAACGTGTTTTAAACTTCTTCCTAAAAGACATTTAAAGTCCTATAAAAAATTCTGAATTAGACTGTTCAATTAAAAAATCCTTGAAAATGAGGGTTTGAGGGGTCCAGTCTCATACAGCGACCTATGCCAAGGTAACACAGCCATGGTCCAGCGGCTACCAGGGATAAGCACCAAAGAAACAGTTTTCCAGTGTCTCTCAACACATTTTTGTTTTTAAGCTCCTGGAACTCTCTCCTTGCTACACTTTAACAGTGAAATAAAGAATAGTATCCACAGGGCTGGAGTCGCCTCACATTGATGAGCACTGGCTGCTCTTCTGGAGCTCGGTTCCCAGCACTCATGTGGGCAGCACACAACTACCCGTAGCCACAGCTCCAGCCTATTCTGAACTTCACAGGTACCTGACGTAAAAAAAAAGCCTAATAAACTCACTTTCCTAGAATCCAAGACGCTGTTTAAATGTTTTGTCCTTTCAGAAAAATTACTAAATCAAAAAATCCACTGCACTTGCTTCTACACTGGACTAACATAATAAAATCCTACCTGACAGGAAGAAAGCCCACCACATTAAGTTCAAGTTGGTAAATACCGAATATAAACATCCCATTATATTTACCTTTTGTCTCAAAGACAACAGAACAGAGGGAGATGATGGGGAAACAGAAGAAGTGAAAGCATGAACACCATTAGTTTAGAACTGATAAGCTTCATACTTTGTACAAAAATGAAAGGAGTGAATCTTAAATTCAACTGGACTCTCAATGACTCACACTTTCTCAAGATTGTAACCAAAGGTAAATGCACCAAGGGCTTTGAGTACGCTGCCAAGCATGCTGTGGGAACTGGGCACAGTCTAGATGGGGACGTGCGAAGGCCGTCCAGTGCTCTTTCCACAGCACACACATCCTTAGGCTGCATCCTCTGCAAGCGCTAACTCACGGGAGAAGCGGCTTTGCTGAGTTTCCATGACAGCGTAGTAGACTCTCAATTTCTCAGTGCTACTGGGGCGGGGGGGGGATGACGACGACTCAGGAACAGGAAGCCTTTTCTGAAGCTCTGGGGACCGGGGCCATCATTGCCAGCTCCTGCCTGACCACTTACTTGTCTTCTCCTAGCACCACGCCGAATCCAACATGTGCCACTTGAGTTACTTTAGGGTCATACCAGCCAATCATTTGAGCAGCAGCAAAAATTGTCTGGAAATGTACAGCCTACGAAGAGCAGAAGCAGACAGTGCTTGTTAGTGTTCTAATACTAGTTAAAAAAGACACAACTGAGCTGGTCAGTAGTGGCACACGCCTTTAATACCAGCACTCGGGAGGCGGAGGCCAGCCTGATTTACAAGAGCTAGTTTCAGGACAGGATGCTAAGAGATCACATGACAGTCTCGTCAGGCAAACATCATTGTAAAGTTCTTCTACTCTCCAGAAGTGATCACCAAAACAAACAAGCGAGCAAGACTACAACGACATTTTCTACTTCAAAGAGGCCAGGCAGTTGATGCCTGCCTGTGATCTCAATGCCCCAGAGCTGGAGAAGCAGGAGTTAAGGACATAATTCAGCTGTGTAGCCAGTGTTGAGACCAACAAGTCTCATAAAACATGTTTAAAGAGCAATGGAGGGAGTGGGGATACCGCTCAGCGTCCCAGCACTCGCTACCACATACAGAGCACAGGCTCTGATCCTCACCACAGCAAAGACAAAGTGACTAAGGACAAATTCACAAAATGGTTTCTTCCTACTAAATTTTAAGTTTTCATCCAGAAAGGTAGGATTTCAAGTTTGAGGACAAATGGGTTACTTGAGACTTTATCCCACAAGAAAAGTCACATGGCTTTTCCATGAAGTAAAATTTCTATGTGTCTATATGTTAAAATTAATTTTAAATAAAAGCAGAGTCACAATACCACATTAACAAAGGGGAAACCTATGGCTTTTTGTAATAACCAAACCTGTTTGAAAAAACAAAACCAAATGTTGGGCTGCAACACCATCACCCTGTGTAGCCATGGCTGTCCTGAATTTAGAATCTACCTGTCTCTGTCTCCCCAAGCTAGGAATAATCTGTATGTTCAGAAAGAAGCTGCAAAGCAGGCTCCAACCCCGTTCTTTCTCCAGTCATGCACCAGTGTACCGAACTGTACGTTTCTATTAAATTTTTAAAAATCTTTAAGTGTCAAATGCAAGCAGGCCTGGCAAATTCAACTTACTTGTCCATTGTCCACCACATAGATAAGCTTATCTGCTTTCTCTTCAAATAGTCTCTGTTTGATAGCAGCTAGGTCAGATGTATCATAAGTAAAACCACCATCTGACTTCACTATGGTTAACGGTATGGAACACCCAGGCACAAAGACAATTTTTCTGCCATCATCCACTTGCACAAATCCTAGCAAAAAAGAGAAAAAAAACACAAAAATTAAAAAAGCCTTCATCGACGTGGGAATCTCCTCTGTTATGATGTGAATGTTTTATTACCATTGGTTAATAAAGAAGTTTCTTTGGCCTATGGCAGGGCAGAATACAGCAAAGTGGGAAATCCAAGCAGAGATAAAGGAGGAAAGAAGGTGGAGTCAGGGAGATGCCATGTAGCAAGAGGTAAACCACAAGCCTTGTGGTAAAATATAAAATAACAGAAATAGGTTAATTCAAGATGTAAGAGTTGGTTGATAAGAAGCCTGAGCTAATAGGCCAAACAATGTTGCAATTAATATAGTTTCTGTGTGATTATTCGGGTCTGGGTGGCTGGGAATGAAAAAGCAGTCTCCATTTACACATTACCAAAGCTAAAAGAGCCCTCCTGAAACCAGAACCCTAGTTTATTATAGGATCACATAAATATTTGGCCATTTTATGAACATTGTTATTTAAAAAAGTAAGCTTATATTTTTTGCGTGTCAGAAAATGGGGGTGGTACAGTGTGAGTGTGGAGGTCAGAGCTGGGAACTGGTACCCTCCTCCTACTCTGTGGGTCTCAGGGACTAAACTCAGGACACCAGGCTTGGGCAGCAATTCCTCTACCTGCAGAGCTTTCTCACCAGCCCTGAGTATTTTAAAAGGCGATTATAGAGCTGAGGAATGATTACTCTCACATGATCTACTGCTGAGACTGATTTCAGGGTGCAGGGTCAACACGATGTCAAGGCTCTGCACACCTGGTCAAACTCTGCCACCACACCCAGTGGAAGCATCCACTCAGCAGACAAAATATGAACATATGTGCCTTCTTTTCTGGGTGGAATCATAACCTTCCTCTGGATATGTTCAAGCACAGCAAGATTTGGTATCTGGAATAAGGAGCGGGAAGAAAACTGTGGACGTGCTCATAATGAAAAGCAATGTTCTTAGTCCCAAGAAAAGTCATAAATAGGAATGAATTTTCTAACAGCTACATTCGAATTATGTCACTTACAATATTGAGTCCCAAATTTAATGTTTATAGTAGCTACAGTCACTATGCACATCACGTTACCATACTACTTACAGTTTAGGAAACAGACTCATAGGTAGTGGTTAAAACTACAGTCCATGAAGGAAGACTGCCTGTGTGTAAATTTCAGGTTCGTTGCCTTTGGGCCCTGACTTCTCTGTGCTGATCAGGGCTGAGCACAGAACTAGGAGTTATGTATGACAGCATATCTAGGGCTGGAGAGACAGCTTAGTGGTTAAGAGCACTGCCTGCTCTTCCAGAGGGCCTGAGTTCAATTCCCAGCAACCACATGGTGGCTCACAATCATCTGTAATGAGATCTGGCCTTCAGGTCTACACACAGCTGACAGAACACTGTGCACATAACAAATAAATAAATCTTAAAAAAAAAAAAAAAAGTATGTCCAAGACCCTCTGTTCAATCTTTAGTTCCACAATGTAAACAAAACCCCACGAATATTGTTTTATTATCCTCAAACTGTGGTCCCCAGTCTCCACTTCCATATTCAGGCTTCAGGGCTGAAGGATTGAAGGATGGCTCAGTGGTTAAGAACACTTGTTCTTTTGCAGAAGACTGACCTGGGCTCAGTTACTAACGGTGACAGGACAGACAACTCACAACTGACTCTAACCCTAGTTCCGGGGAATCTGATATCCTCTTCTGGCCTCCATGGGTGTGCACATGGTGTGCGCTCTCACTCACAATCATGTGCAGGTAAACACACTCATGATTATAAAATAAAGCTATATACATTTTATTTATCAAGACAGGGTTTTTCTGTGTAGCCCTGGATGTCCTGGAACTCAGAGATCTGCTTGTCTCCCAAGTGCTGGGATTAAAGGTCGGCACCACTATGCCTGGCAAGCCTTTAAAGAAAAGATCATGAACCATGGTAAATTTGAGACCAGACTGCAGTATGCAGTGAAACCCTGTCACAAAACTCCGAAATCATGGGGCAAACCTTTGCACAGAATTCCAGTTAAAAAATGGAGAGGGAATGATATGACCAAAGCCACAGTCATCAACACTGAAACTACAGGGCAAAGTGTGACAGATGTACAGTTGACCCAGAGTGAGTCAGTCACAGTACCTAAACCAAGACAACTAGACATTGCTTGTATTCTTGAAAATCAAAGCAAACCAGACTGAATGAATCCTCTTTAAAAATACAGGCAGATGCTGGGTGGTGGTGAGCATGCCTTTAATCTCAGGCAGAGAGAGGAGGATCTGAGTTCGAGGCCAGTCTGATCTACAGAACGAGTTCCTGGACAGTCAGGACTGTTACACAGAGAAATACTATCTCAAAAAACAATAAAACTCAGATAGAACCAAGTATTGTGGTTCATGCCTGTAATCCCAGCATTTAGGAAGCTGAGGCAAGAGAATCATTAAGTTGAGGCCAGCCTGGTGTACAAAGTGAGATTGTTATGCCAACAGGATGAATTCTATAAGCCCTCTTTCTTTAACAATAGAAGAAATACATCCAAGCATGGTAATGCAATGCCTGTAATCCCAGTACTCTGGAGGCAGAAAGGGGAGGACTGCCACAAATTTGAGGTCAGCATGGCCTATAAAGCAAGTTCCAGACTAGCCAGGGTTACTTACAAAGCAAGAAAAAATAAGTACGCAGGAAAAGGAGGGCTACTATGTATTAACAGACCACAAATAAATGTAATATTCAGACTCTGAGAAAAAAACCCTATGATTAAAAAATTAGAAAGCTCGGCATAGTTCAAACATACATTTGGGAAGCTGAGGCAGTGAAATCTAAGCCAGCTTGTGGATTCAGAGACACCCTGCATTTGAATATCAAATTAAAATAAGTCCCATCAGGACATCTGAATTGCCTACTGAATGGCATTGCTGTGCGGTGGTGGCGCACGCCTTTAATCTCTGCACTTGGGAGGCAGAGACAGGTGGACCTCTGTGAGTTCGAGGCCATCCTGGTCTACAAGAGCTAGTTCCAGGACAGGCTCCAAAGCTACAGAGAAAGCTTGTCTTGAAAAACCAAAAAAAAAAAAAAAAAAAAAAAAAAAACCAACAACAACAAAACAAAACCCCATTCTTGCCCAGGCTGATGCACAGCAGCACAAGCTTGCCTAGCATGCACACGTCTTTGGGTTCCATCAGATTGGGGACGAGAAATTATTACTAAACATAAAGGTTTACACTTGTCATCTCAGCATGGGGAGACAGAGGCAGAACAATTTCTGAGTTCAAGGTCACCTTATTTAATTTGAAGCCTCTATCACAACACACACAGAGAAGAAAATTTAGGGAGATAACGACACCAGAGTTTTAGGAGTAGACACAAAGCACATGTCCTTTCAGAGACAGGGCGGTAGACCGCAATGGTGTAAAAGTGTGTGGGGAGAACAGGGTGTGGTCTAGCTTTACTATTTATAACTGTTGACATTGTGTGATGAGTTTGCCTTCAGTAATCATAAATTTCATTCTATTTTTGTCTGCTTGCAAGTTCCAGTGATAATGAAGGACCCAGGATCGATACGCAGCACCCACAATGGTTAGCAACCACCCATAGCTCCAGTACTAAAAAATCTGGCTGCTCTCATCTGACCTTTGCTTATATACATGCACACAAAACACAAAATAAATCTAAAATGTAAAAGGATGTAATGCCTACCTTTATCTTCAAATTCCTTTACAATATCATTCATCCTATCTTGATAGAAGGATTCTCCTCTCTCTATTAAAGTGATGTCCAGTGCATCATAGATTTTCTGAAACTCTAGAAAATATCAAATATAGTAAATGAATACACATTTAAGCAAAGGGGGGGAAAAACCCACACCATTTAGAAAGCTTTATAACTGAATGTAACACAAACAGAAATTAGTAACACTGCATATGTACAACACAGAAGAGTATATGTGTGCCACCACTGGGGAAGAGAGTATGGTGCCATATATGCAAACACTAGGCCATAGGCACAGCTCAGAGGCTCAGCACGGGCTTAGGCAGCAGGAGACCCTGGTTTGATATGTAGCAGCCCCTCACCCAAAACATCATTAGAAAAACACCCTTTCTAAAAATTTAAGTGAGGGTTACAGGTGCAGCATTTATGGGGCTCTGGTTCAATCTTCAGAACCAAATAAAGTAGTGTGCTTATACATGCCCATGATCCTAGCCCAGGTAAAGGGAGAAAGAGGACCAGAGCAGCCATTTTATGAGAACACTTCTCTAAATAGATATGAACTCAAGTATGGTATTCTGGATTTCCAGCTCGACTAAGGAAATCTAGCAGAGGGAAGTTTCAGGCCAGGAATTCAAGATTATCTTTGACAAACCAAGAAGACCCTATTTCAAAATCAACCTGGACACAGTAGAATACTCTCATAATTCTAGCATTAAGCAGGAGGACGGTGAGCTCAAGGTGAGCTTAGGCTATACAGAAAATACCTACTCAGAAGTAAAAGGAAAAACCAGGCTACATAGTAGCGCATGCCGTTAATCCCAGCACTCAGGAGGCAGGCTGATCTCTGTGAGTTCAAGGCCAACCTGGTAGTGAGTTCCAGGACAGTCAGGGTTATGCAAAGAGAAGATCTCAAAACAAACGTTACCTAGCTGGTGATGAAAACATTTATTCAGCTTTTTGTTTGGTATTCTGACTTTTTCTCATTTATCAACGACACAACATTTCCTAAGTGCAAAACTTTCATACCTTAAAATCTAGGTTACAAAGCAATCATCAATAATCTTTACAAAAGGCCTGATGGCGATATTCATTCATTTACCACTCAAAGTGGTTTTTTAAATTGATTTTACGAAAGCAAACATGGTGACAAATGCCTGCAATCTAAGTACACGAGAGGCAGAGGCACTGTGAATTCAAAGTCAGCTTGGGATTGACTAAGACAAAGACATAGACAGCCTTGTCTCAAAGACTGGCATTTGATTTTGATCTTTGGAACCCATGTGATGGAGAAGCCTTGTTAGCCAATCATCTTTAAGAGGTGGGTCCAAGTTAAGGCGCCCCACCCCGAGATTTCTTTGGGGCACAGCTGAGCTTGGACTTCTCGTTCCTGTTCCATGAGTTTTCCCCTTATAATAAATAAAAATATAATTGTTTTATCCTTTAGCTAGCCTGGTTATTTCCTGAATCAAGCTAGTTTCTACACCCATGTAAAAACCTGGATGTATGGGCTGAGATGGCTTAGCAACTAAGAGTATATACTGCTTTTGTAGGACCTAAGCTCAGTTCCCAACACCCATGTCAGTAGATTCACAATGACCTGTAACCCCAGTTCCCAGGGATCCAACACCTTCCTCTGGTTACTACAGCCACCAACAGTAATGGGCACAAACACATTCATAATTTAAAATAAAATAAATTGTATGCTGGGAATGGCGGCACATACTTTTAATTCCAGCATTCTGGAGGAAGATGGGTCTCTGAGTTTGAGGCCAGCGGGTGTATACAGTAAATTCTTAGATGTGATGGTATGCATCTATAATCCCAGTATCCTACAATGAGATGGATTTGAATTTGTTTTTCAGGGTTTCTCTGGATGTCCTGGAATTCACTTGTAGACCAAATTGGCCTGAAATACAGAGATCTACCTGACTCTGCCTCCCAAGTGCTGGAATTAAAGGCATGTACCACCACCACCACCTGGCTTGCTACAATGAGCTAGGATAATTGAGGACAGGATAGCCTGGAGCATAGCATGAAGCACAGCAGAAACAATACAATAAATCCTGCCCCTATAAGAAATAAGGAAAACAGATTCCCCAAAGTAGTCCTTGTCCTCTGATTATCAGGTAGGCTATGTGTCAAAGCACACACCCAAATTCACACAGTTAATTCAGAGAAGTATATAGGAGGTTTGAAGAAACAGGCAAACAAGCAAAAACACACAAAGACCCCAATTACAAAAACCTAATATCAATCCCGAATAAAAACACTCACCTGCACGGGAGACATCACAGATGAGGTTCCAGGCCTTTATGAAATCTGGGTTTTTACTCTGCAGTGAAACAACACATTGATAGGCTCGCTTCTTAAATTCCTCCTCAGTATCAAACCTCTTCTTAGATTCCTGTTAAGAGATTTGTAAGATCCAATCATGTTGCTCTAGATAAAGAATGTATTCATTTCTGTACATATGCACCGAAAGAAACAGACAATTGAGAATATAAGTGCTCTACATCAAAGACAAGAAGAATACGAGTTCCTAAAAACAAATACGAAAACCGAAATAAACCAGAGTGGCCAGGTGTGGTGGAGCACTTTTAATCCTAGCAGTAAGGGGTTAGAGGCAGGTGGACCTCTATGCAGTAGGTTCCAGAGGTAGGGACACAGTTGTTCCCTAAATACCCTGTTCTCTAAAACAAAACACCCAAGCCAACCAACAGAAAAGCACATCCTGCAAGAGGAGTTTAAGAATTGGCAACAGCTGAACTGGGAAGATAGCTCAGTAGATATAAAGTGTCCACCCTAACCTCGAGAGAATAGTTCCATCTCCAGAATCTAAGTACAGCTGCGCCGTCTTGACAGCCACCTATAATTCTGGCAGGGATTGGTGTGTGTGTGTGGGGGGGGGGGGAGTAGCTAGACTAGACAGAACTCAAGAGATCCCGATCTTACTAAAAAGTGATCAAGAAAGATACCAGATGTTAACTCAAGCCCACACACACTCAAGTGTGCATGACAAACAGCCTAGCTTTAACAATGAAATTATTTTTTTCTTAAATATACAAAACTCAGCTGAGTATGTGGCTCCTGCTTTGTAACCCTAACATTCAGGAGGCAGCCAGAACACCAACTTTACAGGCCAGTCTAGTCTCAAACTGTCTCAAAATCAAACCCACAAAAGCCTTCGATGTTTCATTTTTATTTTGGTAGCACAGCTTTCTCATTTTAGGGTATGCTTCCTAGTGTTTCTCTGCAAATACATCGTTCAAGAACAACTGGGGCTGCTAAGCTGGTTTTAGTTTGTAAAGGCGCTTGCTGCCCAGCCTAAGTACGCGAATTCAATTCCCAGGACCCACATGGTAGGAGAAAACTGACTCTCCCGAGCTGTCTTTTGGCGTCAATGCTCACTCTAGGCATTCAAACAAAACAAAAACAAACTAAGAAACACTGGAAAACTGATTCATTACCAAATCAGTAAATTTTAGTAATGTACTGCAAAATCATTTATATTAGCAAATCTGTTTCACTATATCCAAAAGCAATTTAAGATGATTAGTTATTTTTAAATTTTTACTAGAAAACATCAAAACTCAAGTGTTTGCTTTTTAATCCATTAGTCTAATTCTTGGTTCATTTATCAGAAGAAAAATGATTTTGAAAATACGAGACTGTATGTACAATACTGCTTTATGGGAGTCACTGAAAACTTTCAGTAGATGAATAAAGACTGCAGTGTGCCAATTCAGGACGCTGACCAAAGTCACCACACAATTAAGATAGGGCTGGACTCACCATTACAGCCGAGGTTAATTCTGAACTCTAGATCCTCCTGTTCCCACCTCCCTGGTGCAGAGATCACAGGCATTTGCCCCACACCCAGGCATGTTTGTCTTTTAAAAACTGCTCTGGAAGATGGCACAGTGGATCAAGGTGCTTGGCTGATGAGTCAGAGTTCAAGCCTAGGACCCACAGGGCGAGAACTGATTCTTACAGGGTGTGCCTGGACCTCCACACACTGACAATGATGTACAACCTACCCTAAGATAAAAGCACAATAAAATCAAAATACTTAAAAACACTACCACCACTTGGTTTTAGCCAGGTGTATAGTCAAGCTCCTGAGAGGCTGAGGCAGGAAAGTGCCATGAGGCTAAGGGAGTCAGGTCCCTGGAAGAACAGCTGAGCCATCTCTCTAGCCCATCAAATTTAATATAGATCAATAAACAAAACAAAGACACACAATGGGGTGTAGGGCAGCTATTTCTATGATTACACCCAAAAGTAAATGGATGTTAGTGTGTGTTTCCAAGCACACAAGTTATCTATGAGTGAAAATGAATTCGGGTTTTCAAGTAAGTGAACTTGCGAATCAGCTTTACTTTCACCCAGGCAATGCAGCGTTACCAAGGTAGCCACTGTATGTGGAAAGTATTATTGGTAAGCATTTGTCTTTAAAAATATTTGAAATTATGTATGTGTGTTCCTGTGTGTGGGTTGTGCACCTGAGGGCAGTGCCACTGGAAGCCACAGAAGGCACCAGGTCCCTACAGCTAGAGTCAGAAGCAATTCTGAGCCACCTGTTGTGGGTGCTGGGAACAGATCTCAGGTCTAAACACGGAACCATCTCTCCAGCCCCATCTGTTAAATAACATTTGACCAGGTTCCACCTTATTCTTTTCAGTACACAGTAACTTCCACTATGGTTCTGAACTTCCTTTGGGAAAAGGGTAGCAGACATACAATTATATAACAATCGTGCAAACCTTATAAAAGGCCTGAAGATCCCCAATAGGAGGTGAAACCGTCAGGTAATCTGGAAACTGATCTTGTAGGTGAGCGATGAGCATGCCAAACTGGGTCCCCCAGTCTCCTACATGGTTTATCCTAATACCAACCAGAAAACAAGAAGTTAAAAAACAAAAACAAAAAACCTAGCAATTAAATGAAACGTATACTCCATTAAAAGTCATAACATCTACTTGTCAATCTACCACTCTAGTAAAAGTTGTTTGTGTAGCTGTTTCCTCAATGGGGTTGCTAACTGTCAATATGTGGAACTAGGAACAGCTGAGAATTTAGGATTTACTGATTTCTAACTAATGGGCTATAAACTGCGTATTATGTAGCTAGCTAGAACATTAAAGCCAAGGCTAGTAGTCACTGCCACTTAAGGAGGCAACCAACTCCCATAAGTTGCTTGCTGACCTTTTTAAGTATCATTCCCCCAAAAAAGAAATGTGTAATAAAAGAAAAAAAGGAAGAAAATGTAACTTTCAATCAATTACTGTAGGGGACTTAAAATAAATGGCTCCAAAACGCCAACAGGTAACATCCTTCCATTTCTGCCTTTAGCGACTGCTCAATCATGTTTCCTTACTCACCTGCTTCTTTACTAGCGCCAGAACAATCTTTGGGATCACATGGTTCTAGTTAGAACAAATCCCAGTTTCATACCATGGCTTACAGCGCCCAACACATAGACTTCTGGACCACCAGGTGAGTTCTTATGTATGAGGCACTCAAGAAGTATCTGGGAAGGCTGGAGAGATGGCTCAGCAGTTAAGAGCACCCACTGCTCTTGCAGAGGACCTGATTTGGTTCCCAGCATGGCAGTTCACAGCTGCCTTTTTCTATAGTGCCAGGTAAATACAATGCCCTCTTCTGGCCTCTATGGGTTCTGCATGCACATGGTATACAAACTAATGCAGGGACATAGACATAAATTTTTTTAAAAATAATTTATTCTTATTTTATATGTATTTGTGTTCTGCCTGTGTATATCTGTATGAGAGTATCAGATCTTGGAGTTGCAGACAGTGGTGAGCTGCCATGTGTGTGCTAGGAATTGAACCCAGGTCCTCTGGAAGAACAGTCAGTGCTCTTAATCATTGAGCCATCTCTCCAGGCTCACATAAATTTTAAATAAATAAATAATAAAACCAGTGGAATGAATGCATATACTCTTGGTTCCATAGGAAGTCTACAAAAAGGATGTAAAAAGTTTAGATACGTGATAGGGACCAGGATATTTATAAGATTAAGATGTGTTTCTATTTATGTATATGATATCGAGTCTGTATATATGTAGGCAAGCCCCCTGAAAGCCAGAAAAAACATTGGATCCCTGGCGCAAGAGTTATAGGCAATTGTGAGCCACATGATGTGGACATTAGGAACTGAGCTTGGGTTCTCAGAAAGAGGAATGTCTCTCAGAAAGAGCTGTCTCCCCTGCTTAAAAGATTACTTGGTGGGCTGGAGAGATGGCTCAGAGGTTAAGATCACTGACTGTTCTTCCGAAGGTCCTGAGTTCAATTCCCAACAACCACATGGTGGCTCACAACCATCAGCAATGAGATCTGATACCCTCTTTGGCTTGCAGTTGTACATGCAGACAGAATACTGTATACATAATAAATAATAAAGAAAACATTAAAAAAAAAGATTACTTGGCAAACGAGTACAAAACAGAACTGAGCTTTTAAGGCTGGGTGTTAAAGATACTTAGCAAGAGAACACACCTTAGCACATCATATCCAGCAAATTCAAAGAGTCGGCTTGTACTTTCGCCTATGATAGTCGACCTGAGGTGGCCAACGTGCATCTCTTTAGCTATGTTAGGAGACGAAAAGTCAATGACAACCTGAAACAGAAACAATATTTTAAAAGGGGGCACAAGTATTTTATCATGCTACCATCTAAAATTAAGTCTTAAATATTATTCTAGATTCTAATTCATTCAATTATCTGTGGCTCTAACTGCATATTAACTGATAAAGAATCCAATTAATTTATACAAATTACTATTCAACAATACTATATTCAGCAATAGTTGCATTAAGTTCCAGTTATAAATCTTAAATGCCTATGGAATGAGACTAAAAAATTATAAAACACCAGAAACCTACTTCCCAATTACACTCATGATCTCAATATAAAGTGACGGCATTCTCCAAGCAAGTCTAAGATACTGAAGGATTAGCACACATACCTTTTTTCTCTCTCTAAGAACAGGCAGTTGAACTCCATTTATTAGGAGACTAGTCAACTGTTCTGACACAAAATCCTTCCTCAAGTGGACATTAATGAAACCTAAAAGAGTAGTAAAAAATGATCAGTCTTCCATTTTGGACGACTGTGTACTCTGAAGGGTTTTCTCCATTTCACTTATGCTGGCTCCAGAAAGAGCTGTGGCAAAACTCTTAGGAGTCTAACAGCAGTCAAGACAATCACCCAAGCCCTGAAAACACCTGTCTCGGCATCTACTTCCAACCATCACTCCCTTGTCCCCTCCAAACTGCTGCGTATTACTCCAGCCCATCCACGTTCACAAATGGTTGGCTCATCTGAGCAAACAGAAAAGGCCCTTCTGCCGCAGGCTAAGCCGTTCCCTAGCCCTTTGCTGAGGAAAACTTGACTCAGTGGAAGGCAAAGTAACCCGACCAAGACAGTTACCAAAATGGTAGCTCTTAATTTATAATCCAGGTTATTTTAACCAGCTGGCTCACAACATATTAAACGCCTGGGATGGCCTCCTGAGTAGATGTGATCACAGGCATGTGCTACCATGCCTGGCAACTTTTTTTTTTTTTTTAATTTTGGTGGCCACACTAAGATAAAGCTCAAAGATCTTGTTATACATGTTAGGAAAGCACTTTACTACTGACTTACATCCCCAGACCCAGCGTTCAAACTTTAACCCTTTTCAAATCTCAAAAAGCACTCATCAATACAGTAATTAAGAAAGCTAGCATATCATACCAGGACCCGCAATTTCAACTTTGTCAATATAGTCATTGTTCGGCAGGTGTTTGGTAATGTTTTCTGCAATTTCTCTAGGGTTTACTTTCTGCTCCTTTGCTTTGAGCATCTACAACACAATGTGAGACAATTCATTAGCACCAGGGAGCAAGTTCCTAGGGAATGTGCTGACCAAGCAAGAGCTACATTTGTAAAACACTCAGGAAGCAAAGCCCAGCCACCTGTGAATGGATAAACCAGAGCATCACCAGTGCCCAGAGGAACCAACATGCCCAAACCATACGTCTGAACTAAAGCCAGCTCCCTGCCTCCCACCTTTTAAAGACACAACAAAGTCTAGAGTCACAAAGCCTGAGCCAACAAATCTACACCCCTTTCCTCCCTTTCTTTCTTTCTTTCCTTCCTTCCTTCTTTCCTTTTGTTTTTCGAGACAGGGTTTTTCTGTAGTTTTGGAGCCTGTCCTGGAACCAGCTCTTTGTAGAGCAGACTGGCCTCAAACTCAGAGAGATCTGTCTGCCTCTGCCTCCCAAGTGCTGGCATTAAAAGCATGCACCATCATTTACACTCTTAATTCCAAGTCATGAAACTGTCCACTATTGGTGTGGGAGGTCCTTCTGTCTATGTGTTACTTGCATTGGTTAATGAATAAAAAAACTGCCTTGGCCTGATTGGGCAGAACTTAGGAAGGCAGGGAAAACTGGACTGAATGCTGGGAGGAAGAAGGCGGAGTGAGGGGACGCTATGGATCCACCACCAGAGATAGACATGCTGGACCTTTGCTGGTAGGCCACAACCTTATGGTGATAAACAGATTAATGGAGATGGGTTAAATTAATATGTAAGAGTTAGCCAATAAGAAGTTAGAACTAATGTGCCAAGCAGTGATACAGTTTCTGTGTGATTATTTTGGTTCTGGGCAGCCGGGACAAACAAGTAGCTCCTTCTCTTGCAACACACTATTCAAAAGCAGCACTCTTGGGCTGGGAATGTGGCTGAGTGGCTGTGACTCTCTGGGTTGGAAGCCCAGCATCTAAAAGAAAAGCTAGTAAAATGCTCACAGGAGTAGTAGAGAAAAGTCTGCACAAGAGCAAACCCTTTCCAATCAACACAGAAAGTGAAGGAAACAGACACAGGTCATGTGTAGTCAGATAATGTAGCTACTGCAAATAAAGAACTCCTCAGCTTAAAAATGAATGTGGCCATTCGGAGCAGCACACGCCAGAAATCCCAGTACCTGAGGACTGAGGCAAGAGATCTGGCAAAGTAACCGTGTCTCAAGAAACCAAAACAGAAAAGGAAGCCAGGTGGTGGTGGTGCACACCTTTATTCCCAGCACTTGGGAGGCAGAGGCAGGTGGATCTTTGTGAGCTCGAGGCCAGCCTGGTCTACAAAGTAAGTTCTAGGACAGCCAAAGCTACAAAGAGAAAATCTGCCTCAAAAACCAAAACAAACAAAGAAAAACAGTCTATAAAATCTGCTTCAAAACATCCTAGCTCTAACAAGTAATTGATGGTGGTGATCTTCAGTCATATGTTTTAGGCTGGGAGCCTAGGCCCCAGTCCCTGGGGGTGGGGTCAGGACCACTCCTAAGTGTACTTAAGTGATCCCCCAAAAGAACAACACGTGGTCCCCCTTTCTTCCTCCCGGGGGTCGCTTTTCTGTGGCTTCCCATTTCCCCCTCGGGGCCACCCGAGAGCGCAGATCTCCCATTAAACCTGGATATTTCTTAATTCGGCTTGTTTTGATTTGGCTTGATTGGGAATTTTTGCATTGTCAGAGAGCTCGGTTAGGAAATATTACTAACAATATGCTCCTTTAGAAACAAACAAACAAACAAACAAACAAAAAAACCCAGGGTCATCTGTGAAACCTAGACTGCCCTTTACTTGTGGCAATTCTCCTGCCCGAGCCCCTGGAGTGCTGAGATCACAGGCATCTGTCACCGTGCCCAGCAATAATGTGCTAACTTTATTTCACTTTCCAAATGTCATTAGCCATACACACCAACCCAGAACACAGCAAGAAACACCAAAACAATACAAATATGGCTCTCTCTGAGCTACACCCTGGCCCCATGTGGAAAGTGTCCCCCTTCTTGAAGATACAAGAGTTTACTGCTATTTATGTTCATAGGATTGATGATGATATATAAGAGAATCAAGTCAACCAAGGCCAGGCAAAACAAATGATACTTCACCTGAGAAATACCCATTGCGCTATTGCACTGATAGTCTCCAAACTTGGGCTGCTGACTCGGGGTTACGACCAGAGGAGGGTTGTCCAGGTCTGGATATGCAGCCTTAATGGCATAGCCAAAGACATCCTGCAGGCAGCTATTGATGTTAATCATATTTTTAGTTGGTCTTCTTTTCCTTTCTGACTGAAGACTCTGCAGGCAAAGAACAGCAGTGTCTTAATGAAGTAGTATAACATCACACAAAACTCCAAATACGTTGAGAAAAGCCAGGACGGGAATGCTCAGACTGGAAGAGGGTTCTAAGAAATTTCATGAGAATCAAGGCTGTCCAATCTGTATGCCTTAACAGAACACAAGCAATAAAAAGCAGTGATTGAATATAGAAGAGAAGCCGGGCAGTGGTGGCACACTCCTTTAATCCCAGCACTTGGGAGGCAGAGACAGGCGGATCTCTGTGAATCTGAGGCCAGCCTGGTCTACAAGAGCCAGTTCCAGGACAGGCTCCAAAGCTATAGAGAAACCCTGTCTCAAAAAAACAAAAAACCAAACCAAACAACAAAAAAAGAACATAGAAGAGAAGTGAGGCCTAGCATCGGAAAGCAGAGACAGGCAGAACTCTGTGAGTTGAGGCAAACCTGATCTACACAGTGAGTTCCAGGACAGCCAGGGCTCTGCAGAGAGACTCTTGTCCAAAGAAAAAGAAAACAGAAGTGAGTCATAAGCTGCCTCACTCCAACACTGGAAGGGAAAACTCAATGGGCAGAACAACCGTCAGATCTTCTCCAGAAACGGCCTCTCAGGACAAGCGAGGAGCCCAGAGCGACAGCTTTGCCCACTATAAATAACCCCTGGGTCAAGCCCTACTTGTTCTTTCTCAACAGCTTTTAAGTGGGGCACATTCATTTAAGATAGACTATAATTACTCCTATCATCACGCATTACACCTCCACAGAATTGTCTACCACGAGACTGCCGAACACAGAGAAGTACTTTGTCCACAGTGCGATCCGGTATGCCCACATCACACCTGCCATATAAGATGTTATCAAAACAGATGACAGAACAGACTCCAGAAAGTCAGAGGCCAGCTTGATCTACCTACTAATCACCAGGCCAACTAGGGCTACACAATGAAACCTCATCTCAAAAAAGGGAAAAGGGCGGGCTGTGACCTGTCAGCAGAGCACTGGCCTAGCAGAGGATTCGACCTCTAGAGCCCTCTCCACAGGAGCAGGTAAACATGCTATCCGTGGAGCATGACGAAAACGCTTCCTGTGTTCTAAGATGTGAACGTGGGGCCTCAAGTGTTCTACCACCGAGCCACTCATAGTCCAACTATAATTTACAGCACTCAGCCAGGCGGTGGTGGCGCACACCTTTAATCCCAGCACTTGGGAGGCAGAGGCAGGCAGATCTGTGAGTTCATGGCCAGCTTGGACTACAGAGCGAGTTCCAGGACAGGCTCCATGGCCGAGAAACCTTTTCTCAAAAAAAAAAAAACAAAAGAGAGGCCCAGAAGATCACATCTAAAATCCCAGCAGTTAGGAGGTAGAGACAGGAGGAGCAGTCAGCTTGGGCTACATAGTAATAACCTGTCTCACAATGACAACAGAAACACTAACAGTGTGAATATTCGCGGCGACAGTAGGATATAAACAGTGCTAAATTCTGTACTGAGTGTTTTGTTTGCGTGCTTTTCTTTTTACTTTATATACCAAAAGTTATTGCTACTATCACTCTGTCACAAGGACTAGTGGTTGACAGATTACAAAGCAGGTGGACAGGAATTGAGAGATCAAGTTTACCCTCCCCATGACTGCTACAAAATGAAAAATTTCATACAGGCACTATCTTTTTCTTTCTTTTTGAGAAGAGGTCACTTTGTAGCCCAGGCTAGCTTCAAACTTGAAACAATCTTCCTCCTTCAGTCTACCAAGTTATATTTCCCCCTCCCCCACCCTGGGGTTTCTATTTGTAGCTCTGAGTGTCCAGGAACTCTTTGTTGACCAGGTTATGGTCTGATTGTCTCTTTCTCCACAGTGTTAGGATTAAACTGGTGAAAAAAAACCACACCTGGCAATGTTGTATTCTTAAAATCATCTTTTGATAAATTGGGTGGTGGCGGCACACACCTTTAATCCCAGCACTAGGGAGGCAGAGGCAGGTGGATCTCTGTGAGTTCCAGTAAAGCCAGTACTAGGACTACACAGAGAAATTTTGCTAAAATGTTAGGTCAAACACTGAAAAGGGGAAGGGATGACTGATTATTAAAGGGGCTCACAGTGGCCCGAGATAAACTGCAATTGTGTTCTGCACTTGCAACACCCCAATCTTCCCAAAAGTCTAATCAGTCAATCAGCCTTGAAGAAGGCTCAATCTAAGGTGTGGGTCTTTCTGGGAACATTTGTTCTCAATAGTAAAATTCTATCCATGTTTACAAAAGCACTGCTAACATACAGAGGCAAAACAACTTTGTAAAAATAAAGCTTGTACTTTGGCTGACATCTTCCATACTTGAAAGTTAAAAATATTAACTCAGGAAACAAATAAACAAGAGCTGGTTTAAGGCTTTTCCCCCTCTTTGGTTCGTTGTAACAGAGTCAGGCTACTGAAGCTGGCCTAGAAATCCTGATCCTCCAACCTCAAGTGCTGGGATAGAGATATCAGCTCCCAAACTAGATCAACTATAAGTTTTTATGAGTACTCTTAGGTCCCCAAAATCAGTAATGCTAACTTTTTTAAACTGTAAAGATATTGGTATGTATCTTTTGTATTAAGCATTTACACATACACATAAAATCCACTGTACTTGATCTCATCCAAATTAATATGTATGTATAATCAATTTTAACACTTTCACTTTCTCTTCCCTGATCCTCCAGCCTCCACTACTACCAAGTGCTGGAATTATGGGCATGCACCACCAGACCCAATTTTATCTGGTGCTAGGGACTGAATCCAGGGCCTTGACCTGTACTAAGCAGTCTAGCAATGAGCTTGATAGCCCTTTTTTGGTTTTGAGACAGGGTCTTGTTCCGTAGCCCTTGAACTCCTGCCCCTGCCTTTCACAAGATAGCATCACAGAGGTGAGCCAGCACATCAAGCTCATCTTCCTTGCTGGCCACGGTGCCATTCTCCTTTAATTCCAGCTCTTGGGAGGCTGGAAGCAGGAGGACTGCCACAAGTCTGAGGGAGA
Source organism: Chionomys nivalis (assembly GCF_950005125.1). NCBI lineage: Eukaryota > Metazoa > Chordata > Mammalia > Rodentia > Cricetidae > Chionomys > Chionomys nivalis. The sequence continues at coordinate 19,176,535 of NC_080092.1, forward strand.
TAGGCTGCACACCACATACAAGGACAGTCAGGACTATATAATATAGAAGGTCAAGACCCGAAATCAAATAAAACCAAAATACACATCTTAGTACAATCACCTTTTACTGTAGCTTGATTGTATGCATTTTGTAAAACCTCATGTTATGCAAATTAGTAAAAACCGGCTCTTGAGAAAATTAAGATTATGAGATTTCTGAAAGTCTATGGGATTCTCTAATAGCAGTACTACCATACTAGCAATCTTAAAACCGCCAGTGTGAAAAGCTTTCTGTGAATACCTAATTAATAAGTACTAAGCAGCCAGACTCTGGAGGTGGAGGCAGAGGCAGGTGGATGTATATGAGTTCAAGACCAGCTTAGTCTACATAAAGACCTTTTCTCAAAAAAAAAAAAGTACTAAGTAACTAGGTTTTTGTCTCTGAAATACATAAAGACAATTTAATTAAAAGGAGTAAGAGAAAACTGAGACTGTCATGCTCGTGAGAATAAGGGTGCAATTCCTTGCAGCCAGAACCATCTGGTATGTGCTTTCAAGCTGGGAGTATGTAGCCCCCAAAAGAGGAACAGGCAGGATGAATGGCTACTGTACGCAATACTTTATCCCTGTGGTTTTTCTCTCTTTTTCTCTTTTTTCAAGACAGGGTTTCTCTGTGTAGTCCTGATTGTACTGAGACTGGCTTTGTAGACCAGGCTGGCCTCAACTCAGATCTGCCTTCCTCTGCCTCCCGAGTGCTGGGATTAGAAGCACCACCTCCATGGTGTCCTCGTTAGTCTTTGTGTTATCTCCTTTACTGCCCTAGCAGCACGGAAGCATTGAAAAATGCATCTGAATTTTAAAAAGTAAACACAACAGAGAATTCAGTATAGATAAATGCAGACCAAATGCATTTAACAAACCAAACTGTATTTCTTTAGTGAGGCATTCACGAAAAAAAATGGGTTAGAAGACATAAATACAAAGTAATTTGAGAACAGCTGATCCCAAACAGGCAATAAAAACTTCAAGGGAATGGCTCGGGCGGCCTAAGGAGTCAATGAAGTACCGCTGGGCAATCCAAAGAGTAACACACATGTGGAGAACAGCTATGAATGAGAATGATGTAATACTCTGGGCTGTGTCATCAGCAAACCTGAAAGGCAGGCCAAAAGACTGAAGGTAAGCTCTTTCTCTCCTACGCTGATAACCATCGCTGGACTACACGGCCATTAAAATGGGGGCATGGCAGTACACGCCTGTAAACCCATCACGAGAGAGACAGAAGCAGAAAGACACTGCAAGACGGAGGTGAGCCTGGAAGCCCATCTGGGCTGTAGTGAGACACTTTAGAGAAAGGGGGGATGGAAGGATAGAGACAGAAAGTTTTGCAACATTAAATGAAAAGAAAGCTAAGAGATGCTATAAAACGTAATGAAATTGTGGAATAGCCAACTCAGTAGCATAGAAGTTACGTATGAGTGCATCTATTTTAAAACATCCCTCCCCCAGTTTGTTCCTAGACTTCAGTACCAAACCAAATAAACGAATTTTTTTTTGTTTTCTGATAGTGGTAATGATTCTTCAAAAACCATTTCTTTTTACAAGAGCTAGTTCCAGGACAGGCTCCAAAGCCACAGAGAAACCCTGTCTCGAAAAACCAGAAAAAAAAAAAAAAAAAAATTCTTTGAAAGCACGGGGATAACCCACAGAAGAAATCTCAACTCCCAAGTCAGTCTTTAAGCCTGCATGATGAACCACTGCCAAGGGTTCTGGAAACCACGGGCCTCACCAATTTCTCCATCATGAGCTGAATGAGTCTTAATTTGCCTTAGGCAGGAAAACAGATTTTTAAGTAAATTCCTCTTTTCAGTTTCTGTAGTGCATACTTTTAGAATCTTCAATAACAAAACATTTTATTTGAAGATATCCAGAGTACTCACCCTTTGAAGAATATTCAGTCTGTACTTCAATTTTAAATTTTCTTCTCGTAACTGTTCCAAACTTGGAGAATCTTCTAAGTGACCACAGTTCTTCAGCCGGTCAATCTCAGCAGTCAGAGACTTGATCTCCTTTTCCTGTAAAGGAAAGGGCACTTTCCCAGTCAGCTCAGAGGAACTCTCCCAAGATAATGGCAAACTGGACCAGAGACTCACTTCCTCATTTTAGTTCTCCACAATTTGTGGCTCAGGTGGTGAGAACGGGCTTTCCTTTGAGGCCAGTGGTTTTACTAATATCAGCAATCATCCTTTATAAAGTAAACATGTGTCTAATGAGTGTTGGGAATGAGGGGCAGCAGCGCTGAGAAAATAACCCGAGAAAGTGTGCACGGCAGCACACACCTATAATCCTAGCACTTGGGAGGCTGAAGCAGGAGGGACCAGTCTACCACAGACATAGCAAGACCCTTTCTCAAACACATTTCTTCCTCAGCTCAACAATGCACCCCGACATCGTCAGAATACAGGGTTCTGGCTTTACAAATTGTCTGTGCTCCTAAATTTTACGACTAGGACTACAAAAAAGCCAAACAAACAAAAATTAAAAAAAAAACCCACAAAAATACCAACAACAAAAAACAAAGCGGTGAGAGCCAGGGAACCTATCTCTACGGTGCTTGCCTATCATAGGAATGGCTCTGGGTTAGATCCCCAGAGGGACAAAAGGTGACAGCATCCATATTCAAACCACTCAAGTGTCTTTGCTTTTTCTAGGTCAAAGTAAAATTCCCACATATTTCCCTCCTATCTCCAGTATCGTATACTATAAACGACTCTCAGCAGTAAAGCGCTTGCCCCTTTAACTTGTACCTTGAAGCTGCGGATTTGCACAGAGCAGTTGCTGTTGCAGGGCAGGTTTAGGCAAACGGTGTCCCTATCACTCACAGCTAGGCCCGGAAAAGAAATGAAGTTGGTCCCGGACCAAGGCTGGCGGCTTCTTGGGAAGTTTCTGGCCGGGTTCCCCGCAGCACACGTCGGTCCCACCTGGCCTTGGCCACAGCCTGCACACGTGCGCGGGCTGCAGGGTGAGCCTGGCTCTCCACACGCTAGGCCCTGCGACACCCTCTCATCTCCTTGTGACAGTCGCACGACCCAGCCAATAATGGCATTTTCCTCTCCCAGCTAAGAGAAAACGGCCGCCAGAGAAGCGTGAGCCTCGCAAGCCCCTGCGGACGTCGCCACCGCCTACGGAAGCCACTGTTGACCCGGCACCGCTTCCGCCGGGTCCGAGCCCTCCGGCCCACCCAGAGGACTAACCTGCTGCAGCAGCCTCGCTGAGCACTGAGCAACCAGCCCGTCCATCCTCAAGTCCGCGACTCACACGCCAAGTGTCCGGAAGCGGAAGTGGCTAGTTATGGCCGGAAACGGAAATTCCTACCCGGGTACTTTACTATTTCCAGCCCTTCAGAGTGCGCCCTCCGCTGCCCCCTGGCGGGATCCAAGAGGCACTGCGAGAAAGGCGGGAGCTGTGTGCTCCATAGGTAGACCAGCTGATGATGGGGCCAGGGAGGATGGCTTATAGGAGCCTGCATTAGTCAGGGTGCTGTAGCGTCACCCAACTTACAGAATGAATCAATCTCTCTCTCTTTCTCTGTCTGCCTCTCTCTCCACACACACAGGCGCACACACACACACACACACACACACCACACACAAATTTATTGGAATGACTTACTGGCTACAGTCCACCAAGGGCTAGTTGTGAATCTAGTAGAAAGTCCAAGAATCTAGTAGCTGCTTGGTCCCACGAGGATGGATGTATCAGCTGGAATGGATGTGCTGACAAGGCAAGGGCAGACAGGCAACAAACTTTTCCTTCTTCCATTATCCTTATGTAGACTTCCAGTAGAAGGTGTGGGCTTCTTTTAATCTAAAAGTGTGCCTTCCTGACTCAAGGTCTGGATTGAAGGCATGTGTATTCCTGTAGCAGGAGGCCGCTAGTTCGTTCCTGGCCGCTTAGCCCCGAAATAATCACACAGAAACTGTATTAATTAAATCACTGCTTGGCCCATTAGCTCTAGTTTCTTATTGGCTCTTACATATTAATTTAATCCATTTCTAGTAATCTGTGTATTGCCACAAGGCTGTAAAGTTCAGGCGTCTGTCTCTGGTGGGGATACATGACATCTCTCTGACCCCATCTCCTTTCTCTCAGCATTCACTTTAGTTTTCCCCACCTAGCTCTGTTCTTTTGCCCTATCACAGGCCAAGGCAGTTTCTTTATTCATTAATGGTATTCACAACACACAGAGGGAAATTCCACATCATATTCCAGCCTTAAGATCCAGATCACAGGTGTGTTTACACGCCTCAAGATCTGGATTACAAGTATGCCCTCTATTTCTGAATCATAGTTCATTTCAGATACAGTCCAGTTGACAACCAAGAATAGCTATCACAATGCCTTAGGCCAAAGCTACAGAAGCACAGGCTTTATAAAAATTAATAAAAATTCCCTCCCGATACTATCCTATATGTTTCTGCATTTTTTTATTTTCGTTCGCATCTTCGTATTCTTTACTATATTTCTAAATTCCCACGCCTCTACTCTGGAGAAAGGTATTTTTGTCAAGGCTGGCCCCCGACAGTTCACCAGTCTTCAGTCTTCTGTGAAGAGCAGCAAGCATTCTTAACTTCTGGGCCATCTCTCCAGCCCCATTAATCATTTATTTATTTTAGGTGTATGGGTGTTATATGTACATGTATGTCTGTGCACCATGTACATGCTTGGTATGAATAGAGGGTGTCAAGTCCCTGGTACTGGAGTTATATATATTGTGAGCCACCATGTGGGTGCTGGGAATCAAACATTGGTCACCTGGAAGAGCAGCCACTGATTTTAACCACTGAGCTACCTTTCCACTCTCAGTTTTTTTTTTTTTTTTTGACAGGTTTTTCATATTGCTGAGATGGTCTTGAACTCCTGCCTCTGTTCCTCAGGTGCTGGGACCACAGGCATATACCACCAGACCTTAGGTTCTCAAAGAGCTGAGCAGCCATATTAATTTAGTGAAGAAATGAGTGGAACTGAAAGACCCGGATAAATCCAGACCCCTCTAGCAGGAAAAATAGAGTCAAAAAATCTAACAGGAAGAGAAGAGCCAAAAATCTAGGTTAGCCGGTTCAGTGACTCTGTTTCAGGAACTATCTGAAGATGAAGTTAGATTTTAATCTTGAGAATAATCTTGAGAAACAGGGAGTTACCCCCTTGTGATTATCACTGATATTTTCGGAATTTTTCAATGATCACTGGTATTTTCGGAATTTTCCAATGACGCCCTTTCTACCCCCTTTGGATTACTGGGTTGTGGTTTCTTCCCCTAAATAACCCTTCTCCCAGCTACTCGGGGTCAAGCTCTCTACCCTTGCGTGGGAAATGAGCTTTAGCCCCAGTGCACTGGTTCCTGTCCTGTCAATAAACCTCGTGTGATTGCAGCAAGGATGGTCTCTCGTGAGTTCCTGGGGGTCGTGTTATCTCAAGACTTGAGTGAGAGTCTCCCCGCTCCGGAGGTAACACTCTGTGGGATTGGGACGTGAGTGAAGCCAGAGGAATACACGTGAAGGATGCTGGGAAACAAGGGACAAGGAGCTCTTCAAAGGCCACTTTATTGATAGAGACGAATCGAAATGCCGATCCCCGCAGCCCTCCCCTCACTCTGTTGGCGGCTTCACTGGGCGTCTGAGTAGGGTGTAGCCTGTCACCAGTTTGGGCTGGCCTTACAGGTCAGGCGGCCACATTCAAAAACACATCACAGCTCACAAAGATCCGTGGACAATCTTGGAATCCCCCCGACGGTTTCTGTACACCCTCCTCTTTGTAATATTGTACAAAATACGTTAACTAGGGCAGGTTAGCTGTGCTGTGCCGGCTACAGCACTTCTTGAGGATCACCGTTCCTCAAACACGACCTTTTATTGCAGGGAAATCTCTAAAAGTTGTTGCTGTACAAAAAGAAAACTCTACACAATTTGAAGAAGAGCAGCCACTTAACACTGCTTCAGTTCATTTAAATTTTCTTTCCCAAAAATACATTCCTAAATATACAAACTATACAATCTTGTCATTTTTAATGCTGGTTGTTTTTTGTTTTTGTTTGGTTTTGTTGTTGTTGTTGTTGTTATGGTTGCTTTGTCATTGTTTAAATATAACAAGAAAACCTGAACTAAAAGGTCTGTCAGTCTTCAAACCAACAAGAGCGCTCGGGGACTTGTGACTGGGTACCTTCATATACTGCCTCATAAATAACTTTAGCCACAGTCAACCTTCACAGCATGGTCCGTGCAACAAAGAAATACTTTTCTGGTGGTTAGACGTCGTCTACGGAGAGAGCTGGGATGTTCATCCGGGGCCGGGTGAAAAATGCCATCTTCTCTCTGTGACGGAGAAACATATCTCAAACTCACTTCGAATATACATGGACAGGAGACTTTCTGCTTTGGGTCTGAAACTCAGAGCATCATATATGCCAAGCATACAGTCTGCCGCTGAGCCACATCCCAACCCCTGGGCTGGGCCATTCTTTGTTTATATACTGTAGAATATTTAGTGACAGCCCTGGCTACGAGTAAATGCTCTTAGCATGTCTGAACTCTGACTGTGAAATCTGAAACCCAGCACTTGGGAAGCAGAGACAGGTGGATCTCTGTGAGTTTGAGGCCAGTCTGGTCTACAGAGCAAGTTCCAGGACAGGCTCCAAAAAAACTATAGAGAAAGTCAAAACAAAAACAAAACAAACAACAAACAAAAACAAAATGAAAAACAAAACAAAACAAAAGAGAATACATTTAAATAAATGACTATATAAATGACTCAATCAATCAATCAAAAATCTGTGGACTCTAAGCATGGTGGTACATGCGTCTGGTCCCAGGAACACGAGACGATGATGGAGAAACATATCTTGAGTTCACGATTTTGAGGTCTTAGCCACATAGACCCATGTTAAAAAAAAATTAAAGAAGGATCAACATTGTCAAAAAACCTAGGTTGGCCTTGAACTCACAATGTGATGGATGGAGAGTGACTCTAAATGCCTTTGTTTTGGGAGGCCCAGGCCAGATGGCATTTGTGACCCTCCTCTGACATGTGTGGGCCCAGCAAGGCAAGGACACGGCTGTGATCCTATCAGGCAGGCAGGCAGGCAAAGCCAGGAAATTAGGTGAGCATCCATAGTACCCCACTCTCCCCAGCTGCTTTATCACCAGCCAGGCCTCTGCAATTACCAGTACTGGAAAGGCTAAGAGGAAAAGATGAAGCAGGTGGCTCATTCATTAAACAACAGGATCTCACAAATTGGGCTGAGTTGTGCGGGGACCTGTAATGGCAGCACAGTGGTCACAGCACTAAGGGAACCTGGCAGAGACGGAACAGCTGTTCCAGCGCAGGCTACAGCTCTATTAGCAACAGAGACAGTGCCCGGAGCGGGGCCTGGGAAGGGAGAGGCGGCAAAGACGGACTGGCTGGGGAGAGGAAGCCATCCGTCTGTAATTGTCGGCTCACCTGAAAGACTGCACTTCCGGTGGCTCCTTGCAGCTCTGGCCGCGAAGCCTGTGCACATCCTTGGCGGCCGCCCTCATCATCTTGTCTGTTTGCAACTCGTTCTTGTGCTCTGCACGATCCACCTGTTAGGCAAAGCAAACAAGGGTTGGGCACGGGAGAGCGTCCTCTGGTCTGTAGGGCTTCCTACCGGCCAATGGAGACAGGACTGTGGGATCTGCTTAATGGAGAAGGCTAACGGGCTGTGCTCACATTATCTGCCTATGAGGCCTGATATGGGGCCAGGGAACACAGTCCTATGTGTGCCTGCAGGAAATGAGACGAGAGATGCCCAGTGTAGTGTATTTTGGTACCTACTACTCAGGTGTCTGGAAGGGGAGATTTTACAGTTGTTTCAGTTTTACAGACCAAGACTCAGATTGGGTTGTTTATCTCGGAGACAGGGTTTCGCTTTAGCTTAGTCTAGACTAGAACTCACTATATGGTCTAGGCAGGTGTTGAACTCCTGGTCATTTTTCTTCTGTTAAGTGCATGGCCCACCTGGATGAGGTTCTTGCAACAGCCGATGAAGAATTAATGGTGAGGGGCACTGAATCATAAGCACTCACACAAAAACATCAATGATAGAGATGGAGAGATGGCTAAGTGGTTAGGAGCACTGGGCTGCTCTTCCAGAGGGCCTGAGTTCGATTCCTAGCACCCACATGTCACACGGCAGCTCTCAGCTGTCCGTAACTTACAGTTCAAAGGGATCCGGCACCCTCACACAGACAAAACACCAATGCATGTAAAGTAAAACAAATAAATAAATAAATCTTAAAAAACAAACAAAACATCAAGGGCTTCCTGTAGAGCCAAGTCAAGGGCTTCCTGGTTCCCTGAATACCCTCAGGGGGCCTGCGGGGGCATCACAGGGCTGTGTAAAGGCCGCCATTCAGTGGCACTTACCCTCTTCTCCAGCATCCTCAGCAGCAGGCGGAAGCGCTCGTCTCCACGCAACCACTGTGGCAGCTCCTTCTCCCCATGGTTCTTGGCTTGCTCCAAATGCTCCTTTAGCTCCTTCAGCACTGAGATCTCCTGAGTCAGCTGGCTATGCCAGGTCCTCGTTGCCTGTAGGTCTAGTTCCAGGTCCAGCGAGGTGCGGATCAGGCGCTCTGTGCGCACGGACTTGACAGATGAAGGCTGCAGGGGTGGAGATGATGCCCACATCCACCAGAGGGCTCAGCCATCAAATCCCACAGATCCTCGTCCCCTGGTCCCCAAGGCCCACCTTCCTTTATGTGAAGGCACGCCCTTCTTACAGAACATACTCTCACAGCCATACAGCGTGTGTCTGATGTATTTCAGTTACCCCGTTTCACAACAGCCCTTCAAAGGCCCAGCTGTTACTGTCTCCTCTTACCTACCCCCCCAAGCAGAAAATAGTTGAATAAAGAAGATATAGAAATAACTACTCATGCTTGGAAGAATCAAGCACAATGTCATCTTCTACCTGGTCCACAGTCCAAGCAGAAAACATTGGTGAAGCCAAGTGGATCAGCCCTTTTTTAAGTGACGCAATGAACGGGGTGGGGAAATTTTGGGATAAGTTCATACTAATAAAGGTAAAAATCATTTCTATTAAAAATGATCTCAATATCTGGAGAGGATGGTGATTGGAAAAAAAAAAGAAGTTCTAGAATATTCTTCCAGATCGAATATCTGTCTACCAGTCTTGCTATCACGGTGCATGTGCATGTACACCCAAGAATGCATGTATGTGTACACATGGTGCACATGTAGAGGTGAAAGGACAATCTCTCCTTACACGGGTTCCCAGGATTGAACTCAGTCACCAGGGTTGTGCTGCAAGCACCTTTACAGGCAGACCCATTCCGCCCACCCTGGCCCACGCCCTCTCCTTTTCCCCGACACGCCAGTCCTCGGCTATCCACAGACTTCCCAGAAACGAAAAGCACCAGGCACACAGAGCTCCAAGGTGAATCTTACCCGCTTCATCCGGACGCTTCGACGCTCCAGGGAGTTCCGAACAAAAGGTGGCTTCTTGGATAGAGTGGAACTATCACTGTCGCTTCGATTGAGCTGCAAGAGAGAAACCAAACCAGGCGTGGTAACAGGGTGCTCTGGAAGGTTCAGCAGGAGCAGGAAGGGGATCACCTTCTTGAACTTGTGATTTGAACTTCCCAACTTTTTAGAGTGGCCGGTCACTAAACACACTAGGTTTGGAGTGTGCCGTTCTAGCTCACAGTTGTCACCACATGGTACTAAACGAGATAGGACATCTTGTTGCATCCTCATAGCGCCGTGTGGGGACTCTCCCCACGTTCCACACAGGTCACAGAAGCTCACGAGTCATGGAACCCACCCAAAGCTGTGAAGGAGCTGCTCAGCAGGGTTTGATGATGAGAGTGTCACCAGAGCATATGCTGTCCCTCTGTCTACTATGCGAAGGGATGCAAAGGGATGCTTACAGCCACTACTCCTTGTCACCCAGAGAGCCTACCTTTAGTGTCTCAAATAGAACCACTTTTGAGACAGGTACTTGGGCCAGAGATGTAGCTCAGTGGTATAGCGTTTAGCATATGCCAGGTCTCCAGTACTGCAAGCGAAGGGATGCAGGGGGAGAAAGAGGATACTCCAAGGCCAAGGAGCCACATCTTTACAGAGAAGGCACGTATAGGCTCTGCAAGCGTTAAGCTCAGCCGTTCTCCCCATTCAAGTCCCTCTATGGGCTCATTTTCAAGCTTCCCCAGAGGACCCCATTCTCATCTATGACAGTGTTTCTTTCCCCATCCGGTGAGGACAGGGTGATTTCTTGACTGGGACTTATTTCCTAAAGGGGCAAGGCTGACACGGGCCCCACCACTGCACCGGCCTGGCAGCTGTCAGTTCACCGCAGTGGGACTCTACCGAGAAGCTATTAGTGTCATTATTTTCTTGACTATTTATCATGATTAAAGATAATGACATTAACAGTCTCATGCCAGGCAGAGACTGAACCATACCAGAAACGGGGGGACAGTGAGCCCCTGCCTCCATGTTCGGTGCCTTAGTAATTGTTTTATTCAAACATTCCAGAGAGACAAAGATGGTTTCACAGTTCACAAGCAGAGATCCCAAATGGAGACTTCAAGGCCCAGTGTGTTACTACAGGCCCAGGCTGAGCACTGTGCTATGAAATGAATGCAGAGGAACCTACTGGTGGCAGGAGGGGCCAGAAGAGGGCCTCATACTTTATTTTTTAAACTAAAGTTGGCTTTCTTGGAAAAAAAAAAAGTGTCACAGTCTACCCTTCCCCCAAATTATCAGAACAATTGATCCTTAAGACCCGGATGTTCTTCTGTTATTAGATAGCAGGAGACACTACATTCTGGAACTTCACTTTTTGTTTTTATTTTTGGAGATGGTCTCATGCAGCCCAGGTTGGCTCTGCACCCTCTATGCAGCTGAAGCTGGGCTTGACTCTCCTACCTCCACCTCCTAAGTGCTGGGATTACATGACTACATTACCAAACCAGTCCGGACATCACCTCCTCCTATTTCCAAACAGCCCAATAGGTTTAACCTCACACATGAAAGAGAATCATTACTTTATTACTGCTTCTATTTAACAAACTAGAAGAAATGAGGCAGAGAGCATAGTAACTTCAAGTCCCAGGAAACATGTGTCCCTGTAAGCCCGGGGCTCTTGGACGTAGAGACAGGAGAATTACTGCGAGCCTAGCTCTAGGTTCAGTCAGAGACCTCGTCTCAAGGGAACGGGGTGAAGAGTGATGGAATGGGACAACGGATGTCCTCCTCTGACTTCTGCGTGTGTGCCCGGAAGCATGGTGTGTGCTATGCACACACACAGGTGCACACGCATCTCAACCACACACACATACGTTCACGCACTCACAAACACATCAAATGCCAACTACACACACGCATGTTCACGCACTCACAAATACATCATATTCCAATCACACGCATGCACATCAACTCACTCACACACCGAAAAATAAAAATAATGAAAATTATTAAAAAACCAAAAAAAAAAAACCCCAAAATAAAAAAAACCCAAAAAACCCAAAAACCATTTCATTTTGTTGTAGTTGAAGGTGCAAGCCTACCACAGGACAGAAAAACCTCATTTTGTGAAATCTGGTCAGAAACAAGGCCCATCTCCTGGTCTGGAAGCTGATGGGCCTTGTGTCTCACCTTCCTGGCCTCCCTTACAGCCAGAGCCAGGTCGTCAGGTCAGGACTAGGCTGTCAATTGCATGCGATTGTCCTAGGCTTTGAATCTCAATCCAACTCAGCTTTCTACTGCTGTGCCTTCGCATTCAGGCCTGCTAGTCACCGTGCTGCACGAATGTACCACGTTTGCCCACATCTCAGAGAGAAGCTACCAATGAACGGCAAGCAGAGCAAACAGCAGTAGCAACCAGATTTTATATGGCCAATGGTGGCGTGAAGCGGTTAGGGGCACCAGTGTAGCAGTGCCCTTGCAAGACACAGCTCCATATGGCATCAGATGCCTGAAGCCATAGACGGCACCTACCCGAGTTTACGAGTTTCCCCTATTCACGCATATAAAATGATGTTTTGATTCATAAAATAAACACAATTAGAGATTGACAATAACTTCCTATAGATCTTAGCAATTTCGCATATGATAGGTTTTCTTTCCTCAAGTCAGAACGTATGCCTTTTCACCGAGGAAAGACTTACAGCTTCTGGGGCGCATCTCAATGGCATGCTTCCCTACTCTTGTTCCTTGTGTCACTATTAAATAAAATAAAGATTACTGAACATAAGCATTTGATAGCATGAAAGTCAGTCTGATAACAGATGGCTGTTGTGCCTGTATGGATGGGTCAGTGGTTAAGAGCAATTGCTGTTCCTGCAGAGGACCCAAGTTCGGTTCCCAGCACCCACAGTAGGGAGCTCACAGCCACAGGTCACACCTGTAACTCCAGCTCCAGGAGATCCAGTAGCCCGTCTGGCTTCCGCAGACACCTGCATTCATATAGCACATACTCACGCAGATACGTACACGTCCATTAAAGGAGAGCTGGCTACTAAATGACTGCTGGTCTGGCTGCATGAATGAATAACACTTCTCTGACGTGCTGATGCATTCCATTTAACAAAATCACCACTGTATTCTAATCCTGATGGAAAATGAGTCAATCATTCATTTCCCCTGCTGTAGCCAGTCACTGATTTCCCTTGGCATAACTTCTGATGAGTGGTATCCATTTATTTATACTTGATTTTCACTGCACGTTCATATCAGTCTGCAAGAACTGAGGTCTTAGCTGTTACCCTAAAGCCTCTCTACAGTCGTGAGCTGACTTAACTGTAACGCCCTTCAGTGGAAGGCAGGGTCTCCCACATCAGTATCCCGAGACTTCAGGAAATCCCACATCTCCTACAAGCTTTACGACCCATATGAGCTTGGCCTGCGGTACTCCCACAGATGTTGATCCGCTTGAGTGATTAGCTTGAGACATTAATCCAGAAGAGAAAGAAGGTCTCCATTTTCACTGGGAAGGACTTTGGGAAGGTTTTCTGGGGGAACAAAACTGAGAGGCACCCAGTGAACTGAATTTGGGTAGTTTGAGCTAATGAAAAGATGAACTTCTCTCATTCGGTCTCATAAGTTTCGGCCTTGGAGATGGGCTCCTGGGACCCCGAGAAATTCCCTTTCTCCCTCCATAACAACAGCTAGAATAAGTGGAAAAATAAGAGTGTGGTGGCTTTTCAATTAGAAGAATAGGCAGGAAGGCTGTGTTTTCTGATCCTCATGACTCAGTGGGTCTGCAAGGTACCAGACAGGGGGAAGTACTACAAGCATTATAGAACTCAGGGCAGGCATGCACTTGTCTTAGACACGCTACCCTCATGGCTAGATGGGAGCAGCCGCTGGTTCCAGAGCCCAAGCAACCAGAATGACCCCTGGGACTTGGTAGGTGCTCAGACCCTCAATGCACAGCTGCATGAAAGAAAGTAGGCTCCTGGTGGCAGCAAGAAGAGAGAGAGCTGGGGAAGTGACCAGCAGAGCCTATCCCTAGGCCAACTGCAGCCATCAGAGAACATGTGGCCTGAGGGTCCCACTGAGTCCCTTTTTCCACCTCTACCAAAGAACTGGAATTTGATGTCAAACTTTATCGCTTTTTTAATTTCTTAAACTAAATTGTTAACAAGAGGCTCAAGATAAGCCTGAAACTGGACTGAAGTAGAGCTGTTGTCTAGCACGGGAGCCGCCTAGGTTCAGCCTCAGTAACTCAAAACTACAACAGCCGGTGGCTGAGCACCTGGCGAGGTCTGTGCGGGGCTATTAGAATGTTTGAAGGTAGGGGAGATGCTCACCGGCCATTCCACAGAGAAGACTCCTTCTGAGCTCAGCAAGTGGCCATTCCGAAGGAAGGGCCGGGTGTGAACAACGAGGAAGGGAGCTCACAGGAAGTACAGTACGGCTGACTACAGGACTGTTTACCAAGTCTTTCCTGTTTTTACCCCCAGGACAGAGCATCAAACCCAAGGCCTTGCCCACACTAGTCTGCTAGGCGAGCAGTCTGCCATAAGTGAAACCTCCAGGCCTTGCGTATCTTTTTTGAGGGTTGTGTGTGGGGAGAAGTACGGGGATGGGAGGAGGGGTGGTGGTGAGGCTTTGCAGCCCAGTCTGGTCTTGAATTACTGATATTCCTGCCCCATCAGCAATCCAAATCCTTAGGTTATAGGTAGGTGTGTAAAATCACCAAGCCATGAGATGGGGTTTGCTATATACACCAGCTTGGCCTTAAACCCAGGAGTGTCTTGCCTCAGCCTTCCTGACTCCCGGTGTCATGGTTTGGGCCACCACATCTGTCTTTCTCGTTCTCTAAAATAGTTTTTCCTTCATAGGAACACTTGAATTCCTTTTGAGGTGGGGTTTTATGTGCCCTAGGCTGGTCTTAAAATTGCTAGGTAGAGCCCAAGCAACTGGGCCAAAGATGACTTAAAATTCCTGATCCTTCTGCCTGCCCCTCCCAGGAGCTGGGATTGTAGGCTCATGGTATTGGTGCACTTTTTTACAACTTTTACAGGTGTGGGCCATCACACTCAGCCAGATACTCGGCTCTCTGTTGTGTTCTGTGGGATACAGAGCCATAAAACAGTTCCTCTGTTGCAATGCAATTTAAAATCAAAGCTGCCAGTAACACACACACACACACACACACACACACACACACGGCCTTTTACATCTCTCCACAACAAGAGGAAGAGGAAGCAGTTGGCTAAAGAACATTCTGGGGCAAACAAGAACAGCTTTCCATTTCTAGACATGGCTGGATCCATAAGGTTCACCCTGTGCGAACCTCTTCACAGTTTCAGTCTCTGGCCACTCTCATTGTCTTGGCTCCTTAGATTCTAAAGTGCTGGCATTTTAACTCCGTCTAGGGGCTGCAGAAATGGTTCAGTGGTTAAGAGCACTAGCTGTTCTTACAGAGGACCCAGGTGACACCCAGCACCCTTGTGACAGCTCACAACTGTCTCTGACTCCATTCCCAGATGATCTGACACCTTCTTTTGGCCTCTCTAGGCCCCAGACATGCATGTGATGTATAGATACACAGGCAGGCAAAACACTCATAGATGTTGGATTAAAAGCAAAACAAAACGAAACAATCAAAAAAATGAAAAACATCCTTCTAGGATCTTTGGTTTGTTTAAAAAAAAAATCGGGCTGGGCGGTGGTGGCGCACACCTTTAATCCCAGCACTTGGGAGGCAGAGGCAGGTGGATCTCTGTGAGTTTGAGGCCAACCTGGTCTACAAGAGCTAGTTCCAGGATAAGTTCCAAAACCACAGAGAAACCTTGTCTCAAAAAACAAAAACAAACAGATCATACTGAAAAATCTATACTAAAGAAAAGGGAAGAATACTGGACAGGGCCGGGCGGTGGTGGCGCACGCTTTTAATCCCAGCACTCGGGAGGCAGAGGCAGGCGGATCTCTGTGAGTTCGAGGCCAGCCTGGTCTACAAGAGCTAGTTCCAGGACAGGCTCCAAAACCATAGAGAAACCTGTCTCGAAAAACCAAAAAAAAAAAAAAGAAAAAAAAAAGAGGGGAGAGATGGCTCAGCGGTTAAGAGCATTGCCTGCTCTTCCAAAGGTCCTGAGTTCAATTCCCAGCAACCACATGGTGGCTCACAACCATCTGTAATGAGATCTGGTGCCCTCTTCTGGCCTTACAGACATACACACAGACAGAATATTGTACACATAATAAATAAATAAATATATATATATATAAAAAGAATATTGGACAACCAAAAGTGAAGGAAATCCTGCACATATCTTGATAAAGTTGCTTCTAGTGTTTGCTTTTTACACAGTTTCTCTAGGTAAGCTCAGGCTGACCTTGAACTCTCAAACTCTGGGTCCTCCTGCCCTAGCCACCTGGATGATGAGATCACAGCTGTGCTGGGTTGTGATTTTTAAACCATAATCCTTTCATTGAACCCAAAGGTTCAATGGCTAGGTTGACTGGTATCGAGGTCCCGGGATCCAAGTGTTTCCGGGCGCTAAAGCTGAGGCAGTAGGCCCATGTGGTCATGTCTGGCTTTCACATGCTGCTAGGGGATTCTAACTCAAGTTCACATGACTGTCCAGCAAGGGTTCGTACCCACTAAGCCCCGCGTGCAGCTTAGTTTCTTATATCAATCAATCAATCAATGAAGAGTAAAAGTATCCCATGAAGTGGGTCCATGTGCTCCACATGAGGGAAACTGAGGTCCACGGAGTTAAACCTACCAGAGATGCCCACAGCACACTGGGAGAGTCAGGCAGGCTATGAGAGGGACATCTATTTGTATCCAGAGCCGGATCAGAGCCCCTCTGCTCCCAGGGAAGGGGAAGGCACCATTGCTTGCTTACCCGGCACACATACTGGCTCTGGGGTCCAGGTGAGAAGGTCTTGGAGCGGATGATGGTGTTCCCTCGAAGAAATGGCCCTGCGGAAGGGGCACCCACCCGCCGGTCCTTGGGCCTCACCACTGTGGGGGATGGGGCCACGCTCTCGGTATTGGTCTCTCTGTCCACCTGAGGAAGAAGTCAGTCTTGACACGAGCGTCCACCGAGTCTCTGGGCCCTCTCTTGGTCTACTTGGCAACTCCTACTTCTGGTGCCTCACTTTTGGCCACAGGCCAAACTTCTTGAGCTCTCACCATGCTGGCTTAGTCAGCTGAACCTACCAGAAAGGCAACCCAGGCCAGAGTTCCCATTCCCACTCTTCTACCGCATGTACTGCTGGGAGCTTGAGGAGGCACCAGCTCCTGTAAGCCATGGTGGCACTCAGGTTCTGGCGTGCTGACCATCCACCCCACGTACTGAAGCTACAAACAAGACCTTCAAGGTCCTAGTCATAACTCGAATGTTTTCTTCTGGGATTATGGAGGCAACCAGCAAACCTCCTTTTGGTTATAAGACTATGATAGAGCCAAGCATGGTAGTACATGCTAATAATCCCGGCACTAAGAAAACTGAGTTCACGGTCAGCCTAGGTTATATATTGAGATGCCATCACAAATCAAAAAAGTAAAAGAGCAAAGTAACACTACCACCACCCCAGACCATCCTGTTCTCTACCTGCACACAGCAGTCACCAGCAAAAGATGGTCATAGACGCTAACTTAGCCCAGAAACTCTTAGCAGGAACTGTCTCAGTACCTGCTCTAGTGTGGCAAGAGCGCCCCCTGGTGGGAGAAACTGCAGAGACACTCCTTGGTGTATACAAGGCAGAAAAAAAAGTCCTTGGCCAGGCTCAGGAGACTCTGTCCCAGGGCTCTGTTCAAGAACACCTTGTGCCGGGCGGTGGTGGCGCACGCCTTTAATCCCAGCACTCGGGAGGCAGAGGCAGGTGGATCTCTGGGAGTTCGAGGCCAGCCTGGTCTACAAGAGCTAGTTCCAGGACAGGCTCCAAAGCTACAGAGAAACCCTGTCTCGAAAAACCAAAAAAAAAAAAAAAAAAAAAAAAAAAAGAGCACCTTGTGTCTTAGCTGCAGCATCCTGTGGACACTGAGAAAAGAGATCTCCATTATTCCAGGCCTATGAGCAAGGCTCGTGTTCCCATGTGAATTTAAAGATGAAGAAATGGAGGCTGGGTGGGAATGAAGTCATCCACCCAAGACTACACAGGGAGGGGCAGAACTAAGACCATGTGACTGCAAGGCTTGAGATCTGGTTAGAGGAATAGGGAAGCCACAAAGGGCAGAAGAAAAGATCGGGACCCATCAGTCCCTTCTGGTGCACCGTGTCTCCAAATACGATTCAAAGTGCAGGGAACAGCCACTTCTGGGCACACTATCCACTTAGAGAGCTATCCCTGATGCTAAGAGCATTTTCTGATGGCCCAGACATAGATATTGTGATGAAATATTATTTCCCCAGACCAGTTCTTTTTACCTTTAGTGCTGGGTACTCCTCTACCTCTGGGGAGACCTTTTCAGCGAAGACCTCTTCCTCTCCCTCCTCCTCCTCTCTCTCTTCCTCCTCCTCAGCTACTGCTTCATTCTCGCTGGTCTCTTCCTCGTACGTCCTGTGGTGACATAATGCTGTGGTCAGTCCCCCAGACACCGTTCCACCTTCACTCGCCTGCTCCAGAGTGCATCCAGGCAGGGTTCCTGAGACTTATGATGGAAAGGGTATTTATCAAAAGGACCTCAGTATAGGGCTGGGCTGTGGCTCAGAAGCACAGTATATTCCTGGAGTGTCTGATGGCCCAGATGCCACCTCTAGAACCCCCAAAAAACCAATTTTCTTTTCCTTTCCTTTCCTTTCCTTTCCCTCCCTCCCTCCCTCCCTCCCTCCCTCCCTCCCTCCCTCCCTCCCTCCCTTCCTACCTTCCTACCTTCCTTTCTGTGTGTGTGTCTGAATGTGCATCATAAGGATGGAAGTCCCCATGGAAGCCAGAAGGGGGCATCAAGATCCAGAATATTCTACATCAGAAAGGGGCTACCCTTTCCACTCAGTCTCCCTGCTGTTCCCTGGTGGCTACCAGTGAAGCTTTCCGGTGTAACAGACCAAATTTGATTTCTCTTGAGTTTCATATAAGCAAACAGTACATGCTCCTGCATCTTCGGCTTCTGTAAGTACGCTTTTGAAGTTCATCCAGGTCCTACAGGCATCAGTAGCTCACTTCCCTTTTATTACTGAGTAGCATTCCCCAGGATGTAGTGTGTTTAGCACTTCATCCATTCGTGCGCTCCGAACTGCAACCATCTCACCAAACGGTCACCGTGACGGACGTTTCTATGAACCCAGGGGCAAATCTTTGCTATGGAGCCAGGGGGTCACTTCTGTTAGATGTTGTGTTATTGGTTGAGGCCACCAAAGTGAAACACCACAGAACTATATTTCCCACAGTTCTGGAGGCTGGCGTCCAAGACCGACGTTCCAGTACATAGCTTTCTCCTGAGGTCCCTGTCCGTGGCTTGCAGGTGGCTCCTTGCTGCTGTCTGTGCTTCATCTTTCCCATAAGTGCTTGGTGTCTCTGTGTGTGTGTCACAATTCTCTCTTTTTATAAAGATACCTATCAGGCTGGATCAGGTCTGCCCTACTTTAATTGCCTCTGCAAAGCCCCATCTCCTGAGCCAGTCACATTCTGAGGTACAGGCACTCAGTACAGTTTTACCATAAGAATTTGGAGGGGGCTGGAGAGATGGCTCGGCAGGTAAGATCACTGGTTGCTCTTACAGAGGTCCTGAGTTCAGTTCTCAGTAACCACATGGTGGCTCACAACCATCTGTAGTGAGATCTGGCGCCCTCTTCTGGCCTGCAGGCACACATACAGCAGAACACCGTATACATAATAAATAAATCTTTTTTTTTCTTTTTTTCTTTTTTTTAAGAATTTGGAGGGGTGTACAATTCAGCTCATAGAATTCAGGGATTTACTGAATTAATGACTATACATTTGCCTTTTAACAGAACTGGCAGAGTGAGTCTCCGGAGTCATTCCGTCACTACAGTTCCAGCAGCAACACAGCAAGTGAGCGTTCCAGCTCCCTGGCGACACGCGCGACTGGCAGCCATTCCATTGGGAACAGCCTTGCATCTTATTGTGGATTTTTTTTTTAATTATTATTTTTGAGACAGGGCTTCATGTAGCTGAGGCTGCTCTGAACTCCTGGTTGACGCCTGCCTTATTCCATCTCTAGTTGGGGCTTTTTGTGTCCCAGGAAGCCTTTGTAAAACATTTCCTGTACACTTATTTATTATTTATTTATTTATATTTTTATTTTTTTATTTTTTGGTTTTTCGAGACAGGGTTTCTCTGTAGCTTTGGTGCCCGTCCCAGAACTAGCTCTTGTAGACCAGGCTGGCCTCGAACTCCCAGAGATCCGCCTGCCTTTGCCTCCCGAGTGCTGGGATTAAAGGCGTGCGCCACCACCGCCCGGCTTATTATTTATTTGTTCATGGCTATACTGGGGATCAAATTCAGGACCTTATGCACACTTAGGCAACCGCTCTCCGACTGAGCTGTGTCACAGATAATGGAATTTCCTATATTCTCAGCTAAAGCTTTATCGTTTCAGTTTTGATGTTTTTAGCTCTATGATTCAAAGCAGATTCATTTCTGATTGAGGGGAAATAAGAATAAAAATTAATTTTCCCATACGTATAGCTAACTGTCCCAGCACTGTTTCCTGAACAGCCTCTGCCTTGTTGCTCTCTGTCCCCTGGGTTCCAGGAGCTGGAAGGATTCGTGAGGCTAAGGGACTACACATGTTGGGTGTAATTTACATCTTGACTTCTCGAAGATGTTCACTGTAGCCAGGCCATGGCCTGTGTGAAACACTGTCACCCTGCTGAGCCACCAGAATCCCAGCCAAAGCAGAGCATGTGACACAGAATCATCTGTGAGGCTCACTGTGGGGGAAACGCAGCGTCTCTCTGAGGGTTCCCCAAAGGGGAGAGACAACCCCCATCTCTCTTCACAGCCCTGCGATGGAGACTCCTCTCCACTGTGAGGGAGCTTGCGATAAGGGGAGTCTTGTTCTCCTCTGTAGCCCCAGACACACAGACCCACAGTTGTGTGTACACAGAGCAATCTATAGGATTCACTCACCAGCCCTGCTGGGCTGCTTCAGAAAGTCAGCAGTACTGAGGGAGGGCGTGCTCACCCCACAGGTTCAGTGTGAGGCACGCAGGCTGATAGCCTCATCCACTGTCACAGGGGAACTAGGGGGCTTAGCCTAACAGAGCGCTTGACCGCTGGGCCAGTCTCTGATATTTCACTGTAAATCTGATTGGAATGTCCCAGGACAGGAAAAAAAAAAAAAACCCACAAAATCTCAGCAGTACAGAGAAACAAAACACACATGGCATCCTTCACCCAATGCAGCGGCAAACAAAGCAACCAACACAAAATGCCAGCTGATGTTATCCCGTGTTGGTGAAGGGCTGGAAAACAGACATGTCCCCGTGCAGAGCGAGGATGTGAGCAAGCGATGCTCGCTTCGTAAGCGGGTCGGTTAGTAGTATCTGTCAAATCATAAACAGGGACTTCATCTAGTTTCAATTTTAGCCGTGCTGGAGACTGAACTCCGGACCTCTTTCATGCTAGGCAAGCACTATATCCCCAGCCCTAAATGTACATTTTCTAGGTCAGTATAGTCGTTCAGTGAAGTGTTGGAGAGTAAGTTTAGTTTTAGGGTTTATTTATTTATTTATTATGTATACAATATTCTGTCTGTGTATATGCCTGCAGGCCAGAAGAGGGCACCAGATCTCATTACAGATGGTTGTGAGCCACCATGTGGTTGCTGGGAATTGAACTCAGGACCTTTGGAAGAGCAGGCAATGCTCTTAACCACTGAGCCCTCTTTCCAGCCCCAGTTTTAGGGTATTTTAGTCATTGTTGGTGGCAGTGTTTCCGGATAACAATCCTACCCAAGGAACACTTTGCCTTGTGTGTTCAGGTGACATGCTCAGGCTCAGGGACACAGCAGTGCCGCCTGTGGCCATCACCCCAGACAGACACACACCAGGGCCTCTCCCTTGCGAGTGTATGATGAATGCAGGTGAGTGAGGGCGTGAGAAGGCCATGGTGTACACATGGGGGTCGGGGGTCAGAGGTCAGAGGACAACTTTCAGGAGTTGGTTCTCTCCCTCTACTGTGCACTCAAGTCTTGGTGGCAAGTGTCTTTGCATACTGAGATAGTTCACTGGCTCCTCCATGTTTCCTAATAACCAGGGTCTTGTTTTGCTCGTGACCCTTCAGTGGAATGAATGCAGTTTTCTCCTGAGGTGCGGAGGTCCTCTGTGCTTGGGAGGCAGAGGATGGAACTGAGAATTTGAGGCCAGGGTTGTTACAGAACAGACCAAGAGAGAGGAATGTGCCTCTAATACTTGCAGTAGAGGCATCAAAATATTTTTGTTTTAAAAAAAGGGGGGGGGTGGGTAGCTGAAATCCATTGGGCCTTAATACTGTAGGTCAGTGCCCGAGTGCTGGGGGCTGGTCTCTGGGAGACCTCCACTGGGCTCTGAGGCTGAGCAGGTGCACCGAAGCTAGTGACTGCCTGACGATCAAAAGCCACCTTCAGGCCTGGGGGAGGGGGCTGCAGATGGAGCCGCCCCACCAAAGCAGCTCTGAGAGGCCTGGCCCTTTTTGTAAGCTGGCATCTGGGAAGTGTGAATGGCAGGGGGTGGGGAGAGAGGGGGCCACAAGGGGAGCAAGAACAGAGGTGGTTGCTAGGAGACGGTTTGAAAAGTTTTAGCACTAGCTTGGAATTCAGTAGCAACCACTGATCTCATGCCAGGCTGTGGGGAGAGGGGACCTGGGCTGATTCTGGCATCAGACCTGAGCCTGGGTGACTGTCAGTATCAGGGCTGCCAGGGACAGGGAGAGGGAGATAGACACTGTGACCAACTGAGAAACAAAGGAATACAGAATTCCAGGGGCCTGGTACGCTCTTCATCACACGGAAAGATGGTTAAAGAGGAGTGTGCATGTCAGCAACTATCGCCAGCGGGCCCCATCCAGCCTGCTGCCGTGTTCCTTTCTGGTTGTTGTTGTTTGTTTTGTTTTTCCCCCCTGGGGATTTTAAGCTGAGAAATGCTTTTCCATTTATATTTATTTCCATGTGGAGACAGAGTCTCAAAATATCCCAGGCTAGCCTTGCACTCGCTATGTAGCCCCTGGAAATCTGATTCCCCTGCCTCCACCTCCAGAGTACAATGACTGGAATCACAGGTAATGTGGCATCACAGCCGGTTTAGGGAGTGCTGGGGAATTGAACCCAGGACTTTGTGCATGCTAGGCAAGTAAGTACCAATTGAACTACACCCTCAGCCCATTCTTAAATGACTGAAAATAAATAAACAAACAAACAAACAAACAAAGGCGGTGATCATTGCGGCAGGTACAAATGCTAAGAAATGTCAATTCCAGTGTCCACACATGGCGTGTCAATGGAACACAGACGTAGCCACTGGTTTCTCATGGCCCACGCTGCGTTCACACTGTAGAGGCAACTTGAGGAGACATAGCGGAAGCTGTGTGGCCACAGCAGATGGTATCTGCCATCTGTTCCTGACCAGGAAACATATGGTGACCCCTGGAGTCAAAGACTGGAACGGAAGGCTCCCTCCACGAGCAATTACAGAATTTGGGATTACAACAATGGTAACACAAAAGAGTTATTGAGCGTGTCCTCTAGGTTGGTGACTGCAATAGAAAGGCTGGTCTCTCTCTCTCTCTCTCTCTCTCTCTCTCTCTCTCTCTCTCTCTCTCTCTCTCTGCACTGCGATTCTGTTCCCAGCAGCCAAGGTATAAGGGGGAGCCAAGCGTCTACCAGCAATCACTGTCTGTGTATACGGAACGCGAGTCAGCCATAGTAGCTGTCACCTGTGACAGCACAGAAGGACCTGAAGGACATTAGGCTAAGGGAAAGGAGCCAGGCGCAGAAAGACACACACTGCCCAGTCTCCCTTATTTGTGAAATAAAAAAGTTGACCTCACAGAGATGAGGCTGGAGTCAGGAGGGGAAGAGAGGTCATGCGGCGAATATCACGTGACTCAGAGAGGAGAACACGTCTGCCTTGCCACAGCACACTTTGGCTACAGTTCTGAGCACATGTGTGAAAGAATGGCTAAAAGAAACTGGACCTAGTGCAGGCTGGGGCTAGAGGATTATGCACGAATTTGAGGCTAGCCTGGTCTGCATGGTGACTGTCAGGCTAGCCAGGGCTCCGTGGCCAGACCCCATCTGAGACAAAACAACAGAACTAGCCAACAGAATGGCAGAAGAGCAGAGTCTGCATGGTGCTCTTTGACAGTGGCTCTTGGCCTTCCTAGCACTGTGACCCTTTGGTACAGTTCCTCATCTTGGGGTGGCTCCCCAACCACACAGCTGTTTACATTGCTACTTCAAAACTGGAATTTTGTTACTGTTATGAATTGTAATATAAATATATGTGCTTTTTGAGGGTCTGAGGTGACTTTTATGAAATGGACATTTGACCTCCAAAGGAGTCACAACCCACAAATTGAAAGAATACTGGTCTATGAAGTAGATATGTCAGCTATTAGCTTCTGTGACCACGACACGCTGCACAGTTACCTATACATGATACTGTCGCCTGCATGAGTACAATTAACTATGTGTCAATTTTTTTCAAAAGTAAAAGTGCATGGTGGCATACCTTTAATCCCAGCAGGAAGGCAGAGGCAGGTGGGTCTCTGAGAGTTCAAGGCCAGCCTGGTCTACAGAATGAGATCCAGGAGAGCAAGTGAGATCCTGTCTCAAACAACAACAAACAACAAACAGGCAGAACTACCTTGCTGAGGGATGTACAGAGATAGGATTGACACCCTAGCAGAGGTCACGGCTGCTGAAGTGTGTACTGCTATCCTGTTGTCCACGGGAAAGAATCCAGCCGCATCAAACCACACAGTGCAACGCTGTGTCCCGTCTTGTCTAGACATTCTGATTGGCTCAGCAAGAAAGCCTCCCTCCCTGTCCGGAGTAAATCTTCAGCATGGCTGGACAACTCTGTCTTCCTTTCAAATATGGGGAGACGGCTGGCTGAGCGAGCAGTTTTGATGCTCCCTACCCTCGAAGGCAGAGAGAGTTCACCTGACTCAGATCCATTCCGGCCTCTTGGCTTCAGAGGCAGAAACTTGATTTCCCCAGCTAAGCAACAGTGCTCACTTCTCAGTCTCCCTCACAGGGGGAGTGGGATAGCCAAGGAGAAGCAAGAGGAAGCTGCTGGATGTGACTTGAAGAAGAATTCTGGGCTGTGAGATACACAAGCATACTCATCTCTAATCCTTCCAGATGGACGATTGCCTCAATGGTGAGGTCTCAGTAAAGACAGCAAACCAGAGAGGGAGAAGGAGCCTGAGTTTCCAGTAACACCATGGAGCTTGGGGATTGGATTGTTTCCTCCTGCTCTTAAGCAACACAGGGACAATTTCAATAATTTCCTCTTCCTCCTTCTTGTCATGCTGGGAATTGAACTTAGGACCTTGTGTGTGCTTGGCAAACATCTTACCAGTGAGCCACATTCCCAGACCAGGTCTTTCTCATTCCTATCATTTCTTCCGTCTCTTCCTAGTAACTAAGTGCAATTCTCACTGTACAATACACAATTTATAGCAAATGATTCAAATTTAAAACCTATAGTAGGGTTTAATATTTTTTTTCTCTGTAACCTAGACTTTCCTCGAACTCACAGTAGTCCTTCTAATCTGTGACCCCAAGTGCTGGGATCATAGATGTGAGCCACCGTGCCTAGTTTTATTTTTTCTTTTTGGCCCAAATACATGTTAGCACACCAAAACAAACAATAACATCAGGCAGGAACAATGCATGGGAGAGTTATGGAACATAAACTGTGAAAGGGTTTTAGGTACCACTGTGCCAAATGAGCCTTGTTGCCTGCAGAGACTGTAAGCACAGGTCCTTGATGCTCCCAGCGGGACCTTCGCTCGGCTGCCCTGAGGTCAGGGATCTCCGTACTAACCCCCGAGGGTGCATCCACTTACCAGCTGCCCTCCAGGGTCTGGGAGCCGCTTCTCCCCTCCTGCCTCTTCTCCAGCTCCACAGCTGTCTGTTCCAGCAAGGCAGACACAGTATCCTGAGAGACAGAGGCCACCAGGTCAGCAGGGGCTCCGGGTGCCACCTTACCTACCAGCATCTCAGACATGTACCCCTCCTAGAGAACACAGGGTAAAGCCCGAAGGTTGGAGCAGCCAAGCATCTGGCCCATGGGAACTATTGTTTTGGTTTCACCGGCCAGTCTGCGTCTCTCTCCGTGTGTGGATCTACTTAGCAGAATTAGCTTAGCAGTGAAGGGGAAACATTAGGGCTCTGATTGGAGGAGAACAGAGAGCTGTCTGCCAGAGTCTTTGTGTCCCATGAACACAGCAGTGCGGTAAGGGTCTAGAGAGAGGTAAGCACCGTGTGCTGTGTGTCTGGGGACAAGGACCCAGTGGCAAGTGGGAGACTGAAGACGTGGAGGGCTTCCAGGAGAAGGAACTGAGTGGTGCCATTACTGAGGAGGAGGGTGTGACCTGAGAGAATTATCGAATCTCTCCAGCCCTCATTTTCTCCCAGCGAGCACTAGGAAAGTCTTCACGGGGATTATTTCTGATGATCTAGGCTCAGAAGAGTGGCCTAGCAAACAGTATTCAGTAGACAGCCCCTGACATCTGAGCAAAGACAATGGCTTTCTGGTCACATGGTTAATTTACCACCGTCCTCAGCCAGGGGTCGGGGTGGAGGTTGCAAGACTAGGAAACTCCTAATGAGTTCTTTGGGGAAGGAAAGAAAGAGCTAAAGGTAAGCAAGGACCATGGCAGGTGGTTTGCACACATATAGCAGCTCACTGAACCACACAGCCCATCACGCTCTGCAGAGAGAAGCCAGGAGCTGGGGGCGACTTTTTGGATGCATGTCTTTTTTGGTTTTGGTTTAGAAACAGGGTCTCTTTGCATAACCCTGGTTGGCCTAGAACCTGCTTTGTAGAGCAGGCTGGCCTCAAACTTTTAATCCTCCTGTTTCTGCCTCCTCATGCCAGAGATGGTGTAGGGATGTTTTCAATGATTAGCGCTAAAACGTATTTTCAAACCAAAGCAAGGAAAACATTTTCAAGTAACTCAAAACAGGCCAGCTGCCATTTACCCAGCCCTTGCAAGAAGCACTCACTAGATCCATTTCTTTAAAGTTTCTCAACAACCTATCTCAGACTCCTTACTAGACACAAAACAAAACAAAACAGACAAACAAAATGGAGGCTCAGAGAGGTGACGTGCTATCGCCCAGCTGGAAAGGGTCAATTCTGAACAGCCTTCCTTAAACTTCCTCCAGTCTCAGGTTCTCCAGAAAGAACTATGGTCTCAATCTCCCAGCCTCCTGCTTCCTTCTGTACTTCTTTTATCCCGGATCTCACTTGTGTTAGCCTGGCCTCATCACTGAACCACGAACCACTCATTTAGCCCTCCACATCACTTCGGAAAAACTTCAAGTTTTGTTGTTGTTGTTTTGTTTTGTTTTGTTTTTTTTTTAAATCAGAGAAACAATATAAGGCACAGAAGAATATAGAAGAAGAAAATAAAAACCCTCAAGGAACTGGGTCGTGACCACTCAGGGAAGACCGTTCCTGGATGGCCCTCTCTTCCCCGTTTCTGTTTCCTCCTACCCCGGGCTTCTCTCCTCTACCACTGCAAGCTGGGATCTGGTTCATCGGGTGCCCACTTAGCCTACTCACCATGTGGTCAGGCCCTGTAGCTCCCGCTGGTTGGGGTTCCCTGCACTGTTTCTTCAAGTATTTGTAGCTCAGGAGGTTGTACCAGCGTGTTGACCTCTCCCCAGACCGGCAGACCTCAGCCAGGCTGATCTGGGCGCCTCCCTGTTAGGGACAAACAATGAGAAACGTATGAATATAGCAGCTAATAGAAACAACATGGAAAACAGCAGCCTCTGTGAGATAGGGGTGGAGCTTCCTAACAGGGTTTCACTATGTTACCCCGGCTGGTCTCGTGTGAACTCAAACCCCTCACGTAGCTGGGACTAGGGGTATGTAACCATACCCATTTATACACCCCATCCCCTCCCTTTTTAAGAGACCCTGAATTCACTTCGTCACCTACCCTAGTCCTGAACTCAGCCTCTTGAGTGCTAATTTTACAGCCATCATACCACCACGTTCAGCCTCTATGAATGCATATATCTAATGTCTTCTGACACTCTTCACATGGCCGAGGCTGGCCTCAAACTTGCTGTACAGCTCAAGATGACTTTGAACTTCTGATCCTTCTGTCTCCACCTCCCTAGAGTTGGGACTACGGGTGTGTGCTACCAGACTCACACGGGGCCCATTTTTAAAAACTGGTTATTTGAATTTTGATTGTTGATACTTCACCTGCGCTGAGCTGGGTTAGGTTCTGGGTTGAATACTAAGGACGACGAGGGTCCCTACACAGCCCCATTTCCTAGCAGTTAAGAGTCCCAAGGAGCAAAACACTGAACAGGCAATTACAAAAGAGGTTGTTTTACATTCCTTATGGGAGGACTTTGCCAGCATCTCGCAAAATATGGATACATTTTACCCCGTGGCTTGGGAATCACACGTGTGGGCATCTATCATGTACTAAACGACCCATGAACAGAAACCTTCATTTTTGGCTTTCTTTATAATAGTACAAGAAGTTTCTATGTAGTTGAGACTGGCCTTGAATTACTAATCCTCCCGACCCCAACTTTCTGGGATTATAGGTGCTCATACAGATGCAAAACCAACCAACCAACCAACCACACACACACACACACACACACACACACACACACATTTGCACTATGTCTGAGGTACAAAAGGTCAGATGATCATGTGTTTAATAAGAAATAACAAGCAGCTAAGGAATAACAAATGTAAGTGGCTACTGAAGGAAGGTGCATGGTAAGATGGGTTGGTGACAAAGAGTGGCAGCTTTTCCTGCACCCTTCTTTGAAACACACAAATGCACTCCTTAAGTGAAAAATGAAGAGCAGTACACACTGACCTACCTCACCAAGAAAGAACATGTTCAAGGACAGCACCCTCCGATCCAGCCAGAACAGGAAGCCCTGCAGGCTAACCTTACTCTTCCTTAGGCGTTTAAGAGTTCCACCCAGCCCTCTTCAGAAGAGCTCAGGACAGGTTTGGGGTTCAGCTCGCCCACTTTCCCCTTTGTCTTCACATAGCAGTGGCTGGATCAACGGATGGCAGGTGTATTGGAAGCCAGCATGTAAAGCAGGCCTCTAGTGGGGAGTGGGATCCCTGACCTAGGGGCTCCTCAACCCACCTGAGAGCCCATTCTCCCTCTACAGGATGGGCAGCTCTAATGCCAACCTGAGCGCAAAGACTGAGCACCAACAGGATGCCACAGTACAAAATGCCATGCCGTACCTTTTCCTCATGCACAAAGCTACTTAAAATATTCTATAATTATCTTCAGGCTAGGAATACAAGGTATATCTGAAACAAACAAATTTCCTATTTAGACTTCAATTCCAGCTCCAGCATATCTCATTATATACACAAATATCCTAAACCAATAAAACAACAACAACAACAAAAAACCCCAAAACAAACAAACAACCTCCCCCTGAAATATGAAACAGTTCTGGTCATGTGTTTCTGACAGGGATATTCAACCCAAAAGAGAAGGAACCAGATCATGGCGCAGACTGCTAAGTCTGGGTGACTAACAGCAGTTTCTGGGAGAAGAGTGTGGCGTAGGGAGAGGAAGTCAGCAGGCACTGACACTTTGCTATTTTGACATCAGTTTCCTCACTAGGGGAACGAGGAGAATGCTGCTCTATGCAGGGCTCGGGGGCGGTGGGTTACTGTCATTTCAGGAATTAAGTGGCTGGCACGCTCCAGGCACCAGAATAAATGTAAGTATATACAAGAATATGTATATTACTCCTTTATTCATTCAACAAGTATTCCCTGCAGCCAGAGAAGCGTCTAGAACACGATTCCTCCCCAAGGGACGACAGTTTCCTGGGGAGACATACAAACATGCTGGATATTGCAGTTTGGAACATGACAGGCTGTGTCTGAGGGACAAGCTGGGAAGGGATCATGAGAACGGCTTGGAAGCGTGACACCTTCATCAGGTTATTCTTAATGACAACGAGATGTGCTGCCTGCTGGCCTAGGCTCACAGGCATGAATATCCCTTGCCTTCCCAAACTGGAAGCATTTGGAGGGCATTTATACACTCACGGACTCAATAGACACGATTTACTGAATAGCCTGTAAGCGCCGGCGTTTGCAAACCCTCCAAGCAGCCAGAGTGTGGGGGTGAGGGGCACTCGGGGTTTGAGGGAAACCAGTGATGAGCGGTAACTTCGAAGGATGCCACACGGCACTGCTTAGGTGTATTTTCTGTCCAGTCGCACAGGTTGGGGGTGGGGTTCACATCGGCAGGGGTAGGCTTTGCCAGGTCAGTGACACCAAGGGAAAAAGGAACAAGGACTCGTAACAGCCACACACTGGAATCTGCCCTGGCAGAAGCCAAGCTGAGGGACACTGGCCTTGGTGGCTGGGTGGAGGCAGTGTGATGCCACACCAACACAGGTGGTAGTATTACTGATGACAATCTTAGCGAAGGCAGGCTATGTGTTCCCCTAAACCCTGCCTGCCTGGGGTCTGTGGAGGTGAGAGTCTTTAGTCGCCCTGAAATGTAACACGGTGTGTGACAGGAACACATAAAGAAGGTGAGCGTGTTCAAAATCATGCCAGTCCTCGGTCATTTCACCGGATGAAGTGGGCAGGTAACTTAAGTCTTTTGGGGCCTTGCTCATTTCCTAAAATGAAGATCACCCAGATACCTCTTCTTGGGGCTGTGCTGAAGGTTAAATAAGGGGTTCTTGGCCCAGTGGTGAACTCGCAGATGCTGCTTGTAAGACTGACTGAAGAACTGAACACAGGCTGGCGATTCCGCAACCCCGGCAAGACAGGGAAACACCAAGTAGAGCAGAGAAGCTCTTTCCCCCTCCTGACTCATGGCTTGTCCTTCTCAGCCACCCAAACCAACACTTCATGTTCCCAAAGTAGCCAGGCAAGGAGGTTTCCCATTGGTCATGGGCAGCAACAAGCCACTGTAAGATCAGCGGGTTTTTTTTTTTCTTTTTTGGCTGTTGCCATAGCAACCAGCCATGGCCAGACTTCAATTAGGAAGGTAGAATAAAAGGCACCCGCTTAGGAGAAGAAAACAGGATTTAGTTTCTTCCCAGGGCTGAGGGAAAGACTCGCCAGAGGAGCCTGGGTCTGGAAATGCTTCTCAGTATCCACCATGTTCCTGAAACCATTTTTGCCACCATTTGTGGTCTTCAGGGAGCCCTGAGCTAGCTAAAAAAGGACATGGAAGGGCTCAAATGCACACCCCGCAGAGAAGGGGCCCAAATACGGCTCTGCTACTGTGTTAACTGTGTGACCCAAGGCAAGATCTTCATCCCTGTGACTCAGTTTCCCACTGGTGCAAATTACCTATTTTATAAGACAAATGAAATCAATGGGGAGAATGCTTGTCAGGGACCTAATTTGGTGTCTGTCAGAAAATGTCACCCAACTGACATTCACTGCTGCATTTGTGTCCACAGTAACATCATCATAAGAGGTGTTTTTTTTTTTTTGATTTATTTATTTATTTTTACAGTATTCTGTCTGTACGTATGCCTGCAGGCCAGAAGAGGGTACCAGATTTCATTAAAGATGGTTGTAAGCCACCATGTGGTTGCTGGGAATTGAACTCAGGACCTCTGGAAGAACAACCAGTGCTCTTAACCTCTGAGCCATCTCTCCAGCCCCAAGAGGTGTGGTTTCTGTCATGGGCCGAGTAGGAAAATGGCTGAGGCCCGCTGAGTACTTAGCAGGTTCCCAAATTTGCTAATCTCCATCTGCATTTGGACCAGAGCACCAGGTGACACAACACTTGCCACGGGCACTGAGTTGGGGTAGCACCGCAGGGATGCTTCATTGGACACGAGACCAGATGGGATGGTTGGCAGTAAGGGCCACATTACAGATTTGGGAACTGAGCCTGGAGACTCTTGGGTGGTGGGGCTCGGAAGGGCCAGCCAGGTGACTTGTCCTTATATCCTGAGGGAGCAGTCCCCAAATTCCCCAACACAAAGGATTCTCCACCACAAGCAGATCCAAGTGAAGCTGGATAGCTAAGTCTCCCACTCTGGGCAAAGACCCACGGCTGCCACCAGGAGAAAGAGCAGCCTGCAGGGGAGGCAGCAACTGCCACGGTTACTTTCTCAGCTTCCAGACGTGGACGCAGGGAGAAGGCTCAGCGCCATGGACAAATCCCTGGCCTATCGTCTACACAAGTTCCACATTTTCTTCTGTCACTTGAATCCCTCTACTTCCAAAACAACCCGCACCACAGTTCGTCTGTGTGTCAGCTGCCTTGTGTAGGGGGCTCTCTCGCCAGATCTGCAGTGCCCAACACAGGCGCAAGTGCCTAATAGGCTCCCAGCAGAGACCAGGGGGAGCAGAGCTCTCTTTTAACTCTAAAGCCCACACTGATTTAAAGACACCGGAGCTGTCATTTAAACACTCAGAAATGGCACCAGAGTTAAGAAAGCCTTTCATTCGGTTCAGTTCATTTTATCCCAGAAGCCCCTGGGGAGGGGTTATTCAAGGTTGAACACCCTTACTCTGCCTGTATTTAAGTGCATGGCTTTCACAGGGCTGTAGCATCTCCAGCACTGGCTGCCGTCAATGTAGGGAGGGGGAGGAAGCTGGAGGAGCAGGAGAGGGTCCATTAACTGAGAACCTGTGTCAGACTCATTGGTAGGTGCTTTGTATGCACACTTGCAAATCTCAAGAACTCCCCAGTGGGCAATCAGGGGGCATTTTGTAGACAAAGAAAGTGAAAAGCGGAGGTGTTTAGGAACTCGCCCATGATCCCTCAGCTCAGGGGGTAAAGGTGGGATTTGAACATCAGGCTGTTTTTGCGACTCTGTGCTTCTTGTCTGATCGCTATGCTGCACAGTGAAGCTGAGGCCGACGGCATGCACTTCCAGGTCCTTTCAGGCCTGCTGCTCCTCTCACACCAAGGGGCTCTCACACACCACAAGACTGAGACCGCTCTTCTCTGGGGAGGCATCTCTGCCTGAAATCCAGGCTGAATATGGCACATACCCAACCTGTTATGACGTTCATGCCCTAAGGACTGAAGGTCAGGTGGACAGACAGACAGAGACAGACTCAGCTCTCACCAGGCACTCCTCCATATGGCTCCTGTCTGTGGTACAGACATCTACGCGTAAGGTCTTCTGGTGAAGGGCTGGGTAGGACATGGACACCCAGAATGCCTCGTTGAACACGAGGGTATCTGCAGAGTCCAGAGGCCGGGTTCGGAACAGGCAAGTGCTGCTTTCAGAGCAAGGCAGGATGGCTACACGGATGTTCCTGGGGGAGACAGAACCGTCAGAGAGCTGGGTCAGCTGTGTGGGGTGACGTACTGCAGAAATCCCCAGGGAGACAGCTGTCAAGGAGAGAATGCAGAATGTCTTATGTGAGGGATCCAGGAAGGGCTCTGGGGTACCAACTGCTCTTCCTGCCATAGGTCTCCAAATTCCTAAGGGTCCCAAAGGCTGTGGAGGCTGAGGTAAACTGGGTGCAAACACTTGACAGGCAGCAATTCACTAGAACTGAACAACGGTGGGAACTGGGGCGCTCATGCACTGAAGGCAGATGCTCGAATTTCTACAGGCAGGAGTTGACCATTCTGTTTGGTGTGTGCATGTGAGTTGAGGCCAGAGGTCAACCTTGTGTGTCAGTCCTCACATGCCTTTTAGCTTGGCTTTTAAAACAGAGTCTCTCATTGGCTTGGAGCTTGCCAAATAGGCTAGGCTGGCTGGCTACCAAGCCCCAGGGATTTGCCTATCTATGCCTCCCCATTTCTGGCCCTGGCATTGTCTGAGGGGCAGAAATGAGACAATCTAGAGCTCTGGTCTGTACTAGATTTCTCTTCTCCTCCCACATCCTATCCCAGGACACTGTCTGAATACAGTAACGGCTGTCCCCAGGCCTTGTGGTCTAGTTATGGGAGGAAATGTCTAGGTAGATGAATACAATGTAACACACACCCAGGCTACAGCAAGAATGCATGCAGATAGTGCAGGTGCCTGCTGTCCCTGCAACCTCTAAGGTAACACACCAGTCATGTCTAGAACCAGAGAGTTGTTTCTGCACAGAGAAGATAACAGGGACCTGACTGTTCTCATGAGGTCACAGACCAGGAGATTTCCATGCAGGAAGGACCAGCTTGACCAGCATTCCTTGAGCAGTAGGTGGTGGGCACCCAGGCTGTACCAGGAAGCTGTCTACAGCGCCAGTCTCCAAAGCCGGTAAGTATGCCATTGTGTGTGTGGGAACACAGGCAGCACTAGCATGCTCGCTTGCATTAAATGCCTGCAGTGGTATCTGCAGTTAGCGCTTTCCCGGGAGAGCACAGGTGAGAGAGATGCGTGAATGCAGGGCTCGGTACTCACACTTTCTGCTCTTGTTGCAGTAACAGAGCGGAGAGGTTACTCAGCTGGATTACTAATATTGCAAATTGCCTGTTCTTCTCATCATACCTGAAATGAAGGGGTGGGTAGAACACCAATCAGCAAATCATTTATTTCCTCCCCCCGTCCTTCCTACTTCCTCTCCCATCTTTTAAACAGGGTCTCACTCATAGCCATGGGTAGCCTATGTAGTAGACCAGACTGGCCTTGAACTCACTTCAGCTTCTGTTTTCCCAGTGTCAGGAGTAAGGGTGTGTGCCACCATGCCCAACATTTTTTTCTTAAGAGTCATAAGTCAAGGCTGCTGGCTGCTCTGTCCAGTGCGGTAAGCTGAACAGCACTCACCCTCAGCTTCGCTGCCACGACCAGATACAGGTCCAGAACTGGCAGCCATCTGAATTTTCATTTGTTTGTTTGTTTGTTATTGAAACAAAATCTTACTATATAGCCTGGAACTTGCTATGTAGACAAGGCTGGTCTCCAACTCAGAGATCCACCTGCCTCTGCCTCCTGAGAGCTGGGATTAAAGATGTGCACTGCCGTGCCTGGTTCTGGGGACTGAACCCAGGCTTTTGCGTTAAGTGTCTTTACTGGGTAAGCCATCCAACTGGCCCATTCATTTCAACTTCAAAGAGTTACCAGAAGTATTGAGGACCGGCCTCAAAAAAATCACCTCTTACCAGTGTAGGGGCGTGGGAACTGAAGACAGAAACCACAAGACAGTATCGGGAGGGAGTTTCATGGATTACTCAGATCCTGAAATCACCCGCTTTTATTTTCCCATGGCTTTTATACCCAACGTAAACTGGGGTATGAAATTTTCTGTTATTAACATTTTTGCCTAAGAAGACGTGGAAGTCACCCCCAGGAAGAGAAGGCAGCAGCAACAACAGTGCATATGTCAGTCAGAGCTGGGCTGTGCTCTCCAGGGTCAACAATCCTGAGTTAGGATCGTTGGAACCTGGATGGGGATGCAAAGGCAACCACCATAAGAGCAGATACTCAGCAAGCAGAAAGTCTGTGTGCTCAGCCTCTGTCCACATCTGTATCAGTCACAAGAAGCTTGGCGTTCCTCATCTATGGTGAAGGGGCCAGTACTCAGGAGCCCACCAAGGCTAGTGGGTCCTGCTTCTTCCGTGGATAGCCATGAAGGTACAATATTGTCAATGAAGAAGAGGCCCTATATAAACCCTTCTTCTGTCCTTGTCCCCCCCCATCACTTACTTCAGGGCAATTTGAACCCGAGTGGCTCCCATGGCTTCTGATTCTTCACTGTCGAATGTAGCAGCTTCAGAAATGCCCAGTCTATAAGACATCAGGGGAAGGGGTTAGTGTCACCATAACTGTCCATGAACAAAAGCCTTTTCTGGACTCAGGGTCCCTGCCGTGAGGCTCGATTGCCGGCTCTATGCTCAGTGTGTCTCTGGACCCTCATTTTCCCAGGGGCTTAGGACCCTTCTCCAGAATATACTTCCTTTCTCTAGCATCTATTTCCCTGGCACACCCTTTACAGCTGTCACCCCAGAACCCACATTTGCCCTAGGAGCCTTGGATACCACCTGCATCTCTGCTGCCTGCGTGTTGGGCGCGGCTCCAAAGAGGGCTGCCTGGAGCCCTTTGGAGTGTGGGCTTGAACATCCAGGGCTCCCACACTCCCCAGGAACGGAACAACAGCCAGGGACCCACCTCTGCGCAGAAGGCTCGTACACACCACTGTCCCCAGCCACGGACTCATCAGACACTGCGGCCGATACACAGGCCACTTTCAGGCCACACCCCGGGGCCACACCTGCAGCTGTTTGAGAGAAGGGGAAGACAAAAGAAAGTCAAGTTCAGAAATCACACAATTCTGACCCGCTCTCCTAATGGCTCCAATGAACTCGAATACACCTCTGAACACTCTAGTAAGGTCCTTCTTGACTTGGGACAAGGGGAGGGGTCAGATGTGATATCATGGCTGTGATGGCTGTTCTTGCTTGTCAACTTGGCCACATCTGGAATTAACTAAAACCCAA
This sequence comes from Chionomys nivalis, assembly GCF_950005125.1. NCBI lineage: Eukaryota > Metazoa > Chordata > Mammalia > Rodentia > Cricetidae > Chionomys > Chionomys nivalis. The sequence goes on from NC_080092.1 coordinate 19,212,571, forward strand.
ACAGCTGGGCACATATGTGAGGGACTTTTTACCTTAATTAAATTATTTGACATGAAAGATCCACTTTAAATCCATATCTTTGGGGTGGACAGATCCACCTTTAATCTGGACCATACCTTCTTCTGGAAGCCTATACAAGGACACGGAAGAAAGAAACTTGCTCTTTCTTTGCCTGTTTGTTTTTGCTTTTGCTGGCAAGTTCATTCCCCATGCCTGGCATTAGAGCCTACTTATTTGTTATTCTGGGGAATACTGAAGACCAGCTGAGACATCCAGCTTTGTGGAGTGAACAACTGCTGGATTTTAGGATCCTCTGGTCATAGGCAGCCATGTTGAATTAGTTGGACCACAGCTTGTAAGTCATTCTAATAAATCCTCTTCCCCCCTCTCTCTCTTCCCCTCTCTCTCTCTCCCCTCTCCCTCTCCCTCTCTCTCTCTCTACACACACACACACACAAACACACATACTTTATAGGCTTCTGGGGGGACTGAATGTGGGAAAGTCCATAGTAATGGAGACTTCAGTTCCTCTGTATGAGATTCAGGGTGTGTGTGTGTGTGTGCGCGCGCGTGCATGCGTGCACACACAAGTGTATAGGTGCTTGTGTGATGTCTACATACATGTTCAGTCCAGAGGTCAACTCAAGTGCTGTTCCTCAAAAGCCACACCCCTTGTTTCTTTGAGACAGGGTCTCCCAGCCCAAGGCTCACCATTAGGATAGAGAAGTTGGCTAGCAAGCCCCAGGGATTCCCCGTCTCTGCCTTCTAGTGCCGGGATTATAAGCACACACTACCAATACTGGCTTCTTATCACCTTTTAAACCTTTTTGAATTCTGGGGGTTTAACTCAGGCCCTCATGTTTGCGAAGCAAACACTTGACTAGCTCTCCGGACCTGACAGGTTTGGGTTTTTAAGACTGGATTTTAGGATGTATCCAAGGCTAGCTTCAAACTCCTGATCTTTCCACCCAAACCTCCTCAGTGCTGGGATTACAAGACAGAGTCATCCTGCGCAGAGAGTGGTATTGTTTTATAGGTGTTCCCTACAGACCCGGGACAAATTAACAGCCCTTTGCCTATTAAAGGAAAGCAAGGGAGGATGCATCCATAGCCAGCTCCTCCTTCTCTCCCCCTCTCTCCCCTTAGCAGAAGTCTCTGGCTGGCGTCATAACTGGGCTCTTTGATTGTGGTCCACATTTCCTCCAGGCCCAAATAATGGTGTGCAGGACCCACTGCCAGGCCCTGAGCTACAGATGGGAAGAAATCACATCTTGCTGTCCATGCTCCAGGTATTTCACCCTACAGCCAAATACTCCTATAAGCAACTGTGCAAGCCTGGCCTTGGGGTAGATGGAGAGGCCCCAGGGGCTGGATGTATGGTGGCGCACTGAGATTGGGGTTTTAGCAGGCTGGGGAAACAGGCCATTGGTGAGGAGAGCCTGGGACGCATCTGGTGCTGGAGATGCAGGAAAAAAGCTTTCCCAGCCTTGTGCCATACCTGCTGAGCCCTGGGGGAGACTTCCCACCTTCAGACCTGCTCTCCGCTAAACCACTTAAGGAGATTAATTTGTCTGCTGACTGAATGGCAGCATTAATCGCATAACCTGCTTAGTGGCTGAGCCCTGCCTGGCACAGCTCACAGCAGGGCAAGGTTGCTGGAGATGGCGTGAAAGAAACAGGTTGTCACCTAGCTGTCTCTGCCCAGGAGTCCAGAGACCACTCTTTGGGGGAGGAGGGCGACCGGGAGGGTCTCTTTCCAGGACCTGGTTGGAGTCTGAATGTCCTGATGTGGCCCTGGATCCTGAACAAAGACTTCTTAAGCCAAGGAAGAGCTTTTACCCACACCCCCTTCTCCCTGGGGATCAATTTGCTGAGGCTGGCCACCTGCAATAGGAGGGGGCTTGTTTTTATTTTTGTTCGAGAGAACTCAGCGAGATTCCCTTCCTGATGAGGGAACCCCAGGGATCTCTCAGTCCCTCTTTAAAGAAATGGCTGACACCAGGAGCCTTCAGTTAACTGCGAAACCTCCTCACTCCCCCGCTACTGACTCCTATGCACAGACTGGCAGCTCCAGGCACAGGAGCCACGCTACTGCCCATTCTAAAAAAGACAATGTACACTTCGCAGAGGGATGAGGCTTAAATGGATAGACACGTGCTCCCGGACCTGAGTAAGCCTTGTATGCCTCGACCCAAGCACAAAAGCCAATACTGTGGTTGCTAGGACACGGTCGGTGCAAGGTGGGGCCCGCAGATGAGCTTACTGGGCACTCTGCTACGTCATGTCCAGGTGGGGCGAGCAAGAACCAAGAGAGTCACACATCTGTGGGACACTGAGCCCATCCAGGGATTGGGCTCTGAGATCAGAAAGACCTAGCTTCCTCATTTGCTACGAGACAACCCTGGTCAACAGATGTTACCTCTTTGAACCTGAGGTTCTTCATCTATGAAATGGGCAAAGAAGAAACAACCCATTTTCCTTCTTCCCTCCCTCCCTCCCTCCTTCCCTCCTTTCCCTCTTTTCCATCCCTCCCTCCCCTCCTCCTCCTCCTCCTCCTTCTTCTTTTTCCTCTCTCTCTCTCTCTCTCTCTCTCTCTCTCTCTCTCTCTCTCTCTCTCTCTCTCTCTCTCTCTCCAGTACACCTCAATCTCAGATAAGAGAACTGCAGTTCATTCTGTGGCAGCGGCTACGGTTTCCTTCTCTCTAAACCTAGGTCATCAATTTCACCAGCAGCATCTAATCTGAAGACTCCCATCTGACTCCTAACCAGAATGCTCTCTTTGATTTCATGAAGAAATGCAAGCCATTCCCAGGGTTCCCAAGGTCCTTGCTATAACTAGTATACAATCCACATCTTACTACCAGGTCCTGTGTGATCAGGGCGCTGCCACTGACCCATAGCTTTTCTCGGTCCCAAGTTATGAGCACTGCTGTGGCCCCAGAGATTTTACTCACTCCCTTCCTTTCTCTCCCCCCGTCCCGCCTTTAAAATTAAATTTATTACCATTGTGTGTATTTATGTGCATGTGTGCACATATGGAGCTCAGAGGACAACTTCTGGGAGCCAGCGCTCCTTTTACCGTGGGTTCCGGGTATTGAACTCAGGCTGTCAAGCTTGTGCAGCCAGCACCTCTACCCATTGCTTTTGTATTTTGAGATACGATTTCAAAGCTTCCAACCAAAGAGGCCACATAGTGGTGGTTGACTTTGTGCTCCTAATCCTCACACCCCTTCCTCCTAAATTCTGGGATTATAGTTGAATGCTACCACACCTTCTTACACCCGGGCCCCCAACCAAGCCCTTCTCATCATGTAAGCCTCTATCCATTCTGAACCAGCCACCTCACCCCTATCCAAAGGCTCTCCCACATGCTTTTGTCTGCTGCACGTGGGTCCAGATGAACCTGGGCTTTTTAAGAGCGGTGTCTGTCATCTACACGGGTCCTTAGCAACTAAGTTTGCCATATGACATGTCTGTGGAAAGCTTAGCGGAATTAATCCGTGTATATTCAATCAGCCCAGGATCTGGGATTCATTTTGGTAGGTGCTAAATAGCTATTGAATGAAATCTACCACAACAAAGCAAAACCCTAGCCTGGGACCTAACACATTCTGCATTCTTCAGTATCTCCTGAAGACCCACATAAAGACCCAGCCATCAACAGTAGTCAGGAATTATCACAGGAACCCCCTGCCTCCTGGTTCCAAATAAGGGCCCCCTGCTCCGTACCTTGGCCCAGTGGCTTGCCCTCAGGTCCTGGTTCCTCTAGCTGGTATCTTTCCCGGGTGCTGTTGCCGAGGCTCAGCTCACAGAGAGCCGTACTCAGCTCTGTGTCTTCAAACTCCAGCGGGGTCAGAAAGGCATCTCCAGCCAGGAGGGGATCAGCGATGAGAGGGGAGCAGGGAGGGGACGGGGAGGAGAGAGAGGAGCGTGGTGACAGGGAAGTCATGGATTTTGGAGTGCCAGACAGGGAGCGTAAGGCCTGCAGGCGGCTGCCTCCCTCTGCCTTCTGTGTCTTGGCCACCTCATCCTCGTGGATGGTGGTGATGCAGCCCGACGGCCGGAAGCCTGTGCTGCCCTCCAGGAACAGCAGTTCCACCTTGCTCTGGAGCTCCGGGTCGAGCTGCTCGAACGGGTCATAATAGAGGTCAGTGAAGCTGGCTGAGGTGGAGGAGTCCAGGCTGGAGGCAGCCAGGGAGCCCCGGCTGGATGTGAGTGACCCAGGGCTGCTGCCTGAAGACAGGGACTGCATGCTACTTGAGAGGCTAGGGGCAGGGAGAGGAAAAGAGAGATGATGATGCAGTGAGAGGGGTTCACGGAACTCCACCAGGTCTGGGAAACGCTAAGGGTACTGGGTGCGCATCTGTCTTCCTAGCCTACTTGACAGCGTAAGCTGGGCCATGTATCCAATTCCACTCACGAGAAAATGAGAGATCCTGAGAAAGTCATGTACCCAAAGTAGCAGAGCTGGGCTGTGGGCCCAAGTTCAGACTCTTGCTTTGTAGATCAGGCTGGCTTCAAACTTTTGATGCCCTTGTTTGAAGCTCTGAGTGCTGGGATGATATAGTCGGAAATCACGCACCTGGCTTCCACGGTTTCCTTCAACCCCTCTTTCCTATTGCTCACATTGAAACTTTATTGAAGTATTTTTGCTTCTTTATTTCTTTTTATTTATTGGTTGATTGAGATGGGGTATCACTATGTAGCCCTGGCAGGCCAAAAATTTGCTATGTAGACCAGGCTGGCCTCAGAAATCCAACGGCCGTACCACCCGAGTGCTGGGATTAAAGGTGCGGGACACCATGCCCAGTCCCAACTCACTTTTTTAATATGTTCAAATATTTAACTTAAAAGGAGACCTTACATCCTAACTGTCAACTGAAAAGCAGTATCTATTGATAAAAACGGGAAGAAACCACTTTTGCTGGGGAGGGAGAGAAACTTAACAAAACGCTATTATGAGGATCCAGTAACATACTTCAGCCCTGAAGGCCTGAGATTATAGAAGCCTACTATATGCTGAAAAAGTGGGCTGGCAGGCGGAAGTGACGGGCTTTCACACACATGGGCATCTTCCTGGGGCCATCTCTGTGTGTATAGTCCCAAGGGATAAAGGACAACAGCCAGCCATCCTGGGCAAGCCCATATCTGCTAGAATAACCTCCTCCTCTGCGTCTCATAGTCAAGGGGGATCGGTGAAGGGCATCAAGGAGCTGGGCCACCTCCTGGCCATCCCTATGGTGACAGTTACCACCCACCACTCACCTTTTCAGCTGCGAGTGCAGAGAGGCGACCTGCCGAGTGGCTTCCTCCAGTTCTCTCACCAGCTGGTTCCTCTTGCTGTTTAACTTCAACCTGAAGGAAGAGAAGGATGAGGACGACGCCCCAAAGGGATGCCGTGCTCCAGGTCCCCTCTGGATCTCCGAAAAAGAAAACGAAGTCTGTGCCCTGACAGATGGACACCACAACCAAGAGACACGTGCACAGGGACTACTGTAAAAAACATCTCACTAGGGTGTTGTGAAGACATACAGTCAATTCATACACAAATTCTGTAGGAATTGTGTTGCTACCTGCCATACCTTACGGACTACACTAGGAACCTAAACACATTGCATTGATTTATTTTATGATATGTACATGTGAAGATTGATTTTTAACCATTTTACAGATGAGGAAATTGAGGCTCTTGGTTACATAATTTACTCAAAACTATAGATGTAGTGGGAGAATTAAGAGTCCACCAAATTCAACCATTCCCTTCCCCTCCTCTTTCCATCTCTCTCTTCCCTTCCTCTCTTTCAACTGCTCTCACCTCTCCTGCCCTCCCTTCTTCTTTCCATCAACCACGATTTGCGGAGTACCCAGGTCACACTAGATGCTGTCCCTGGGAAAGAGAACTGGCTGCCACTCTTACAGAGCAGAGGGTGAAGGACATCAGGCATCTAATTAGAGGGTGTGGCAAGGTCCAGAAGAATTGAAAAGAGAGGATGGGATCCCTAATTTAGACTTTGAGCAAATGGCTTTGTGGCCAGATTTCTGGCACCCACTCTTGTCTGTGTCCTGGGTTCCCAGGCTCAACGTTAGATCACTTTTCCAGGCTCTCTTACAACTGGCTGAGGCATGCGAACAACTTCTAGACAATGGAATCTGGGCAGATGGCACATGTATCAGCCTGAAGTGTTTAAGGGAAGTGTCTTCCTCAGATCCTTGTGGCCTTAAAGGAGAGGCAGAAAGGCTGTGGGCTCTTCAGTGACAAGGGAGGCTGGCAGTTACTGGGAATATTAAGATGTTATATGGATAAGACTCAAACTTCAAGAGTGTTTATCCACGAGATCTGGGATTATTTCTTGCAGCCCGTGAGCCCCTACTAATAGGGATATTTAAGTGGTTCTGTAGACAGGAGGTGGGGAGGAAGGGGGTCATTCTTTTCCTGGTGAAACGGCTGAGTTCATTCACTCTACTGTGGGCTCTGGATGACAAATTTCCATGTCAAGGTGACTCATTGCTCCTCCCTGCCACTCTGCTGGAGAAGGAGCTTGACTGGCCCTTGCTCTCTGGTCCCAGAAAGGCAACAAGAGCTCCGTCAGCCCCACCTGGTGCCTGAGGACAAGGGCTGGTTTTCACACAAAATCAAACCAAGCCAGGTCATCTCTACCACAACAGCCAGGCCTCTAGCTCATGAGACTGGAGGTGGCCCTTGACACAAGCGTGCAGATGCTGTGCTTGCTCCTGGGCAAGAGAACCTGTGAAATCACTGACAAGACAGAACAGTAAGCCAACGGTAGGCTGACTGGCCTTGGCATGAGTCTTGGCCAATTCAATCTCCAGAGCTTTCCTCCCAGATTCTTGCTTGGTCTGATGGGGATAGAGAAGAGGCTGGCAGATGGGGCCTTTAATGAACAAATCCCAGATTTCTCAAGGGAATGGATGAGGCTGTGCAATATTCTGTCCCCCTCTAAGAGCAAAGCTCACAAAGGAGGACACGTCTGAGGTCAAGAAGTGGAGCTCGCGATTTCTATAGCGCAAGCCTGAGTATGCTGGGAGCAAATGCAGGTCCCCACTGAAGCCTGGACAGGACAGTGAAGGAACTGTCCTCAGGCTGACTTGACTTCCTGAGCAGGCAAGGACAGCCACAGACAGTAACACGCAGGTGCTGCGGTCCCTTCCCAGCGGCAGCAGGCTTAGCAGGCCAGATGGCATGTGAGTGATGTGCCGGGCACATGCTGGGAGGCCGTGAATACATCAATTGTGGAAATAGGCAGAAGATCCAGGGGGTGGGGCCTGAATGCCCACAAGCTGTAGCTAAGCGCCTGGGGTGCTGGTTAAAAATGCAATCGCCTGGGCTGCATCTCAGGCCTGAAGAACTGGTCCCCGGGGTGGGGCTGTGGCGCCCATGATCTAACAAGCATCCTGTGTGACCGCACACCAGCTCTGATGCATGGTTCACAGGGAGAGTGAATCACAGGGAATGCAAAGAATATGAAGAGAGACCTGAAGGAGAAAGGAAAGGCGGGAGGTGGGGAGGAATGCAAAAAGGGCACCAGGACGCTAAAGGGAGGAGATCAGAGAAAAAGGGACACAGAGGGGGAGGGGAGGGAGGGAGAGACTTACAGAAAAAGAAAGCAGGAATCTAGAGGCCCAGCACTAAATACAAACAACAGGGATCAGAATCAAGTGGACTGAGATCCATCAGCACCTTCCCCGCCATTCCCTTGGCTTCTCTCTTCAGACCCCTCTTAGGGCACAAGCGGCATCTTGCCCTGTGCCCACTGCCTTCCTGACTGCTGCATGCGCCCAGGAACCTTGTCCCCCAGAACCCTCGTGTGGCCCGATCAGCGGAGGAGTGGAGAGTCTTGATTCCCTAGACAGGCTGTGTGGATTCAGTGTTTCAATGGAGCTCCTGGACCTTCGACAGATGGGGTTGAAAGCAATATTGAGAGGCCTTCTGAGCGGGCAGCTGCCTAAATGGAGTACGTGCTTGAAGTGCAAGCCTGGAGGCTTCTAATCCCAGCTCTGTCACTGGGTGATGTCAAGTGAGCCTTAATTTCCTCATCTGTAAAGCATGCTCTCAAGTTACTAGACAAAAGATAGGGTCGGCCCATGACCAGTGCACTTTCGGGGTGCCTGAAGGATCTTCTAGTTCTAACTTCAGGAAACAAAAACTTTCATAGCAATGAAATATCTCCGTTCACAATCTGGTCCAAAATGCCTGCTCGTAGATTTCCGGTACTTGGTGCCTTTACCTTCTTTTTTTCTCTATGAGGCAAAGGAAGCCCATATTGGTCAATAGCTTAGTCAGGGTTAACAGATATAATAAGGTATCTCTTTTGACCCAGCAAGAGTCAAGTAGGGCTGTGATCAGTGTGTCCTCTCCAGCTTCTGGCAGAGAAGATGATGGACGACCAACAGCTCCCAGGGACAGTCACTGGGTCTAGTCCCAGGCGAAAGTCCAGGCACTGGCACAAAGGTCCAGTAAGCACCTGCCCAGGCCTCCCATCCATTTACACTTTCAATAAACACAAAAGGTACAGGGCATACGACAGAACCCTTACCATCCAGGAAAACCAGCATGGTGCCTTCAGGCAAGTGCCGGTGTGGGCTATAAAACACCAGTTATTTAAGGTCTGCTGTTCTCCTTATAGTAAAATCGTTGATGGGTCAGAGCCAGCCAGCCATTCCTGCCAGTAGAGGATAGAAGGGAAGGCTATAGACTTTGGATGTCTGTTAGTAGTTCTGAGAATCTGCTTGGCCAGGAAAGACTGGTCCAGTTCGCAATCATGGGATCCTTGGCCCCAGGGTCAGGGCCGGGCCTGGACGAGCATCAGATGCTAGTGAAAACAGAGCTTACTCAGTTGCTAGGATGCTGCTGAGAGTTGGGTGTTTTAGAGATTAAGGGCTACGGGCCGTGTATATGCAGAACACACACAGGTACATACAGGCGCCCGGACTTCCCAGACTGCGCCCCATGAGGTGCGTGCATGTTCCCCTGCTTTACAAACTAGACGTACACCTGGCATTGCTGGGAAAATGAATCCCCTCGCTTATTCCTGAACAATTACACACATTTGAAAATCACAGTGTGGCTGTGTGGGTGTGTATCTGCTTGTACAAATATTATTAAATCATAAAAAAAAGAATGAAATACTGTCATTTGGAGTAAGATAGATGGATCTGGAAGACATTTTGTTAAATGAAATAAACCGGGTACAGATAAACACAGCATGTTCTCATTTTAGAAGCTACAGAAATCAATCTCATAGGAGCAGAGAAGGACTATGGTCACTGGGAAGGCTAGAGGGAGGTCGGATAATGAGTTCCGAAATACATTCTCATGGGAGAAATTAGTTCTGGGGCTCTGCGTTGCGGTCACATAGCTGCAGTGGACAGGTTATTTTAAAACAGCAAGAAGATTCTGAAAGCTCCTAAAACAGAAACGAGAAATGTTGACAATGGGAACGCCAATTATCCTGGTATCATCATTATTCAAGGTGGACATATGCTGAAATTAGCATCCTGCTTTGTAAATATTTACAAGCACTGTCTATATTAATATAAAAAAATTAAAATGAAAAAAAAATCCCTAGCTTCAATTCTGCACCCCTTAAGTGGCAGGCGGGGAGATGTTGCTCTAAATCTGCTACGGACAGAATGAAAATAGCCAGAAGAGACTTGCAGGTTATTAGAACAACGCTCCCACTCTTCCGTGTTGCGTGCTCAATCTATCCTGCTTTGTGTCTCACACACTACACACTCTCCTGCATTATACAATCCTAGAAACTGGGAGGCCTGAGGTCCTTTTTCCAGCAGATCTGGTTGCTATGGAGGAATCCCTTTGTCACTGTGGCAGCTTGTATGAGCGTGTCCTCCATAGGTTCATCCATCTGGACATTTGGTTCCCAACTGGTAGAGCTATTTGGGGACATTTAGGAGGTATGGCCTCACTAGAGGAAGTATGTCACCGGGGACAGGATTTGAGAGCTTCAGGCCTTGCCCTATTTGTAGTTTGCTCTCTCTCTCCACTCTCTGGTTGTGTTTAAGATATGACCCCTCAGTCTGCTGCTCCGCGGCTTGCTGCCACACTCCCCTGCCAGGATCAACTCCAATCCTCTTGAACCATAAGCCAAAATAAACTCTTCTTCTCGAAGTTGCCTTGGTCACACTGCTTCCTCACGGCAACAGGGAGTAACCAACACACTGATTCACCGACAGCAGGCTTCTTACTTTGACCTCAGATAACAGTCCTCTTAACTTCTCAATGCTCCAGATTGCCACACAAAGATGTCACGCTACAGGTCAGCCTTTGCAGAATGAGTGATGGCGAGTATGACTGAGTGAGTGAATGGATGGACGGGTGAATGTCTGGGGACTAGAGGACCTCCTTAAAGCACAATTCTCTATTATTTTTGATTTGCTTTTCAAGACAGAGTTTATCTGTGTTGCTTTGGAGCCCGTCCTGGAACTAGCTCTTGTAGACCAGGCTGGCCTCAAACTCACAGAGATCCACCTGCCTCTGCTTCCTGAGTGCTGGGATTAAAGGCATGTGCCACCACTGCTCAGCAATAATTTTCTATTTTGTAATTTGGGAGAAGGGGTCGCAAGGAGCACCACAGGAAATACAGAGTCTGAAACAGGTCTCAATATCACAGATGAGGCTGGCTTACAGTCTTTTTTTTTTTTTTTTTTTTTTTTTTTTGTTGTTGTTGTTGGTTTTTTTTTGGATTTTTCAAGACAGGGTTTCTCCGTAGCTTTTGGTTCCTGTCCTGGAACTAGCTCTGTAGACCAGGCTGGCCTCGAACTCACAGAGATCCGCCTGCCTCTGCCTCCCAAGTGCTGGGATTAAAGGCGTGTGCCACCACAGCCCGGCTTTTGGCTCAGTCTTTACAGTTTACATTAATTGTCAGTATTTGAAAATTAAAAATCCAGTTGATAACCTTTTGAAGTTCCACTGTGGTGTACAGCTCAGTAGTAGAGAACTTGCCTAGCATGTGTGAGGCCCTGGGTGGCATCCCTAAGCACTACAAAAAAGAAACATAAGGACCATAGGCAACACAGAGCCCTAGAGCCTGCTTGCTGGATCTAGGAGGCCAGCGCCCACATCAGACAAGCGGGGTCAGTGCCCTCCAGACTGACGGGTCTACAGCTAGGTGTGCCTCAAGCATTTCCATCACATGCTTGGCCCGTAAGCATTTCAGTCAGCCCCTTGGGACGTACTAAAATTGGTACAGTGGGTTGTGAAGAAGAAAAAGAAAATAATGGCATATTATGGCTACAACTCCAGATACTCCTGTTGATAACAAAGCATTTAGATGTTTGAGAGTGTCTATAATTAAAACCGTGTCTGTATACATATTGTCCTGTATGATTTATTATTATTTTAGTGTGTGTGTATGTGTGTCTGTATACACTTGTGCGCAGTTTTTCCTCTCCTTCCCCCTTGTCGATGCTAGGAACTGAACTCAGGTTGTCAGGCTGGGTGGCAACCACCTTTACCTATTAAACCATCTCACCTGCCCTCCTGTATGCTTTAAAGCATCTCTATACAGTGCATCCCAACACAGTGTAAGTGCTACAAATTAGTTGTTAAGATAATGCATCGAATATTTGTATTTTTTGTTATATTAATTTTTAATCTACTTTTTTTTTTGTTTTTTGTTTTTCGAGACAGGGTTTCTCTGTGGTTTTGGAGCCTGTCCTGGAACTAGCTCTTGTAGACCAGGCTGGTCTCGAACTCACAGAGATCAGCCTGCCTCTGCCTCCCAAGTGCTGGGATTAAAGGCGTGCGCCACCACTGCCCGGCTTTTAATCTACTTTTCAAACATTTTCAATCTGTGATTGATTTCCAGGATCAGGAACCCTTGAGTACCAAGGGCTTACTGTCTAACAGAAGAGAGTAAACATCAGAGGAAATCTCCTGCCCCAAACACCCACACAGGGAATCCAAAGGTGTGTATGTGTTTAGGAGCAGAAATAAGCAAGGGAAATCATTTCCCTGGCGACACCAGGTACAAGCCTAGTTGGTAAAGCAGAGATGTTCACTGTGTGAAACCTGCGAATTTCCTGTCACCTAAGAGACCGAGAGTCACCGTTACAACACTGGAAAGCCACTCTCCCAGGTGATCAGATGCTGTGGGGCTTGCTTCAGGGAGCAGACACCCTCCTGAGAGCCTCCTGTGTAAAGTACCAGGGTCCTGGTGCAGAGGAACGTAAGCCATCGTTTCTGATGTGCCACTCGGGAAGGCTAACAACTCTAAGTGGTCTGCTCAGGCATCCCCACTATGACCCTGACTCCTGGCTCCTGCAGGGCGGTCAGGTCAGATTGGCATGTTTTCCTTTTCCCCTAGGCCCGTGGGACACATCTGCTCTTCCCAGACCCACCTCTCGGTCAGTGCCTTGCTCTGGGTGTCCCGGGCTGCCTGCAGGTCCTTCTCCAGTCGCCTCCGGGCCATCTCTAGCTGTTCCACCTCTCCCTGGGTCCACTTCCGGGGGCTGACGAAGCGCATCTCCTTCAGCAGCTCCTCCTTCTCGTTGATGAGGATCAGTCGGTCCCTCTCTGAGTCTAGCACCCCAGGCCAGGCCTCACTGTCAAGTTTGGCCAGCTGGATTTTGAGGTTGGCGATCCTGGGGATTGAGAAGGTGAGTATGATAGATGAACAACGACGTTATAGAAACCGGAAGATGGGTGGTTCTTCTAAGGACATGAAGTACCAGGATCCAGGATGTCCTCAGAGCAGACAGCTACTGTTTCCTTTTTGCTCAGCTCCCGGGCCGGTGCAGTAGAGTTGGACACCATGGCAGGCAACAGTTTCTTAGCAGGAGCTCTGGGACCCTGAGTGAGGTGCTCACATCTCTGAAGGGAATTATAAGATCTCCTTCCCAGGGTGGTGGCACATGCATGCACACACATAGACACACTCAAAGCATAATGTTTGGCATATAGTAAGCCCTTCATAAATGTTTCTATGCTACTGCCATCACTGGTTGGACCACTGATATTAGTTATGTAACACTGGGAAGATGTCTTGAGCCTTGGAGATGAGACAGGCAATAACTCATCCTCCAGAGCGGGTATGAAAACCAGTGATGACGTACACAGTGTGCTGTGTATGAACGGGGCTGAGTCATCGGCAAGGGGAATCACAGGGCTGTGGCTACCTGTGTGCTCTCAGTTCTGAGTGTAGTAACGGCATTGTGAGAACAGGCATGAACTTGAGCTTCAGAGACACTGAGTTAGGAGTTCTGACCTTGAGTTTTATGATGGAAAGAATCGTCCCTTGGGGAAAAATCATTTGAGGGTCTGGGAACATTTGGGGCCTCTGTGCTTTCACCTACACAAGACCTTGGGTTCGATTCCCAGAAGCAACAATGAAAATCGTTTTGGTATCATAGCTTCTAGCACAAAGCCTGGTCAATTGTAGGCACTTAGTGAATACCAAGGAACGCAGCCAGTAGCCCTGAATCTTAACTTTTCTAAGACCTAGAATCCTCAGCTGTAACGATGATAACCAAAGAGACAGCCCATGAGCACCGTATGGAAAATTTGCAACAAGAACTCTACATATTGTCAGGCATTCTATAGACAATGGCAATTATTCCCATGCTACTTAAGAGTATTGTTATAAACACCCCAGAGCAAACACACCACTAGCTTTTAGGATCTGGCCTCTGCAAAGGGCTCTGGGGTCTTGGGCCCTAGTGTTACTGCATCCCTAAGGGGCAGACACAAAAGACTTACTGATCTCATTGGACAGACACTCTATGGCTCACTTGAGATAAAAAATGACCTTGTAGTGAGCCCAGACCTATGGACTTGACATTCCAGCTCACTTACGTGAAATGTGACCAAACTTTCTTTACCAAATAGTGTTGGATTTGAGATGCCTTGTGATATGTAGCCAAGGTTCTATATAGACAAATCCATCTAGCTCTTTCTCCAACCAAGAGTCCTAGCAGGAATTCTAAGTTAATTATTTGATTTTGTATTCATGTACACAGCAATGGATGAATATGCCTGTGGTTGCTGACTCCCAGTGCTCAAAGGTTAGAATGGTACGATAAGAGCCGGTGGGACTCAGCTACAAGCAGGACACTGAGGAGTGACTGATGTCTTCCTGTGTGTACTTTCCAGGGTGGCTTTCCCATGCCACTATGTTTTAAACTTTAGGTCGTCCATCCTTTGTAGACTCAGATGTAACTATTAGTCCCCATCTCAGGCATGCACAGGGGACAAAACCTGGAAGGCGCCAGCCAAGGGAGGTCTCCATGAACTACTGCTCCGTCTCTCCCCTTCTTTAAGACCTGCGTCCTCTGTTTCTCCACCCCATAAAGAGCTGTCTTCTCTCTCAAATCCAGCTTTCGGTGGTAGTGAGACATTTAATGTCTCAGTCCGGGGTGGGGTGGGGGGGAAGAGAACAGTTCACTCCTCCAGTCTCTTTAGGACTGATTATCTAAGATATGCATTTCCACCCACAGGTTGGAAGACATCAGAAGGTCAAGGATGGGAGGCACAAATACACAACTGTTGCTGTCTTGCTGAGCCCCTAGGGGGAGCTGAAACAGTGCACACGAAAGAAAACTCTTCCCACGGGATCATCATCCAATTCCTTCCTTGTTATTAGCCCAGCTTCTCCTGAGGAAATGATAGGCCCTCAAGTCACTTGGTGAGCTGACCTCAATCCTCATCCCAGCATGAGCACAAGACCCATGCCTGGATCTTCTGGGAGTGGTAATTCCCCTATCCTCTACTTGCCCTACAACAATGACAGGCCATTCAAAACTACCAGTGACTCTCTCTCAGACCCAATATTTATCAAACCTACTAGGAACACGGCTTGGGAGGACAAGGATATTGAGACCAACCTGGGAGTCGTAGCAAGACCCTGTCTCAAAAACCAAGAACACAGTTATACACCAACCCCAAATCAGACAAACAAGAGTCCCTAGTAAAAGATCCATCTGTTGGGAAAGAAAGGTGGCCTTTCTGTGGAGGCTGGAAACCTGGAGGAGGGTAAGCATAATAGACCTGCTGGATAGCCATCTTGCTGTTTTGATGAGGAAAGCCTGCTTGAGGATGAAGCCAACACAGAGGGCAAGTCAACAAGCAGGGGCAGAGAAGACGAAACGAAATTTAAACTGTACCATCCGAACCCTGGATCTAGCCGAGCCTGACGCCAAAAGTCCCCCTTCTGGGGGAGGGGTGGGTTAGCCTGCTGAATTCCGTTTTCTTTCATTCCTTTTGTTTCTACTCAATTTCTGACGCCATTGCCAGGAGCGGTGCTGCTCAGTGGGAATGGGCAGAGTCTCAGGCTGGGCAACATCCTAGCTGGCCCCATGGAGATGCTTCACAGACCGGCGAGTTGGTCTAGAAAGCAATGAATGCCACTAAGTTTAGCCACCACCAAAATGGCCCGTTAGTTCTTTCCCAATAAGGCTGGTGCATCATGTAGAAAGAATACCATGAATTCAAAGCCAGAACATCCAGGTTCAAATACTGTATCACCTGGGAGAGCCGCGGAACATCCTGGGTCAAACTTTTCTCCCCTCTAACAGATAGATAGCAAGATAGGAACTCTGTCCTTCCTTCCTTCCTTCCTTCCTTCCTTCCTTCCTTCCTTCCTTCCTTCCTTCCTTCCTTCCTTCCTTCCTTCCTTCCTTCCTGTGTAGCTTTGGAGCCTGTCCTGGAACTCGCTTTGTAGACCTGGTTGGCCTTTAAGCCCATCCAATCTCTGCCTCCTGAGTGCTGGAATTGAAGACGTGCACCACCACCACTCTGGCTTTTTATTTTCTTAAGTTACCACATTTTGTGTGTTTGTTTATGCAGGTGTGCGGGGTTGCATGCTATGCCACACGCCACACATGTACGGAGGTCAGAGAATAACTTTCCAGAGTCACTCCTCTCTCCCTCATGGATCCCTGGGATTGAACTCAGGTTGTTAGGCTCGTTAGCAAGCGCCCTTACCCAGTAAGCCATCTCCTCAGCTCTGCTGGAAGATTTTAAAACTGGATAAGCCGGTCAGTGCACAACTCTTTTTAGTACAATACACAATCTTCCTATGCTTCCACAAACGCAGAAGAAACACCGGTTTTATGATGCTATCATTGTAGTGGCGAAACCCAGCTGCTTACAAGTCTATGCAGCCATAGTACATCTCAATCCCCGGAGCCTGAGCTGCTGAAAAGCACCAGCTATTGAAGCAGGAGGTGCTACTTCAGGATTTTAAGACTGATTTCATAATTAAGTTCACTTTCATTCACAAGGACATCTGTGGGGCTGGTGAGATGGCTCAGCAGGTAAAGGCAATTGCCACTCATGGATCTGAATTCAATCCCCAGAACCCACCGAAGTATGGAAGGAGTGAAGAGACTCCACAAAGTTGTCCTCGGACGTGTGCACAGTAACATGTGTGCATCCCTACAGTGTCCCTGCACACACATCATACATGCATAATAACAAGAAGTCAGGTGGGAGTGCTGGCTCATTAGTAGAATATAAGTGCCTATCATGGGCAAGGCCCTGGATTCAATCCCCAGGACCCCACCCTGGACCCCAAAAGCTTAAAAAGCCTGAACTACGGATCAGTTCAGGGTCAGCCAGCCTGGATAACATGGGGAAACCTTGTCTAAAAACAAACAAGCAACTATCTAGAGAAACAACTGGAGATGCAGTTGTTGCGCCTGCTTGGCATGCACAGGGCCCCGGGTTCAATACCCATTATAACAACACTAAAGATGACCACAAATAACATTATCTTTGTGAAGTGAGAAATGTCCGTAGTCTTCTTCACCCGTTGCTGAGCCAAATCAAACAAATTTACTGCTCCTTCAAACCAAACTGATTCCAAGACTATCAGAAAGCATGGACTATCAAATCCAAGCCAGGTAACTAGAAACATTACTAGGCTCTGAGGTTAAACAGACCTGGGTTCAAACGTAGTTCAACTCTGTCTAGCACAGCATCCTGGGCCAGTCATTTCCTCTCCAAAACACAGAAGGATGCTCACACCTACCTTTATAATCTATGTGAAGATTAAGCAGGAGGCGTGTCTACAGGGGCCTCACCACCCATGGGAGTTACAAATACGACCTTCCCCAGCTCTGGCCCTGACTTACCTTCTCTTGGCCTCTTCGTACCGCAGGCGCAATCTGACCTTCTCCGCCAACTGGTTGTTGCTGCTGGTGCCGAACTAGAGGACAAGATAAGAACAGAGACGGGGATTACGTAGTTACCCGCAGCGCAGCGAGGCCACTGCTGAGTGAAGTTTCCATAGCTCATGCGAGACTTGACAGCTTAAGTGGGCAGAGCCAAGAATAGTTCCCAGTCACTGGGCTGGCTGTGTGGACTGTGGAGGGAGATAGCTAAACAAAAACATTTTTCTTCCTTCGGGCCATAAGAATGGTCTCAAACTTAAGTACTTTGGGAAAAGAAACAAAAGCACCGCACCCCCACCCCATTCCATCTTACAGGAAAAAAAAAATCAGTCAAGGGCCAAAACAGATTAAAAAGCAGAAACTGCAGATGAGTAGTAGAAACAGATAACATACAAGAACCAACCTGGGCATAGCCGAAAACTCAGGGAGGCTACAGTGAGATCAGAAGCCGTGCAGAGTCAGAAAAAAAGACCCAGAAAGCAGAAAGCACACCTAGTCTGGCTCTCTGGGGGCCTGTGGCTGGATGAATGACTGGGACAGGGAAGGGGAATAGCCTGTTTCCACACTTGCCTATCGAAAACAAAACTTCAGGCTCGCGGAATCACACTTGGACAGAGTGTCCCCTCATTAGAGGGGAAAGAGTCACAAAACTCAGTTGGGGACAGCATTTAACCAGCGGAGGCTAGGAGGCGGTCACCCAGTGTCCTGTGCTCCCGGAGAGGAGAGCAAAGGCTCTCTGAAGACCACACTCACTGTGGGTTGGTCCTACTTGGCCACTTTCATGACTGGCAGCATTTTCCCTACCCACGGCTGGGACCAGGCTGAACCTTGGCACCAAGGGTCAGCAGCTGTCTGAGAGCTATAAGCATTGTGTGGGGAAGAATGAGACAAATACACTCTGCTTTCCAGATGGAAAGAGATCCAGAATGGAGCTACAAAACAGTATGAAAGAAACGAGAGGAAGGCGCTTCACCTGTTAAAAACACATTGCGTGCAGGGCCTACAGGCATATGCTCTTGGCCAGGTAGTACTTAGGACGGTGGAAGCCAACACCAGGCTTTTTTCAGATCATCATGACACTTTTGGGGCTCACTGAGCTCCACTGGGCTGAGTTAACATTCAGTGATGAAACATAAGCAATTACCCTGCTAGGGCAGCCTCCCAGGTACCAACCCGGGCTACTCACACTCCCAGAGATGTCCGTCTGTGAGCTCACGTCCAGGAACTGCTTTGGCATCGGGAAGCTGGAACTCTCCAGGGAGCTGCTGCTGGACCACAGGTCAGAGTGAGACCCTCTGTCTGTGCGGAAGCCATCCTTCAGCATGGCAAGGCTCTGCAGTGTAGGGAGGGGTGGGGGGGCAGTGAGTGTTGTGGCTCCTTGGCAATGCCCTCAGACTCCAGAGAAGGACATCAAATCCCCTGCTACTGGAGATACCGGTGGTTGTGAGCCACCATGTGAGTGCTGGGAATTGAACCCAGGACCCCTGGAGAAGAGTCAGTGCTCTTAACAGATGAGCCATCTCTCCAGGCCCCTAAGGTGGAACTCTTGCTGTTTCTTTATCACTGCATGATCTGAGATAGCTGATTACCTCCCTAGGCATCTACCTACTTTTCTGTGAAGCGGGAAAATTCCAGTTCTTACTATGTGGGCTAGTTTTGTGCCAACCTGACACAAGCTAGAATCATCTGACAGGAGGGAGCCTCAGTAAAGACACTGCCTCCAGAAGGCAAGCCTATGGGCTTTTCTTAATTGGTGACTGATGGGGGAGGGCCCAGACAGGGTCCAGCCCACTGAGGGTGGTGCCACTTTTGGGCTGGTGGTCCTGGGTTCTGTAAGAAAGCAGGCTGAGGATGGCATGAGGAGCAAGCCAGTAAGCAGCACCCCTCCATGGCCTCTGCATCAGCTCCTGCCTCCAGGTTCCTGCCCCGTTTGAGTTCCTGCCTGACTTCCTTCAGTGGAGGACTAAAGGTAGAAATACAAGCAGAATAAAACCTCTCTTCCCCAACTTTCTTTTTCTAATGCTGTTTCATCATATCAATTGTAACCCTAAGACAATTACTTTACAGGCGTGTCAATTAAAGGTGTAATCCACTAAAAGACAATGCAATGTGATGCCAACACTCAGCATGACTGCAAAAGTTTACTGCATCAAACAGGTTCTCTGAGAAATCTTTCGATGGTCTTCACTATACCAATGAGAAGCTGGGAGTGATAGCTGAGGGCTCTTAGCCACTAATCACAAGCAGGACTACCCTTTGCTATCCACGCACACCCTTGTGCTCACTGGACCACAGCCCTCTTGTTTACCAATGTTTTCCTCCCAAAGCTAGCAGTGGCAATTCTCAGTCTCGGCCTCCTGAAGAGTCAGTGAAGCAAGGGGAAGGTGTCTTCAGGGTTAGGTGGTTCTGGGAGGGGATTACATTCAGGAGTGAAGCAATGGGCTTGTGAATCACGTATTCTAGGGTCTGATTGATGGCTCTGCCACTTACTGTCTGAGCCAGACTGTCCTTATCTGTAGAATAGAGATAACCTGAGCCACGTATGCAGAGCCCTTAGCCCCATCACCATGTTGTGGAATTGATCTCCGTGGTTCAGTTCCCAGCACAGAGAACACAGGAGAGTGATTCAAAGACATTGTGATGTTCAGGTTAAATGGCTCCATCATTTGGTCCATTAAACAACAAGCTAAAGGGGGCTGGAGAGATGGCTCAGGGGTTAAGAGCACTGGTCGCCTTCCAGAGGTCCTGAGTTCAATTCCCAGCAACCACATGGTGGCTCACAACCACCTACGATGAGATCTGGTGCCCTCTTCAATTGTGCAGGCAGAACACTTCATGGATAATAAATAAATCTTTAAAAAACCAATCAAACAAACAGAAAAACAAACAAACCAAGATGTGTAGTAAGAGCTAGTGGTAGGGACCTGGCTATGGTGGTACAACCAAGCAAAGGTTTCATTCTAGCTTTTACTGGCAGAGACCATATGGCCTTTGGCAAGTAACTCAGTGCTTCTGAGCCTCCATTCTCCCCTTTATAAAAGGGGGGGGGGAGTGGACTATCTCAAGAAGCCTGCTAGAGGGTAAATCTACCTCATTCTAAATGCCTGTGATTCTTTCTTTTTAATTTTGGTCTATTGGCATTACATAATAAATTATGTTAGGGATGGGACCAAAGTCTAAACGCAAAATTGATGTTTCATGCACACAGCCAAAAGTCCCAACTTGACAGCATCTTGATATTTTTGAAGCACACATACATGCAAAGTCAGGTATAGAATTTTCCGTGGAATTATCATGGGGATGCTCAAAAAAATATTTGGACTAGGGAAACTCATCCTGTCACGAGAACTGAGAGGTCTGTGTGGTGTGTGAAGGTGGCCGGTATGAAGTTCTTATACACACACAGGGTACCAGGGGCTCGCATCCCTGGGGCCCTCATCACCTTGATCAGGTCTTGCTTCTCTTTTTCTCCGCAGGTGATGGCTCTCTTGATTGCTTTGGTTTCCCTCAACACAGCCTGGGCCTCATCCAGTTTGTAGCCACCCTGAGCATCGGACATTTTCTTGTCAATCCTAGGGGTCAGGAAACGAGAGCGATCAGACCTGAGAGGACGGGGAAAGCACGGGTGCTCTCAAGTCTCCTGGGTCCATCCTGCACAGCCGTGCCCAGGCCCTGCTGGGGGTGGGGGCGGGGACAGAAGGACCGTGTCAAGCTGCAGATGTGTGTGACTGCAGAATGGAGAAGCACTGGGCTCTTCTAAGTATGAACTCTTAGTGAAAATCTTCCATGATTCCCTCCTGAGTCCGCCAGGCTGGGGAGGGGTTTCCCTGCAACATGTCTCTAAGAGCTGAAAAACTTCGCTTGTGCTGTGACCGTAACTTAGACTCTAACTGTGGTATTCTGGGAACAGGGCTGAACATGAATGGCATTAGAATCTGGCATAGGCTGCAAGAGTCGGGGGCGAGGAGATGGTGTGTCTCCTGTCCTGTATGTCACAGGCTGCTTAGCAGTGTCCCCGATGCTGGATTCACAAATTGCTAATAATACCCCAGTCTTGAGTTGTGACCACTTCCTGCCAGGTGTGATGGCCCACGCCTTTAAATCCCAGCATTGGGAGGCAGAGGCAGGCAGATCTCTGTGATTTCCAGGTTGCTAAGGCTACACAGTCTCAAAAAAAAAAGTTTCCATATATTGTCCAAATCACCCTTGGTGGAGAATCACTGTGTCTAACTTTGTGGGGTTCTCCTTTTCATCTCTCTGTGAGTTCTGGGGGGTTGAACTCAGGCTGTACCTTGCATGCCTGGTAAGCACTTTTACCTGGTGAGCCATCTTACCGCCTGAGAACCCTGTCGGCAATAAACGCGTGCAGAATTACAGGACACAATGAGGGCAAGGGGAGAAGGACAAAAGACTCTCAGCTGTCACAATGATCTGCTGCGCAGCCTCAGACATAGCTCATAACCACACACATCCTTGGTGTTCTAAGTAAGCTACTGTGCAGCCTCAGACACGGCTCACAAAGCACACACATACCTCAGTGTTCTAACGAAGCCTAGATTGTGGTATTTGCCTGGCCCTGTTTAGGGTTACTCTCACCATCAACTGGGATAAAGAACTTAAACCCTATGGCGAACTAGGAAGTAGTGTATAAATGTAAGGGATTAAACACCGCTAGCCTGGAGATTATTGGCTTATCCAGGCCCTACGTATGGGTCTGTTTTGATGACAGGAAAGGTTGAAGGAAAAAAGCGGAGTGTCTCCCCGCTCGTTTCAGACGTGTTGACATCACATCAGGGCTGTACCCACGGTGGCAAGAGCTCTGCCAGTGAGCTATGACTTAAGGAACCAGAGACGGCTGAGGGGTGGGGACCCTGGGAGGACTAGGCTGTGGAGGAGGTTCTGAGAGCCGATACACTTAGGACTCCATGCTTTCATCAAAGGCTGGCCTGAGGCACCCATGGAGGGTGGAAAAAGGGAAGTTTAACAGTCAAGGGAACACCACAAACCCATTATTCCAGGACAGAAACCCTCACAGGCATTCCTCTCTGGCTTCCTGCTACAGCCCAAACTGTGCCATGCTAAATCACTTGGAAAGGAGGAAAGAGGAAATAGGAGCAGGTTCCCACCCTGCCCTGGCACCAGAGGAGGGGGAAAAGACAGGAGGGAGGGGTCCCCACGCTGCTGACCCCTGCAGTTACTTCAGCTTCCGTGGAGACAAAACAAAGCCCCAATTGTGTTTCCACTAAAAATAGCCCGTCTATCCTTTTGAGGACTTAGGCCTGGGCAAGCCTGCCAGGTTGGCTATTATCTCTCTCAGAGTTAGTCTGAAAACGTCTGCATCGCTTCATAGTTGTATGGGTGATATTCCAGAGAAACACCCCCAGAGTTCGGGTAGGATGGAAGGTCCCCCCGGCCAAACTATCGTGGGATAGTGCGTGCAGGGGAGAGCTGGATGCCTCAACAGGTCTGAAGGCTGGGCAGCACTCTCCTCTGCCAACAGGGCAAGAATGGTTTTACATCCCCAGAAGGGTGGACAGAGCTGTTTGTGTGCTGGGCTGCAAAGAGCTTTTACCTGATTTCTCCAGGCCCTTAGCGACCTGGGCTCTGGAATTGGGCTGCAGAGAGCAGCTCTGAGCGGACACTTGGAACAGAGCTGGATGGAGCAAGAGGGGTCGGGGAGAAGTAAGGGTCACCATTATATACTCAGTAAAAGAATCTTTTGATGTGTATTGGGGGGGGGTAAAAGGAAAGAAACGTGTGTCGGGCAGTGAAGAGATGTGTTTTAGGATTTTCAAATTATGCAGCTGTCCTTTCCGGCATGCCTTTGGGGACTCAGAAGCCAGGCATAGCCTTTGACAGTAGCTGGTTCATCCTGTTTTGTCCTGACAATTCTAGCACAGGGGCCGTTTCTTTCTGTGGAGTGCAGAAAGAGCTCCTGCCATGCCCTTCCCCTTCCAAAGCAACAGCCCAACTCTCAACTCCTTCCAGCTCACGAGGGGTCAAGCCTCAGGCCAAAGCCCCACACTCTGGTTTTGACTTTTCTTTTCCTTGCCCTTGAGGTTTCCTTTAGTCTTCATCTACCTTCCTCTTTCCTTTTCTTTCTAATTTAAACAAAACCAAACAGAACAGAAACTCTCGTTGCTGACTATGGATCAAGCTCATGGGTTCTTTGACATAGCTGCTCAACAACTCTTGGCTGGTGTCATGGAGGCAAATACATAAGCTCTTGGGAAGCAGAAGAACTTCATGTCGGTCTCTAACGGTGATCCTGACAGGTCATCAAGTCCCTCTGGAAACTCCCTAAATTACTCCTGAAGAATGAGGTTCCCAGGCTCTGCAAACATGGGGGGGGGGGGGGCGGGGGGCTGCAGGAACGCTTGAGTCATCTCCCACTGAACAAAAGCAATTCCAAGGGAGCTCGAAGGGGCCGTATACTTTTTGGGTCTGGGGAGAGGGATATCTGGGCGGTGTCTAGAGAGGACTAAGATGTGAACTTCAAAATCCAGTAAGTCTCCAAGCGTCTCAATAATAATAATAATTGATAGTAACCCCACAGTTCTAGACTGGAAGTGTAGTGGAACAGACCATTGGTGGGGTTCGATTCTTGGGTACCACCTCCCCAAAACAAGCAAGCAAGCAAGCAAGCAAACAAACAAACAAACAGAAAAGCAAGGAACAAGACAAAGGCTAGATGTCTCTCACTGGCCAGAACACATGTCCAGCATGTGGAAGACCCTTGGGTTTCCATCCCTAGTCCCAAAACAACAAATAAGTAAATAATAGAAATGAACAGTGTTCGGTCCCAGGTAGTCCATCTCTCTAGAAATGAGCTCAAGCTGGACCATAGGAGGATTTCTGATAGATAAAACCAGCCTTCCTCAGGCACTGGTGAAATCAGTTCTCATTTGCCAAAAGGAGTCATTTCCCTTCCCTGTGGCAGCAGGGACATTGGTTACCCCTGGGGTCCACCAGCATATCGAAGCTCACATTACCGCTGGCCTCCAGGCTCCCTCAGCATCACAAGTACCTGTTACATATCAGGCTCTTTCTTCCCCCAGCAACCCATGCCCCTTACAATCCACATGATTTGTCCGCCCACTTTATCTCTCTCTAGTTATTCTGTCTCACTATTTCTTGCACCCTGACTGTCTATTATATATATATTTTGGTTTTTCGAGACAGGGTTTCTCTGTAGCTTTGGTGCCTGTCCTGGAACTAGCTCTTGTAGACCAGGCTGTGTCTATTCTATATTTCTGACTATTTGTTCTCTTGTTCTTTTACCATCTCTTGCTATCTTGCCATCTCAACTATCCTCCCCCTGTGTCTGGCTTCCCTAGCCCTAGCCGTGTCCACGCTTTTCTTTCTCGCTATTCTCAGCTCTTCCAGGTGCTTCCGGATGCTTTCTCTCTCTTATTCATTAAAACAACAACAACAACAACAACAACAACAACAACTTCCCCTAAGAATGGAGCGGTCATGTCAGCAGTTTCTTTCCTCTCCCCCTTGCATATAAATCAAAGCCCCAAAAGTTCTTGGGTTCCAGTCCCAGTTCTGATCCTTGTTGGTTGAGTGGCCTTGGACTTTTTTTTTCCCCCTGTGTTTTTATTAACAACATGGTCACAAAAAAACTATTCTTATGAGGTAAGGAGCATGGCACGAGGCAACTGATAGAACAGGCTCCATAGCAAGCAGCAAGCCCAGTTTAGATGGAGAGTCTCTCTTCCCAAAACAAAGAGGATAACTAACTAATGGTTCGTTCCCACCCTCCTCACTGAACGTCTAATCTGCACCAGGCTCTGTTACATCCCAGACAGGGATTTTTCTAGCTCAGTCTTGACAACCATGGACTTTTTAAATGAAGACATCAAAACTTAGAAGGATAGGTTATTTTTCCAGGGTCCCAGGTTCGCTGCCTCGTGAAGTTACATTCCTAACCCGCTCTGTGTGTTAGGACTGATATCTTTCTCCACCCTGGTCTACTTCTAACTGAAGACTGTGAGAGCCAGGGCTGCAAAGGAATCTCATCTGGGCCAGCTATCAACCTGGGAGGGGGGGGGGAGGGCAGGGTTGTCTTAGGGTTTCTTTGTCAGTTTGCCAAAGGACAAGGATTTTCAATGCTGTTACAGGGTGACAATGTGGTAAAACAGGTTTGTGGAGATCCTGAGAATAATGGGAAGTGTTTCAAGTCTAGCTCTTGAGGTGGGGAATAAGCCTTAAACCATGCTTCAAAGCTTCTGGAGCCACATGCAGAGAATGGGGCTTTCACAGGTCAAATTAGGAATGTCTGCGCTCACACTAGTGTTCTGAATTGTATCTGATGTTCACTAAAAATTACCAAGGAGCATAAAGCACAACCCTTGGCAGGAATGAAGTTAGAATCTGGTTTGAAAGATATGACTGACATATATACATATGTAAACTATGTAAATTACACACACACACACACACACACAAGACATATAAAAAATATATAAAAGCCAAAATTTTAAATTAAAAAAGAAAAGCATCCCACACAATCTAATACAGGACTGTATTTCTAAATCCCCCCACCCCAAGACTAGGGGCTGAATTTAAGGCAGTGGTCCTCAGACTTTCTAGTGCTGCGACCCTTAAATACAGTTCTTCATGGTGTGGTGACCCCAACCATAAAGTTATTTTCTCGCTACTTCATAACTGCACATTTGCTACTGTTATGAATGGTAATGTAAATACATCTGATATGTAGATGGTCTTGGGGGGACCCCAAAGGGGTGGAGGCCCACAGCACGAGAACTGCCGATTTAGGCCTTGTAGATGTTAGGAGGTACTCTCTATTGAGCTACACTCTCATGAGGGTTATATTTTCCTTTGTTGTTGCTTGATTTTTGAGACAGGTCTTGCTATGTAGCCCAGCCTGGCTTTGAACTCTTCACCTTCCTGTCTCAGTCTAGCAAGTGTTGGGATTACAGGTGTGTGCCACCATCTGCAGCTCACACTTGCTCAGATCATGTGTTGTGCTGGATTCCTGGAGGCTCCCTCAGGTGGTGATGGCTTGTGGGATAAAGGCTGGTAGAGGAGAACCAACTTCCGGGTACGGTGACACAAGCCTTTGATCCCAGCACTGGGGAGGCAGAGGTAGGTGGGTCTCTGTGAGTTCCAGGCCAGCCTGGTCTACATAATGAGTTCCACGACAGTCAGAGGTATATAACAGAGAAACTTTCAATGAAGAAAAAGAAGAGGAGAAGCAGGAGGAGCAACAACCATCACCAACTGGCCCTCAACTAGGGGTTACATACATAACTATGTTACATATATAACACTTTGAACTAGAGTTACAACAGGATTCGCTGATATATGCCAGGGCAGGATTCGGTACTCAGCAAATGACGAAGATAGACTTGAGGCTTACAGGTGTGTGTGTGTGGGGGGGGGATTATGAAATGGGGTGGGGTTAGGGGTGGGGAGAGAAAGCAAATGGCTATCAGAACAGCTGTCCATACACGCACAGCCTCCTCAAGGCTGAAAGTCTCTTGAAGCTGGGAATCCTGGTAAACTGCCTGGTGTTTCTGTGAGGGTTGCTAGGTTACCTACGCAGAGCTCACTATGGGAGCCACCAGATAGGCTGAACACAATTTAGTAAACAAGGAGCCGTAGCAACCCATCTAATTTCAAGTGCTTGAGAGTCTCAGGTTGGAGGATGGCTATGAGTCTGAGGCCAACGGGAGCTAAAGAATGAGAACCTATTTCAAAAAGCAAAACAAACAACCCCCCTCCCCAAGCATGACAAAAAGCGTGTTACATGTGTGTAACAATAGGCTGATATTTTTCTGAGCATTTAGTCTATGACTCAGTTTCCTCAACTATATAATGGGGTTATAGCTAAAGACAAAACAAAACAGACCATTCTTTTGGGATTGCCACAAGGACCAGATGAACACCCTCATGCAGGAACACTTGAAGGCGTTTCCCGGCACACTGCAAAAGCTCTCCAAATCTCCATGACCACAGTCAACATGACAACCTTAAACACAGTGCAACACAGTGCATAGGAAATAAAGAAGCCGTATCCCTTACTTAGCTGTAAGCCCACTTCTGCACAGCGAAATGACATCTGTTTATTGTGGAAGCTCTTTGTGCCACCCACAGGGAACTCCGCACATAGTCCGGTGCATGATTCTCTAAGAATGTGCTCAGTGCTGGACGAGACTGTTAGCTCCGCAGTGGGGTAGCAGAGAAGTGGCAGCTTACTTTAGGGGCCATAGGGCTAAAGGGTTTGCTTGGTCTGTGACTGACAGTCTAGCTGTCAATTAGCAGAGCCGAGGTGTGCACAAAAATGCTTGACACTTGCTTCTAGGTCTGCGGAGTAAGAAGACTCTGCTGACCTTAACGGGCTTACAAGTTCAGAGGCCGACAACAGCTCCATGGTTTGAAATGATTCTGTTTATCTCCACCCCTGGGTGATGGCATCGTCAGTGAGTGACAGGGGGAAAGAAGTTAAGTAGAATTGTGAGAGGCATCTTGGGAAGGGAGAAAAAGGACTAATGGAGAGAGGGCCAGAGAGAGCAGAGGGGACCCAGGCTGGAGGCTGCCCCTTGCCCTCCACTGCGGGATACTTACTTCTTCAGGGTCTGAAAGCCACGCTCTTTGAACTGTAGTTCATGCTGCAGGTGGACCATCTCTCTCTTCAACTTGTTGACCTGAATGGCAGAGGACCACACAGAAGATGGGGTCAGAGGTGTGGAGCTGTAGGCTGGGAAGGGGAGCCCAGAAGCCCCTGGCGATACTGCTGTTGCCTAAAGGCCACCTGCATGCCTTGGGCACCATACGTTATAGCACCCTCCCTTCACCAGTGTGGGTCAGGGGGTCAGCCTCCCAGGCAGTGTCCCTGTCGGTCCTGCCAGGCAGTCTCTACACCGGGGAAACAGGAAGAAATCAGACACTGACTGGGATAGTCGGGACTCCCCATTGCTTTGTTATGGGATCCCTTTTGCAGGACCCCGTCTCACCTCTTCTTGCCTGTTGTGAGAGTAGGGGCGATAGCAATTACCTGGGCCACACACAGCTTAAAGCTGGGGATGGTCTGAGAGCAATTTGCACGGAGGTGGTGGTGAGACACCACCAAAAGCTCGATCCTCCTTAGGCCTGCAGAGTTCTGGCAGCCTTCCAGCGAGAGCTTCTGATTAAGTTCTAAGAGACTTCATGCACTAAACTCTGATGTACAGTTCTTTCCAAAAATGCCTGACATCTAAAAACACGGGGCTCGCCTTCCAGTATAGGCGTGGTGTTCTAGAACTAAACTTTAGCCACCGAGACAAGGTACACCAGACGATTAGCCCCCAGCACTTTATCCTCAGGCCTCTTCCCCTATTTATGTTTTCGTATGTGGAAATCATTCATATCTAAATGAAACCTATGTTCAAAAGACCCAGTGTACAGTGAACAAGCCGCTTAACCACTCTGCCTTAGTTTCCAACAGTAAAACGGGGGCGACAACACTACCCTCCTAAAGCCATCAAGAATGAAGAGGATGCAAAGCGGGGGGCAGCTAGGAGGAGGAAGAGGACACCAAACTCCAGTGAGGACTCTGGTTTCTTAGGCAAGGGTCTTGGTCTCTGCTTACTCATCTTTAAAGTGCAGACTCAAGGGGTGAAGCAATGGCACGAGATGAAGTACCCAAAACTATGTCAGGCACAAGGTGAACCCCTCTAAATGGCAACTGTGGTACCATTGTTAATACAACGACCACAGCTACTATCATCCCGGGGCCTTGCTAGTCCCGGCTGCCATGGCCTGGAGGGTTGGCCAGTGAGGGGCAGCGAGGACGTCGTGAAGATCCTTACCCGGGATTTTGCAGTGGCGATTTCGGCTTTCAGGATCTCAGGGTCATACTTGGAGCTGGATGACGACCCAGAGACCACTGCAGGGAAGAAAGAAGAGAATCTCAGTCGAGGAAACATAGCAAAGTTGGCTTATCTAGTCATCTAAATGAATCCAGAAGGAAAGGACTAAAAACATGAACAACCTTCAAGTCCAACAAAGGGGGATCTGTTAAATAAATGCGGTACGCGAAAAATGAAGACGCTGTTGTTACGGAAAATGAAGATGATGTTGCTAGGTCTCCAGCTCCAAAGGGCGGTGCATGTGTGCAGAAACGACAGTCTTGGCCCCGCTCATATTGGACTGAGGATGCTAGTGGATGCTTGTGAAATGGTAAGGCCCACTCCCCTCTCTTCCCTTCCTTTGGCATCTGGCTCAATCTCTATACATACCTATGGCGTCCTATGGCGTATACCAGGCCAACACTAGCCTCCAGACTCCTCGTTCCTATCCTCATGTACTCATTCTGTATCCCAAAGCCCTCGCTAGCCTCCTGGTCCTTCTCACTTCTTCCACTGCCCTAGCTTCCAGGCGGTTCCAGATTGCAGCTCACGTCCCACTCTCTATAACAACAAGGCTTTCCCCTTGCCCTTGCTATTCTGGCTTCTCTCCTAGAAAACTCTGACCGTGTCCAGTCTAGTTCTTTTTTTTTCCTGAACTCTTTCAGATGCTTCTGGATGTTCTCTCTTACCTACATAAAAACCTTCCTCCCAACACATGGAGCGTCCCTCTTGCTGGTTTCTTTACCGCATCCTCGCATACAGATATAACTTGCATGATTTAAAAGCACGATGTAGAAAATGTCTGACACCTACGGTTTCATGATACCCAGCTGAGAAAATGTATAGAAAAGCTAAATGAGGGAAATGTAGTTTGTAAACTGATACACACACATGCCTCTACAAAGACTGCACGCTGGGGACATAGGTCAGCTGCTTGCCTGGCCTGGGTGAGACCCTCGGTTAACACTGCTGTCTGGAGGGGTGGATGATAAATGAAACTAATTTTCACCTTTGCATGTTTTGCTCTTTTTCATATTTTCTAACATGAACATTTACCTTCCTAATAAGGATGCTAAAAAGTTCATTTTTTATACTAATGTGCATTTGAGAAGAAAATAAAGTACCCATAGCTATACCACCCTACAACAATTATCTTTGTCCTAAGTCATCTCCTGCTGCGTAGCTGTAGTTCTTTCATGTTAAAATTTCATTGCCTTT
This sequence comes from Chionomys nivalis, assembly GCF_950005125.1. Taxonomy (NCBI): domain Eukaryota; kingdom Metazoa; phylum Chordata; class Mammalia; order Rodentia; family Cricetidae; genus Chionomys; species Chionomys nivalis. The sequence continues at coordinate 19,242,795 of NC_080092.1, forward strand.
TAATAGCATTTATGCCATTGTGGCTTATGGAAATGAACGCAATACAGTGTGAAATATTTCAAGGAAGAAAATGAGACAAAGGGAAACCAGCACCGGCCACAGGCTCCCTAGCTCAACCAGAGTCACCACTGACCTGGCTCTGAGCATCCAGGCTGGGGAGGTGGAAAAGGGAAATGTGTCTAGATATGAGGCTCAATCATGTCCTAAATCAACACTCTCTCCCATCGTTGAACAGGCTTTCATGGTAAGGAAGGTATTTCTCCAATGTCCTGAATCATCCTGGACGGGTCAGCTCATCCTCCCTCCCACTGCGGTGAGAACCAAAGCTGCGTTCAGGCTTTCCCAGAAGACGTCAATGGTATCGCTGCTAATTTTCAGCATCTGACCATGACATAGGGAGAAGCTGCTGTTTGGACTTAGTTAACACCGTTTAGCGGGCTTTAAATTGCATGAAGAAGGTTCAAGTTTGGGGAATGAGAAAACTACTCCATATAATTACACATGAGACACCATGGACAGCAGAATACTTCAGCAAAGCTCATGGTGATGACCAGCGTGACGAGGTCTGGGCTTTACCAGAAGAGACAAGCAGGGTCAGAGTGGGGACAAGAGGGCTTCACAGCCTTTGTTTGGAGCATGGGACAAGGACTCGGGTGCTCAGGGTGTTTCACTGACAGTGTGAGGGTGTCAGCTCCTGCCTTCTAATTCTTCTAGTCATCAGTGGGGTGAGCATCTCTGGGATAAACCTGGCTGGATACAGAGCTGGAACATGGCTTAAGCGTATTCTCCAAAGAGGCACTTTCGGGCATTTTAAAGTGGTTCACACAGTCTGTGGTGGATGGTAAGAACATGATGAGAAGCCTAGAGAAGTTGTCAGTGTGGGAAATAAAATACAGATGTATGCGGAAAGGTCACCATCTCCTGTCACTCCCTGCCCCCCTGCCACAGATCATGGACCAGTGATGCTGGGGACAGCACTTCCCTATGAGGGAGACATTAAGGAGAGTGGTAATGGTCTTCAGACCTGTCAGGAGTGACGATTCCTAAGCCAAGCTGGGTAAAGATGATTCTGGGGTAAGTCCTTGGGAAATGCATTAGCACTCCTTGGGCATGCTCAGAAATTCTGGAAGCAAAGGAAGCCAGAAAAAGAACATATTCCTACCAAAGGGGCTGTCAGAGACTTGAATTCTTATTCATTGGAGAATTCTTACGAAATGCACAATTTATACACAAAGCTGCTGAAATAGAATACAGCCAGGTGCCTATTTTTTAGGTAAACTTTTTACTGAAGTTTTTAAATTTTTTTAAATTTATTTTTATTTTATTTGCATCAGTGTTTTGCCTGCCCAATGTGTTCATGAGGGTGTCAGATCTTAGAGTTACAGACAGCTGTGAGCTGCCATGTGGGTGCTGGGAACTGAACCCAGGTCCTCTGGAAGAGCAGTTAGTGCTCTTAACCATTTAGCCATCTCTCCAGCCCCTAAAATTTTTTCTTTTATTTTTTCTTTTTTAAAAAAAAAAACTTCTAGGTGAACTCCAAGGGAGCAGGAGCACATCCAGACCAGGAACATTTGCAGAGGCAGGACTGAGCCAGTGACCTAGGCCAGAACTGGCCCGAGACAGTGAACTCCATGTGAGTGGGAGCAGAAAATTAGAAAACAACCTTCCTCAGGACCCAGCAATACCACTTTTGGGTATATATCCAAAGGATGCTCAATCGTGCCACAAGGACATGTGCTCAGCTATGTTCATAGTAGCATTGTTTGTCATAGCCAGAAGCTGGAAACAACCTAAATGCCCCTCGACTAAAGAATGGATAAGGAAAATGTGGTACATTTACACAATGGAGTACTACACAGCAGAAAAAAAATAACATTTTGAAATTTGCAGACAAATGGATGGAGCTAGAAATCACCATATATTGAGTGAGGTAACCCAGACCCAGAAAGACAATTATCATATGTACTCACTCATAAGTGGTTTTTAAACATAAAGCAAAGAAAACCAGCCTACAAATCACAATCCCAGAGAACCTAGACAACAATGAGGACCCTAACAGAGACTTACATAGATCTAATCTACATGGGACAGAGAAAAAGACAAGCTCTCCTGAGTAAATTAGAAGTATGGGGACCTTGGGAGAAGGTTGAAGGGGAGGAGGGGAGAGGCAGGGAGGGAAGCAGAGAAAAAATGTGTAGAGCTCAATAAAATCAATTTAAAAAACAGGAAGTAAAAAAAAGAAAAGAAACTTCTATAAACCAGGTATGGTAAAAACCTATATAATCTCAGCACTCAGGAGGCTGAGGCAAGAGAACTTCGAGAGTTCAGGGCGATCCTGAGCTACATTCTGCATTATCCAATCCCTTTGCTCGGAATACAGGTACTATACTTTCTGCCAGTAAGCAATTCTGCTTTCTTGGGACCTGGGAGGGGGTGTGGACAGTCAGCACCCTCTTCAGCTACTCCAGCCCTCCTCATCTCTTTCCTCTCTCCCTCATTTCAGGTCTTTCTGCGCCACCCCCATTATGTTGCTAGAACTTCACTTCTAGTGGCTTCCTGGGAAAGGAAACGGGAAGGAAGCAAAAGTTTTGAAATCCCGCATGTCTCAGAATATCTTTATTCTACACTATACTTAAAGATAGCTTCACAGTGATGGAGTTTTAGGTCGGAACTGACTTTTCGGAGAAAGGAAAAGGCATTACCGCCGGTCTAGTTCTGTGCTACCGGCGACAAATCTGGAGTACGCAGAGTCCTGACCATTTCCACGTGACCTGGTCTTGTTCTCTGAATGCCTGTAGGTCCCGGGGTTTGAAACTTCCCAATGGTGGATACATGTATGTTGACTTTTATTTGCCGTGTTAAGCACTTGGTGAAGCTTTCTAGTGTAAACTCCCCCCTCCGGCTCTGGGAAACTCTGCTGAGATTTTTCATGGAGCCTTCTTCCTCTGTTTCCTCAGTTTCCTTGCTGTTTTGATCTGGAAGAAGTTGCCTGCACCATTGCTCTGTTTTCCCGTCTCATTGCCAATCTCACTGTATCTTGGCTCTGATTCCTAGAAGGTTTCCTTAGTTATATCTTCCAATCTTCCAATATAACTGTTATTTCACATGTTTTGATTTCTGAAACATCACGTGGTGGCTTGGAAGACTCCTTGGTTTGGCATCTAGTTCGTTAGGCTTGTCTCGTGGCTGTGTAGCCTCTGCCGAGATTTCCTTCTCATGAATACTTTCCACCCCCAAGCCTCTCCATGTGGGGTCACTCCCTCTTACAGGATACCTGGAGTCTCAGCGGCTGCGTGTGCAAAGAATAGAAGCCAATCCACTTGCTTGTGACCTACGTGGTCTGTGATTTTGTTGGCTATCTCACTCAGGAGCCCTCAATGTCTGTGTCTTTTAATTTTTTTTTTTTCTCTTTACTTCTCACTTCTGCCCAGGTCTCCCAGAGTACTACCCAGCCTGGTGGGTGATGGCCTGCACCAAATGAAACATGAGGGTTGAATTCTCCAAAGCCTGTTCCCATGTTCAATTAATAATTATGCTTTAGCAGGGCATGTCCTGGCTTTGAACTCGCCTGGTATCTCTAATCTTCCGGTCCTGAGACTCCAGCACAGATCTTTAGTCTTTTGCCAGGTTAGAGATGGGTAATCACTTGGCTGGACCAATACGGGATGTGGTCTGGTCTGCCTAGGATAATCCTTTGAGATACTCTTTCTCTTCATTTTCAGAGAGAGCTGCTGCTGTGCCAAAGCTATAACCAACCTAAGTGTAGAGCTACCAGGTTCCCCGTTTTCTGTCCATCTTCTCTTTTCTGAGGCTGTCCAAGTAGGCGTCTATTTGCCTTGCAGCCTCCAGCTCTTAATGTGGCAATTACAAAACCAAACCTACCATGATGGAGAAACCTGGGGAAGAAAACACTTGCTTCCTCTCACAACTTAGAAGGCATCCAGCAAAGTCAGGACTGGAGCACAAGGGCTAATGCAGAGGCCACGGAGGAAGGATCCTTACTGCCTTGGTCCTCATGGCTTGCTCAGCCTTCTTTCTTGCAGAACCTGGGACCACCACCCAGGGTGGCACTAATCACTCATTAGGGAAATGCCCTACAGGCTTGCCTGCAGCCCGATCTTAAGGAGGCATTTTCTCAAGTGAGGCTCCCTCCTCTCAGCTGACTCTGCTGATATCAGGTTGACATAAAACTACCCAGCACACTCAGACTGTTAAAGCACAGCAGCAGGTACTTTTACATGCTGAGGCCTCTCAGCCCTCCTGCTGGTATTCTTTTTTAAACCACAGGGTGCCAATGATTTTATTTTTCAGTTGGGCATCAAAGTCTGGAGAGGGGATGGAGCATAGCAAGGCTCCAAAGCACCCAGATCTTCCGAGTCTTCACCTGTTTCAAATGGGGAGGAAGCGGATATAGGCCAGGAACTTGGACATGTGACTTGTCAACTTGGAGTCAATGAAGGGAATAAAGGTTTTGAGATCAGAGCTGCCTGGGTATCAAGGCACCTGCTATTTTTTCAGGGCTGTGATTCGGGAGGAGGCCTCTTGCCATCCTGGGGACTTGGATTCCTTGCCTGCAGAACAGTAACAACATTGTCTTATAGGAGGGTGTGAGGAAGTGGGAGGGAAGTAACTGCTATAGAGGGGCTAACTTACTGCTCTCTAGGCATACAGTAGGAGCACATTAAATGTTGGTTTCTCTCTCCTTCCCATGGGATGAGAGACTATACCAGGGAGTTGACGTTAAAGTCTACCCCAGGGTACAGCCCCACCTGTGACCGGCACTCACAACAGTCAAGGCCAAATGATGAAATCCTCACAAGCCCCAGCAGGCCATCTGAGCTAGAGGACAGGCATGTGGTCTCGCCACTCTGTCACCCAAGAAAAGTTGACTTGGAAAGCATACTTGGCTCCTCCCACCAAAAAGAAGATCAAGAGGAGGCCTTGGCCACACCCCCTTTAACTGGGATTCTGAATCTCAATTCTAGTTGCCTACCTGACCCCACGGAGGTGGCCTGAGGCTGGTGCAGCTCATGGGGATTGGGTGGAAGCTACATTAATGGGCTGAAGAGCTGCACCGCTTATTTCCCGTCCTTTGCCGAGTATTTACAGACAGAGCATCCCTATTTGAAATGTGTGGTGCTGGCTCAGTTTCAGGTTTCGGGATTTTTGAATTTTGAAAAGCTTGCATATACATAATGAGGTATCTTGGGGATAGGGCTCAAGGCAAAAAATAGGAAATTTATTCATGTTTGATATGAACTCAAAGTAACTTCATTTATTTACTTATTTTGAGTTAGAGTCTCACTATGTAACCCAGGCTGACCTGGAATTCACTATGTGGACCAGGCTGGCCTTAAACCCACAGAGATGCACCTGCCTCTGCCTATGTGCTAGGACTGAAGACATGTGCCATCACACCATGCTTGAAAGTAACGTAGACAGTATTTTAACTACCAGTGTTCATGCCACATCTCATATAATAGGTGTGCATATAATAGGCTAGACATCCCTTGGGCTGGAGAGATGACTCAGCAGTTAAGAGAATTGGCTGCTCTCCTAGAGGACCCAAGTTCAATTCCCAGCATCCACATGGCAGCTCATAACTGCCTGTATCTTTAAGATCTGATACCCTCACACAGACATACATGTATACCAATGCACATAAAAATAAAAATCAATAAATTATTTTAAAAAATAAGCTCGGGGCTGGAGAGATGGCTCTCCCAAAGGTTCTGAGTTCAATTCCCAGCACCTACATGGTGGCTCAGAACAAACTATAATGAGATCTCTTGCCATCTTCTGGCATGCAGGCAGAACACTGTATACATAATAAATAAATAAATCTTAAAAAAAAAATAAGCTAACCAGCCCACAACTGTGGGGTGTAACTCCAGCTCTAAGGTATCTAAAGCCCTCTTCTGGCCTCTGCACACAGGCATACTCCTTCCCCTGTTCACGCACATGCATAGACTTTCATGGACACATACACACAAATTAATTGACTTTTAAAAAAAATGCTAGCTATCTGGGCAGATAAGATGGCCTGGCAGATAAAGACACTTGCTGTCAAGTCTGTTGAGCTGTTCTTTGGCCCTCAGGGTGCACAGCGGCACATGGATATCCATACTTCACATGTACATAAATAAGTGAATCTTCTCAAACTAGCTTGGGACTTCAAATGAAGTCTCATTTTAACTATGGAGTTCTATGTCAACGAGGATATTTACTTACCCATTAACATGTTTCTAATGAAATTCTGCTAGGTGCTTTCCCTAGACCAGTGGCTTTTGACTGGAGCCAATTTTGCCTTCTATGGCACCCTGAAATGCCTGGAAACAGTTTTTTTGTTTTTTGTTTTTTTTGTTATAGCTTGCAGGGAAGGGATACTGTTGGTACCAGATGGACGGAGACCAGAAGGATGTGGGACATCCTTCCGTATGCAGGGCATCCTCAGTGCTTCTCCGAATGTCAATGGCCCTGCGGCTAAAGGTCTTGATGTGGATCATCAGAAAAATGCACTGTTAACTTCTCCACAGTGAGACGTAAGAATCTGAGTCTGGTCTCCTGTGGTCAGTGTTGTGGTAACAGGCATGCACCCAGGCCTTCTGAGAACAGCTTCCCATGGCTGCCATCACCACGCAGTTTTTCTCATGAGACCCTTTAGTCTTACTGCATTTGACTTTTTTTCCCATATGACCTTTAATTTTATCAAGCTTCTATCCACAAATTCAAGATTGAGTCGACTGATACTGACACGTCCTTTACCTGTATCACCTAGGGTTTTCTCTATTTTGTGGTATTGGGGATGGAACTCAGGACTCACACGTTAGACAAGCACTCTTTCAATGAGTTCTATGTATCCCTACTCCTCCTACAAAAATTAGTTCTGGGGCTGGAGATATGGCTCAGTGGATAAGAGCACTGGCTTCTCTACCAGAGGTCCTGAGTTCAATTCCCAGTACCCACATGGTGGCTCACAACCTTCTAGAATAGGATCTGAGGCCCTCTTCTGGCCTGCAGGTGTACATGCAGAGCACAAATACTTAAAATATAAATAAATAAATAAAAATTAGTTCTTAGGAAGAAAGAAAGAGAGAGAGAGAGAGAGAGAGAGAGAGAGAGAGAAGAAAAGAAAAGAAAAGAAAAGAAAGAAAGAAAGAAAGAAAGAAAGAAAGAAAGAAAGAAAGAAAGAAAGAAAGAAATCATTATTTGAGGCCCAGACCAGCCTCAAACTTGCGATCCCTAGCTTAGCCTTTGGAGTAGCTAGGGTCCTGGGCATGCTCCGCCATCTGTGACTAGATCCTCCTAATACTTCCTCACTCCTTCTGCCTGCTTATGAGTGTCCTTGGTTTACAGGAACTCCTCATCATTGCTAGGGATGCAGAATATGTCTAGCGTACACATGGACCAAGGTTTGATCCCCAGCACCCCTCAGCCCCACTCCCACTCCTCTAAAAGACAACAAAAAAAGAATTCAATAAATGATGTTTAGAAACACTAGCAAAAGTTGAAACAAACACACACACACACACACACACACACACACACACACCCCAATGTCATCAACAGCTATTGACAGTCCACTTGACACCATAGTTTTTTCCATGCCTTCTTGCCCAGTCCAAGCAGCTTCTTTGGCCTTTTAAAATCTGGACCAATTACCTTGCAGACTAGTCTCCATTATGGGCCTATCTGGCTGTGTTCATGATCAACGAGATTTGGATGAAATATTATTGTGCAGGAACCTCTATGAAGCACCTACCTCATAGGGCTTTTGAGGCAAACTGGCTATTTACTGGTAATGTTAATTCCATCTCATACAGAAAGGCCTCAAAGATCTCCAATAAAAGGGATCATTTGACAGTCTAAAATTACCAAATGATTTGTGGGTTATTATTCTGGTACCATATAAGCATTCTACCTACCCCCCTCCCAAAGAGAAAAGTATATTTGCCATCTTTCAAACTATGGAGCTTCAGAGAGAGGAAAAACATCTACTTCACCTTTTCCAGCCTGAGTTTCACTAGCAGCAATAGTATCTCCATTTCAGGACTGTGGCAATGATAGTACCAAACCCCCAAATTCCTATATAAAACTCTAACCTACGAAATGATGGGGGTCTGGAGGCAGGGCCTTTGGAAGGTAAGCAGACTTAAGTGAGGTGCTGAGAACTGGGCTGTTGGGCTGGGATTAGGGACACCAGAGACAAGACACCAGCCTCTCTCTGCCGTGTGTAAGTCAAGAGCGCTCACACCCTGTGCCAGCACGTCATCTCTGATGCCCGGCCTCCACAACTGTGGGAGAACACGGTGGAGGAAGTCATCTAGTCTATGGTACTACACTGGCTCCCACTGACGAACTAAATCAGACTCAGGGCTAGAAGTTCCTTTAAAAGATTCTAGCCCATCATTGGGTCCATAGATGGTAGAGATCCTGGGGGAGCTCCTGAGTGGCTAAGGCAACAGGACTGGGACACTAGGTGGTCCAGCAGGGCTAACTCCAGCTTTCTAGATGAATGAACCTCAAAATCAAGGGCATCACAACCAAGCCACAGATGCCCAGACACCATGGTCATATGCTTATTCCCACTGTCTAGCCTATACTCAAGAGTGGCAGAGATGACAGATGGGTTTGCATGTTACAGTTGTCTCTCAACAGCTGTAAGACCGTAGGCACATACATTATTGACCCTGAAACTTGGTTTCCTTATCTGTTAAGGTGGCTATTAACAGTTGCGTTGAACAGAAGTGCCATGGGGATTGTTGGAAATACCATATACAGATTGTAGGAACATTTAATAAACAGAGGGAAGATTTGGTTAAATATAAAGGAGTTGCATACCAGATGTGATATCATAGGTCTATAATTCCAGGAATTAGGAGGTAGAAGCAGGAGGACTCCAGTTCAAGACTAGCTTGGACTTTATCCCTCAACAACAGCAGCTTGGTTTGCTCCTGTGACACCAGGGTAAACAAGAAAGGAAGGAGCCCTGCCTATATGAATCTATAGATACCACTAAGCTATAGGGTAACCAGATGTGGTGTGAAATGTGCAGTGACAAACATCTACAGAGCAGAGGCTGGGGCCAAAGCTGGAGAAGGGGCTTCTGACAGAGCTGCAGAGCAGACCTTTGATGGCAACGGCCCAAGAGATAAGGCTTGAAAGACAAGGTGTTTGTCTCGCATCCCAGGAAGTGTGATTACAAAGGTCTTGTGGTAGGAAATAGAGGGGAGAGCTGGAGAAGGGGTGAGAGAGACACAAGATGAGGCAAGGGTGGCCTGCAGGGACTCGTCACACAGAGCTCTGAAGACCTCACAGAGACTGATAGGAAGCTCTTGAAGGTTGCTGACTCATTTCAAGGCTGTAGTAAGATAGGTATAACACAGGACTGGAGATAGCTCACCTGGTAGAATGATTTCTCAGTACGCACGAAGCCCTAGTCCTATCCTTAGCACCATATTGAGCAGGCATAGAAATGGCGCACACAGCCGGTGGTGGTGGCACACACCCATAATCCCTATATTCTTGGGAGGTAGAAGCAGGAGGCTGAAGAGTTCAAGGCAAGTCTCGGCTATGGAGTCAGTTAGAGGCCACTCTCTGCTACAGAGGCCACTCACTCTGTCTCATAATTGTGAAGGCCACTAGCAAGATTGTTCAGTAGGTGAAGATGCCTGCCACCAAGCCTGATAGCCTGATTTCGATCCTTTAGAATCGCATGGTAGAAAGAGAGAGCCATGTTTTATAAATTGTCCTCTGACTTCCCCACACAAATCATAGCATGTGTGTGCTTACATACATACACACACACAATAGAAAATGTAATTTTAAACCGTACACATGCCAAGCGTAGTGGTGTACGCCTTTACTGCCAGGGGGCAGTGGCAGAGCTCTGTGAGTTGAAGGGCAGCCTGGTTTATAATATAGCGAGTTCCAGGCCAGCCTGGCTTACATGAGACCCTGTTCCAAAACCAAAATACAGGGCCTAGAGAGACAGCTTAGTAGTTAAGAGCACTTGCTGCTCTTTCAGAGAACCCAGGTTTACTCTCGGTACCCATTTGGTGGATCACAACTATCTGTAACTCCAGTTCCTGGGTATTCGATGCCCTCTTTTGACCTCCACAGGCACCAGGCATACATGTGAGACACATACATACATGTGAGCTAAACACTCACATACACAAAAACAAAGTTTAAAGAAGAAAACAGAAACTTTAAAATAGCAACAAGAGAAACACAAAGCCACATACACGCAACCTAAGATTACGATTATAATTATTTCAAAGCATACTGTTCACAGCATTAAGTAAATTCTTGCTGTCCTGAAGGCGTTATTGCCCATCATTATCAGCCTTTTCTAGGACTTTTTTTCCCCCCAAGAAAAATTTATTCCTGTTAAACAACTTCCTGCTCCCCATAGCCATGAATCAGCTTTAAACGAAGAGATAGGGAATCTGGTCAACATTCCAAAAGGATTATAAATGAACTGGAATGAAACAAGGTGTAAGAATACTTGCTGTGCAATCATGAGGACCTGAGTTCGGGTCCTCAGCACTCATGTAAAAAGCCAGGGACGGCTGTGTGTAGCTACAACAATGTGGGGAAGGCGTGCAGGGGAGGAAGACAGGAAGATCTCTGGGGCTTTCTGGCCACCAGCCTAACTCTAGTGAGAGACCCAGCATCCTCCTCTGGCCTCCACCACCTACGCATGGGCACAAGCATCAGTGCACACATGGGCACACAATGCACGCATGGGCACATATGTAGAGAACAAAAGGAAGAAAAAAGTAACAGGAAGAACAACAGAGAGTATGGTGGTTTGTACAAGGAATGGAGGGGAGAGAGGACAGATTTAGGCACTGAAGTTACTGTAGCACTCAGCAGACAACAGCCCCAGCAGTGGGAGGTACTCACAGCTGACCTGGGAGCCCAGCTTATGCTCCCAGACGGCATGTAACTGCTGATACTCCTGCTGTGCCAGCTCCAGGCGCTGCTGCTTCACCTGGTAGATCTCCTTTTGTGCACTGAGAGCCTCCTGGGCCACCACCAGGTAATCCTTCAGCATGTGCTCTTGCTCCCGCCGCCATTGCACCCTCGGATCCTCGATCTGAGTGGTTTCTGAAACAGAACCCAAGGCAGTATGTCAGCACTCTGCAGGTACTTACTGGCTCGGTTGGTGGACTACAGGCTCCACCACTAGAAATCAAAAGCACGATGTGCAGAACTCCTAATAAATGTAAATGGGTTAAACTTACTGCATGGAAATGCAGTTCCACCTGGATTAGTCACACAACCAAAAAATAAATCAAGATCAGGTTTTAATTGAACATCAAGTTCTGCCTGTTAACAACCAAAAGAAGGAATTGGTTATGGACATAATAGAGGTTCAAGGTCCTCTGCTATGACTCAGTATAAAAGGAAAGAACTAATCAGTTTTCAAGGATATGAATAGGCACCCTGTACTGTTTGCAACATAGAATACAATCGTACAATAATATAAATTAGAAGGAGCCTTAAAATATTAATACCCATGACCAATAGTTCCTCTTATAGTAATTTATCATGAAAATAATATTTAAAATTCAGGGGGAAATAGATTACACAAAAACACGATAAAGAGCAGGCAAATATTAAATGTTTATTCTGAGCCAATAGCTGCTCAGGTACTTTATACATACTCAATTCTTCAGCGTTGCATTAACTTTACACAGTAGACTCTGATCCTACTTCCATTGTGCATAATATAGAATTAAAACGCAGAAAGATTAAACAACTGCTTCAAGGTCACACAGGAAGTTTTTTGCCTGAAAATAATATGCATTTAAATCCATATTCTCTTCTGCTGGGTTTTAAAGATTTATTTTTAGTGACACATATGTGTGTATATCTATGCGTGGGTCCATGCACATTAGTGTGAAAATCTGCACAGATCAGAGGTATAAGATCCCCTGAAGCTGGAGTTATAAGTAATCATGAGTCACTTGGTTCATAATGAGTTTAGATTCTCTGCAAGAGCAGAGAACATGCTCTTAGTGGCTCAGCCATCTCTCTAGCTGTTGTTGGGCTTCTTGGGTAAGAGTCCTTGATACATTCTGAACGTGGGTGCTGTGCCAAGTATTTTCCCCCTTTGTCTGGTGTGTATGTTTCAAAATCTTTCAGATTTTCTCCCACTTCATTTTTCCTCCCTTTCTCCCCAACTCTACAATTGGTCTTGAGTTCCTGGTCTCAAGTGATTCCCTGTCTAGTCTCTCTAGTGTGAAACTCTTATTTTAGCTAAGATCAAGAAGAGTATCTAGTACTGAGACCAGACATCTGCTATCATGCCAGGCTCAGATTTTTGCCTGTGTTTTCTTTTAGGTGTTTTCTAATTTTAGCTTTTGGGTTTAGGGCTGTGGCCCATTTAGAATTTGCTTTCCTGTATCGGGTGAAGTAAGGATAGAGGTAAAGAGTGCTCTCCCCTACCACATGTCCTTATGGAAAGCAATTGTACCAGCACTTCTTGAGGTTTACTCTTGGTGGCACCAGGGACTCAGAAGATTCCTTGAGGGAATCATGTTAAACGTTGCTGGTTCTGAACTGGTCACTCTGTGCAGTGGCTTTCCCATACCCCAGGCCTCCTGCTGCCCGGGTTGTGTCTCACAATGCTGTCCTCCTGGGGCAGGCTCTGCAGATCATCGTGGCTGGCTAATTTTCTCATTTCTTGTTGTCACTGAAGTTAGACATGTTGATAACATGTATGAAGTTATGACACAGTTGGACAGTTAAGCATGCTACAGTGTGTGCAACTGAAAACATCAACCCCTGTCCTCTCCTCCACACACATCTCCCCACAGGGAAGTAGCCACCTCAACAATCTTTCAGATGATTATGGCAGTCATCTTGAGGACCCCTCACTCCCACCATGCCATGTTCCAGATCTCTATCTATAAACACATTCTCCATGCAAGGGTATACAACTACTGCACTCAGGAACTTTGCATAGCCTCTTCTCGCCTCATCTCCCCACTTTTAATTGTAGGCAGATTTGCAGTACGTGACCACCACTGACCTTGAACTCACTTTGCAAATCAGGCTAGCCTAGAATGCAGAGATTCTCCCACCTCTGCCTCCAGAGTGGTTGGACCTAAGGTGCACGCTGCCACACTCATTCTCTCCTGCTTCTTATACACACACCACACACCCGCTTTCCACACACAACAAACACATCCGCAATGTTAACAACATAGTATTTCCTTATTGTGTAATAACATAAAGAGCACTAAAATAGTTGAACATGTGGGGAATATGTAACAGTCATGATGCAAAGAACGACAAATTAAAACCAGTCAAGTAATAGTCTAAACCTTTGAAAGCAACAGACTCTGCTTTCATTCCTGGGTGTCCAGACCTGAATAATCACACAGAAACTATATTAATCACAACACTATTTAGCCAATACCTTAGGCGTATTCATAGTTAGCTCTTACATCTTAAATTAGCCCATTTTTATTAATCTGTGTATCACCATGAGGCTATGGCCTACTGGTAAGATCCCGGTGTCTTTCTCCTTTGGCAGCTACATGGCATCTGCCTGACTCTGCCTTCTTTCTCCCTGCATTCAGTTTAGTTTTCCTGGCTTTACTCTGCTAAACCATTGGCCAAAACAGCTTTATTCATTAGCCAATAAAAGCAACACAGATACAGAAGGACATCCCACATCGAACCTATGAAAAATGAATTTAAAAAAAAGATGAGATGCCTGAGCTGGATTGACCTAAATGTGCTCTCCCTGAGGACTAGCTTTAATGGTACCAGAAGGCACATGAATGCTTCCAGGAGGGAGGCGACCAAGAGTCCTATCCAGCTACAATGCCTATGAAGCACATCAATGGCCAGCACAGCATGATAACCCTGAGGGTGTAGTAGTGGCACACACCTGTGGTAACCAACAGCTCTCTAATGGCTTTAAGACCCAATCAACACGAGGGAAACCACAGCCAACTACTTCATGCTAACGAAATCATGGTTACCGGAGGAGAATCTACAATCACGAATTCACCAAACCAGCACAATCCTTCACAACAATGTATAAGTGTTTGTTCTTATACTTGAAGAAAAGTGTAGTCATCACTCCTCATCGAGGAAATTTCTCTTTGCAACACTACAGAAGAAACCACTACAGAAGACCACAGTTGTTGAGAAATATTATTTTAAGATGTGTTGCTTTTGTTTATGCTGGGTTTATTTAAACTCTGTAAAGCTGTGATTTTTTGCCTGTCTAAAACACGTGATGGTCTAAAAAGGAGCCAATAGCAAGGCAGGAACAAGAATGGGGGGGGTGGGGCTGGCAGGCAGAGAGGATAAATAGAAGGAGAAACAAGGAGAGAAGGACGTCAGGGGCCACCCACCCAGCTACACAGTAAGCCAAAGTAAAGAAAGGTATACAGAAATAGAGAGAGATAAAAGCCCAGAGGCAAAAGGTAGTTGGGATAATTCAAGATACTAAAGCTGACAAGAAACAAGCCAAGCTAAGACTGGGCATTCAAAACTAAGAATAAGCCTCCAAGTGTGATTTATTTAAGAGCTGGGTGGTGAGCCCCCCCTCCCCCCGAAAAGAGTAAAAGAGTAAAACATTGCACAACACCCACCAATCAAAATATAGAGTTGTGGAGCCCAATCCCAATGAATCTACAAAACACCCCTGCACCTAAGGCTCAGGGAACATTGGGGAAGCGGGGGTGGAAAGACTGTAAGAGGCAGAGGGTCAGGAAGTAGTTTACTATGAGATCGTGTCTCCTAGTATGAGAAGCCACATCCATAAAGTCTCGCCAACGTGACTGGCCAGACATGCGCTGTACAAAACTGGGTACCAATGAATGTGTAAATAGGAAGAAGAGAAGGGCCTCAACCCTATACAAAGAACCATAGACAACGAGGAATGCCGGGTGTGGAAGGGGTGGTCTTCTCCAGAGCACACTAACTGGATGTCCAGTACCAAATGGACAACCTTGAAAACATACAAGTAACAGGATATGGGCTGAACAGGTTATATTTAGGTGTGTGTATACATGGAAACACACGCACACAAATTAACAATTAGTCAAAAAGAGGCCATGAAATTGAAGGAGAATGGGGAGGGCACATAGGAGGGCTTGAAGGTAGGAAAGAAAAGGGGAAAGTGATATAATTAAATTATAATTTCAGAAAAAGGAAAAGAAAAAGAAATGAAAATAGCCTTATAGTGCAGAAGGATGAAGAAAAGAGGACCTAATGTCTGGTGGAAAAATAGATTGATATAGACCTTTGAGCATACTTATCAACCTAATAATATACACCCAAAGTTCCCAAAGAGTTTTTAATCTTTTAAAAAATACTTCTATTTAATGTATTTTTGCCTGCATGTATGTCTGTGCACTACATGTGTGCAATGCTCAAGGAGACCAGAAGAGGGTGCCAGATGCCCTGCAATTGGAGTGATCTGATTGTGAGCTGCCATGGGGATGCTGGGAATTGAATGTGTGTTCTCTAGAAGAGCAGCCAGAACACAACCACTGAGCAATCCTTCAGTCCCTGTGTCCATCTTTCAATTTCATAATGTCATATAGTTTGTCTTGATATCCATAAGAAATGCTCCTCAAATGACCCATAAATGCAAAATCTACTGATGTCCAAGTCCCTTATACAACATAACATTTATGATTCATAACATTTATGATTTTCATGTGCCCGAAATCATTTCTAGATGGCCCATAACACCTAACCAGCACCCATCCTCTGCTAGAGAGCAGGTTGCTACACTGAACTGCTGAGCCACCTACTCTAGGCGTGTGAAGGTACCCGAGGTTCGATATTTCCAAATAAAGCCTTTCCTTCCTTTCTAAATTGACTCCATCTTGCCGTCCCTGCAGTCAGTGGATGGCAACTGTATCCCTTCCTGGTTCAGGTCCGAGGAGGGTCCTTCCGACCTTTTTCTTTCCTTCTCTGTGTGTAAGCAATCAGGAAGTTCTGACTACTTCCTATGATCTCTGCCCTGGTCTGGAGCTCTGACTTGTTCCAAGCACTTCCACGGGGCTATCCACTTTGATGCTTACTTCAGGAAGGTCTGTTTTCTTAGAGCAGTCAGACTGGCCGTTGATGACATAAGTCACCTCAAGCAGGTCCCATGTTGACAGCTCTGATGGCTCCCACCCCAAGGGTCAGCTTTTCAGTCACACCTGCCTCCCGCTGCTCCCCATGCTCCTTCCTTCCTCATTCTTTGTGCTCTGGGCATTCCCAGTGCTTTGTCACCCCCTCCCCACCCCGAACAAATGGACTGAATGTAATCAGGCCTCATAGCTTTTGTTCTCTGTGCCCTCTGAAACAGTTCCTTCCCATCCCTCAAATCTTATATTGCCCACAAGATAGCCTTCTCTGAAGACTGGTTTTATGACGGTCATCATCACTGTCCTTCCCTCACTCCCTGAGATCTGTCCCAGCATGCTTCAGTTCCCAGAGTCTGCTCTCCCCCCCATGGGACAGAACATTTTCTCACATATAACATCATCTACCAATGAAATGTTTATTTTCTGTCTCTCTTGCCTGCATGAAATTTTTGTAAGGACAAAGAGCTCAGTCAGTTTGCACTCTCGGGTTTCCTTAGCTCCCAGAACAGGCAGTCGATAAATGTTTCTGAAGGAATGTAAGCTAGATTGTGAATGATGAGCAAACTATATGGAGTCAGCTATATGGAGTCTATAATTCTTTACTGTTGTCTTTTGCTTGTTGGAGACAGGGTCTTTGTATGTGTTGCTGGCTGGCTTCAGCCCCGAGACCCTCCTGTTCCAGCTTCCCTTGTCTGGGCTTACAGGCATGTAGCATTATGTCAGTCTCACGACTCTGTGCTGGTTTGGTTTGTGACAACTTGACACAGACTGTAGTCATCTGGGAAGAAGGAACTTCACTTGAGGAACTGCTTCCATGGATTAACCTATGGGAAAGTCTATCGTGGGTTGATGTGTAAGGGTCCAAGTCACTGTGAGTGGTACCATCCCTGGGCAGGTGGTCCTAGGTTGTATAAGCAATTCTCGGAACGAGCCATGGGAAACAAGCCAGTAAATAGTATTCCTTCATGGCCTCTGCCTCAGGTCCTGCCTTGAGTTCCTTTTCTGGTTTCACTTCATGAGGGACTTGTAGGCTATAAGCTGAAATACTCTCTGCCCTGCAAGTTGGTTTCAGTAGTGGTATTTGTTACAATAACAGAAAGCAAACTAAGACAGAATTGGAGAAGAACTTTGCCCAAGAATGACATATACAAGCAAATTTGCTCCCACTCCACGGCTCTGAATGGTTAAGCCTCCATAGTCACCTGCCACCCTCATATTTGTCTCGATTTTGCCCTCTACAGATAGGGTATCTTCCATTCAACAAGACTACTTCCAAACCATAGGGAAACCCGTAGTCTGTCAGCTGGTTGAATGCCCAAATAACATTCTTCCTGCTTAGTACCCTTTTATTGCCCCTTTGTGTGTGTGTACACACATATACCCCACACACAACTTCTGTCTTCATCCCCTGGAGAATTAAGTCTGCCACAGCCTGTTAGTCCCTCCTCCCTTCTGTTCTTCCAGCAGCTCCCAGAAGAAGCACCTTAAAGATCCCACTCCTGCCATGACATTTTAATGAGGGGGACGCTCTCAGCAATTAGAGACAGGAAAGGACTGATTAGGGCTCCAGCACATCGCCGTTTAACCCAGCATCTGATACGGCCCTCCAAGCATTAACCTCATTCCCCATACACACTCAATTAGGCATATTTACTTCTCATTATCCAGTGCGCAATCACGAGTGCTAATAAAAACCTTTGCTATCCCCAACAATGCCATTAATGCCATTAGCTGTCTCTCCGATACTCTCCTACGCATTGTTGCCAACAACAGGCTGCTCATTCATCCAGCTACTCATGCATTCAAGCACAAACACACCCTTCTCTACTTAGCAAGGGTTAAGTGCACACCTACTGCGTACCTTGGTGGGCAAAGGCTTGGAACTAGATAGAATTAGACACAGTAGCTTCCCCCAGAAGACATAGCAGTAACAGGCAAAGAGCATTTAGAAGAGGAAGTGGATGGATAGGCGTACGACTCCATCCTTCAGTGTCAGTTCAAATCCCAGCTCAACCGTGTTTACTCCTTTCCCCCTTGCTTGAGATGAGTCCAAGGCTGTCCTGGAAAAAAACCACTGTGTAGTCCAATTGGCCTCAAATCCACCATCTTCTTGCTCAACCTCCCTACTGGTGGGATTAGAGGTGTGCACCATCTATGCTCACCTTTGGTCCTGTTTCATCTCTGAGTACTGAGCCTCCAATTGCTATCTCTACATCTCCATGAGATGAAGATAGTCACTGTAATACCCCTCAGGGTCCCGGGGGCACTGAGTAGGACACGACCTATTGAGCATCTGCCACAGCACATGGAACAGAATGCATAAACCAAAACGCAGGGGCAGTTAGGAGTTGGTGCCCTGTTCTCAGCCTCCAGAGGTTGCCAGGCATATCCCAATCCCTGTCATCTTTCTCTGGTCTGAAAGGATAAGAGGATCTTACGGTTCTAAAGACATACTAAGAGGAAAGCCCTGTCCCTCTGCACACTATTTCAGAGGACAGAAATTGTCTTGGCTAAGAGAGTGCACACGCCACTGTGCTGTGTGCATCTCTTGTCTTTCTCCACCTGATAGACAACATGCTTTTTCCCAAACAGTTCCTCTATCACGGTCCCAGAAGGAGAGAGCGACAGTAGGTATATTCATCTTGGATCAGAACACTGTGGTCACAGGAAACGAGAGTGGGCTAATCTACTATGGACATGTGTGCGTCTACATTGCTAGAGGCTCAGTAGGGCTTCAGATGCTTGAATATGACAATGTGCATTTATTTTTTAATGGGAAGGCAGCCATCCATGAACATACACATATGAAAAAAATGTGCATACAGACACATATGCAAACACACGATTGGAAATATTTGAAATGACACAGAAGAAATCGTTAGCAATATTGCCTCTAAAATCGGGGAGCTGGATGGTGCTGGATCACGGTAGAAGTTTCAGATTCTATTAAAAACCCTTCTGAACTGTTGTTTTCACATGAGCATACATTATCTATCTATAACCACACTGACATCTCTAAGTCTACATTAAACAAAACACAATCTGCCTTCAAGACTCTGCTGGGGCTTCTTCCAGACTGTGGGGATGGGCATGAGAAGGGGAGGGGATAGGCACAGGGGTAGGGTCTGGGGACAGGAAGAGCAACAAAGAACTTACTGGTATTGTGGTCTATGAAGTAATCGCCAACCTGTGGGTCATATGCTTCTTCCCATCCTAGCGGCAACTCATTGCTAATGCAGTCAGCAAAGGTAAGTGGTTTGGTGTACCTGGCAAGGAAGACAAGAAACACATTCTGTCAGCCTACGGTCCCCAACACTCCTGCAATGTGCCGTTTCTTTTGGACTCCCTGCTTCTCCTGACTGTTCAACAGGTCTGGACATTTTACACTATAGCATTACATCTGCTGGGCCACGAGCCCCTGGGAAGGTGAAGGCACCCTGCAGTGCATCCATGTAAGGCTACCCCAGGAGGGAGGCAGAGAATGTATTCTGGTCCTAACACTTTGCGCCTAGTTTGTTACTGACTTCACAAAGTCATCTCTCTGTCTGGGCCTTGGGTTTTTGCATCTCCAACTGATAGTTGCCACAACGGCTCTAAGGCCAAGCCTTGGCTTCATGACTTGGATTCCAGCCCCCTCTGGCTTTTCCACCTGCGGTTGGCTGGCCCACCCCACTCTGGTCTTTGTCCTGGCTCTGTCTTGTATTTGTCATGCCCATTTGCCCTTCGAAAAGCTGGCCTCCCGCAGGCTCTAGAGGAACAGACGCCCCAGCCCCAGGAGTCTGGCCAGAGAGCCATATTTATTTGCTGATTGAGTTGGTTCCCAAACGCCTGCACCCACTGCTGGCTCTTCCCAGCCGGTCCTGGCCAAACTGATTATTTGGCAATAATAACCCCCTAAGGCCCCATCTCGCAGGGTGTGAACTGGCGATAATCACCGAGTCTTAGTGGCTAAATCAGACAGATAAACAAATCATGCAACTGAAGTAGCAAAGGCTTGTCAAGGCTGGAAAACTGCACATGCACCATTTTTCCAGGGTTTCATCCAGAGAAGAGGAAGCCAGGAAACTAACACATGGGGCCAGTGGTTCCCCAAGACAGTCACTTCCAAGTAGTCCCATTGCAGACTTTGTCTAGAATAACCACACGCTATCATGCCCATATGGAGGTCAGAGGACAACTTCAGGTTGTCGGTTCTAGTCTAAGACAGGATCTTTCTTGTTTTCTGCTACTGAGTGATCCCCCTGTCTCTGCCTCCCCAACTTGCAGTAGGGGATTGCAGATTTGTGCCACTCCTGGACTCCAGAGAAAGAACTCAGGCCATTGGTGTGCAGCTAGCACCTTTATCCATGGAGCCATCTTTCTGACCCTTAGACACTCATTCTAATATTCCTTTTGTTGGGAAATATTCTTTTAAGGTGTGTAACTTTTGTTTGTGCTGCATTTGTTTAACTCTGTGAAGCTGTGATTCTTTGCCTGTATGAAATGCCTGATGGTCCTAATAAAGAGCTGAACAGCCAATACAAGGCAGGAGCAAGGATAGGCAGGGCTGGCAGGCAGAGAGAATAAATAGAAGGAGAAACGAGGGGAAAAGGAGCAACGAGAGAACAAGGGGAGGCGGATGTCCCAGGCCAGCCACCCAACCAACCACAGATTAAGAAGAAGGCAGTCAACCTGGCAAGAAACAAGCCAAGTTAAGGCCGGGCACTCATAACTAAGACTAAGCCTCTGTGTGCGATCTATCTGGGAGCTGGGTGGCAGGCCCCCAAAGAGTAAAAAAGCCAAAAGAGTAAAGATAAACAAACAACAGCATTCCTTTGTTCTGTCTTTTTTCCTCATTCCAGTTCTGGAGGTCCAGGAGACTCTGCTTCACACCCTTTCAACAGATTAGCAGACTGGGTGCAGTGGAACAGGAAGGGTGACGACCGACTATCTCTTCCTTAACCTGATGACTGCTCGCTTCTCAAACCCTGGATGTAGGACTGCGTCAGAGGCTTCGCCCCTGGCCAAGAGCTATGGGAATCGATGGAGCCCTTAGGAGTTGAGACTCAGTGAGAGGTCGTTTGTCACTAGAAGTGTGCCCTGGAAAGGGAGAGGGTGGGACCCCAGCCTTTTCTCCCATCTCTTGCTTTCTGGTCATGAAGTGAGCAGTTTTGCTCTGTCTCATGCTCCTGTCAAGAGCCATTGCTCAAGGCAAGAAAGTCACAGTTATAGATGGAAGTCCCTAAAATGGTGATCTATAACGAACCCTTTCTCTTTGTAAGCTCATCACTGCAGGCCTTTGACAGAGCGATGGAAAGCTGACTAACAGCCCAATCTAAACCAGACTTAAAACGATATGGGGACAAAGAGACACTGAGACATTGAAAAAGCTCCTGGCTGTCAACACAGTGATGTGCTCACCTGCCCGCTTCATACTCAAGGCTTCAGAGGCTGTGAACTGTATCTACATTGGCTTTGGTTAATAATTCACTGCTGCATTGTGGGAGACTGTGGTTCCGTGAAACTGGGGCCAGGGGTATGCTTTTATATGCAACAAACTAAGAACTAGCAAATAAGGATCTAATACGCATTGTTCTTTAGTTGAGTGAGCTGGACAAGAACTTAATCTCCCGGAGCCTCAGAATTTTTCAGCTGTGAAGTAGAGTCTAATATAACTCTTTGAGATGTTGAGTAGATTAAACATGATCATGTTTGGAGCTAAAATATGTAGTCCAAAGGCTGTTGGGGGGCAGCATGGCAGTTAAAGCATTTGCAAGATGATCAGAGTTTAGCTAACCAGAACCCACAAAATGCAAGGTAGGGGTGGCAGCCTACCAATAATTTCAGCTTTGGAAGGCGGAGGCAGGGGATTCCTGGAGCTAGACAGCTAGTAAGACCATCTATACTGGCAAGTTTTGGATTTGATTGACAGTCTCTCTCAAAGAATAAGGTAGAAGAGTGATCGAGGACAAGTCCTGCCATCAGTCAACCTTGGACTGGTGGACACATGTGTGCCCATACACATGTGAACACACAGAAGGGGGGAGGGTTTAAAAGGTTATACTAGTTGTTCTTCATTGTTTGTCTGTGTGTTTTGATACAAGGCTCACTATGTAACACAGGCTGGCCTCAAACTCTTGGTATCTCTGCCCCCAGCCTCCTGAGTGGTAGGATTATAGGTTTACAACAGTACACCTGGTTAAAAGGCTATAATAATCTCAAGAGAGCTGGAAAGAAAGAGGAAGAGAGAAGGGGGAAGGGAAGTAGGGTAGTTTGAATGTAATTGATCCTCATAATCTCAGGGATTGGCACTATTAGGAGGTGTAGCTTTGTTGGAGTGGGTGTGGCCTTGCTGAAGGAAGTGAGTCCCTGTGGGGGTGGGCTTTGAGGTTTCCTATGCTCAGGGTATCAATGTATCAGTCAACTTCCTGTTCCTTGCAAGCCAAGATGCAGCCAACACCATGTCTGCCTGCACACTGCCATGCTCTCTGCCATGATGATAATTGACTGAACCTCTGAAACTGTAAGCAAGCCACCTCAATTAAATGTTTTCCTTTGTAAGAGTTGCTGTGGTCATAGTGTCTTGTCACAGCAATAAAAACCCTAACTAAGTCAGGAAGGAAGAGAAGAAGAGAAGAGGAGAGAGGAGGGAAGGGGAGGGGAGGGGAGGGGACAGAGAGAGAGAGAGAGAGAGAGAGAGAGAGAGGAGAGGAGAGAGGAGAAACTGAAAGATATGAATTAAAATATCTTGAGGTTAGAGATTTAACTTGGTAGGTAGAGGACTTGCATAGTAGACTTAAAGCCCTAAGTCCGACCCCTAGCATCACATAAAACTGAGGCTGGGTACACACATCTGTAATTCCAGAAGTGAAGGCAGGAAGAGCTAAAGTTCAAGGCCAACCTTGGCTATTCTGCAAGTTGGAAGCTAGCCTAGGCTACATGAGCCTGGAATAAAAATAAATAAATAAATAAATAAATAAATAAATAAATAAATAAATAAATACTAGTCAGGTGTGGTAGCACACGCCTTTAATGCCAGCACTCAGGAGACAGAGGCAGAGCTCTGTGGGTTTGAGGCCAACCTGGTAACCTGGTCTACATCATAAGTTCCAGGCCAGCCATGGCTCAAAGTAGTAACCTAACTTAAAACAAATAAAAACTAGGTATATGAACTTTAATATAGTGTCAGTTTTCTTTTTCTTTCATTTTAAACTGAACTTGTGTAACAGTTCTATAGTAAGCATAATTAAATATTGAACAATGATCCTATCTGGGCCTACGAGGTGTGCTATGAAAATCATGTTCCCTCTGGGTAGTAGGTGTTCTTGCTCGATTTTACAAATGAAAGCATATTCTTAACAATGCATAGTTAGTACACCAGAGGCTCAGTCTCCTGAGGCTCCCAGGGCTAGATCCCAGAGACGAAACTTTGGCAATGAAAATTAACAAGACCCAGAGGGTCTCAGAACAATCTGGAGCTAAGCTAGGAGTACGGGAGAGGAGACTGAATGCGGAGGTGCAGTGCAGACAAGAGGCACTGGGGTTTTACAGGATGACTGCTTTCAGTCCTTGGGTCTTGGTACCAAGCTGCTCAGTAACCCTAGAAAGTCTGCGGGTCCTACACACAGGGATGGTTAAACGTTTCCAAGCCACCAGCACAAATTCAGGCTCTCAAGGTACCGGGGATGGGAATGTGGATAGGAGAACAGGACCCAAACTTCATGAAGTTTCCAGAAACTCGTGAACTCCACATACTACTCCAGCCTTGCAGGAAGAAGGTGAAGCTCTCTGGTTATTAGCTGCAGCATCAATGATGTGATGGACATGGGAGAAAAGATACTGATTCCTATGGGCAGTGACTGCAGACATTTTACCCACAGGAAGGAATGCACAGCAAGAGGGCTTATCCAAAAGAGGGGCCAGAAGAGAAAAGAAAGGCTTTGGGCTTTGTATTTGGGTTCCCCCTGGATGCAGCCATGGGGGAGCAGCCAGCTGATGCTCAGTGCGCTTCTATGGGAAGCAGGGAAGTTGCTATGGGGAAGAACTATACGACTTACAGAAATCTGGACAGAAAGTTCTCTGGCACAAATGCCAAGAGGGAGATGAATTATTCAGTGTGCAGAGAGGTGTCATTCAGAGAATCAGTATGAAGAGAAGTGTTTTAGCCTTGCAGACACACACACACAGACACACACACACACACGACACACACACACACACACACACACACACGTCCCCAGTGAGAGGCAGAGCTGTCTGTGGACCCTGTTTACCCCCCAGGAGCTGTGGTGCTCCCTGGCCTTCCATGTTAACCTTGGGAAGGGGTGCCTGCTTTCGGATGAGGCCAGGATCTGGAACTCCCAGCCACAACCCCTCCAGCCCCCGTGTCTTGGGCTGCCTGAAACCCCCAGTCACACAGTCAGATGACCCAGCTGCTGGAGGAGCAGGAGGGAAGTAGGGCAAGGTGCCAGGCGAGAGCCAGTTCTACCCCCTTTTAATTACAAATTGCTGAATGAGCGCAGACATTCCTGAATGTTTCACAACTGGCCTTCC
This sequence comes from Chionomys nivalis, assembly GCF_950005125.1. Taxonomy (NCBI): domain Eukaryota; kingdom Metazoa; phylum Chordata; class Mammalia; order Rodentia; family Cricetidae; genus Chionomys; species Chionomys nivalis. Next base: position 19,267,445 of record NC_080092.1, read on the forward strand.
TGGAAAAGCAACCCGGATGTGTTGCCGTGGAGACAGGTAAGGTTCTGCCAGGTGCACTCTACAAGGGGGGCATGGGCACACCTGTCAAGAAACATGGCAAGCAGCTGGAGAGCACCAACAGGTCCCTCACTTTTCTCACACAGCAAGCTGTAGCTTTCCTAGAGGATAAGGTCCCGGGGGCACGTGGCTAAAGCTACACTGGGTATTCCGCGTCTTTTCTAGGGAGGCAGGAAGCAAGGGGAGCGGGCAACCTTTTGCCAAGTGTAACACTGGGTTGTGATTCTTTGGGGACGAAATTCAGAATTGGTAAGTCATCTTCCACGATCCCTGTGATGCCCGAGAAAGAACCATGACCATCCAGGAGAACACTGCCCTCTCCACCCCAGCTCTTTCCTTCCAAGGGCTAGGGGAGGGGTCACAGGTCACAGTCTAGAGTCCCTATCTCTACCCCAATCCAAGAACAATCTATCCTCAGCAGTAGCTCTCTCCTTTCCACCCCGGCACAATGGCCAGGCTGGTTTTTCCTGCCCGAGGCCATTTCACATACACAGTTTTCATTTCATAGTTTAGCCGGCTAGGCTCCCGAAAACACTCTCCCCTCTAGCCAGTTTCTCAGCAGGCTCTGCCCTCAACTTTGAGAGTCTTCCTCCTCCCTCCCCTTAATTTGGCTCAGTGCTGACACCTTTACTGATTCCTCTAAGAAACACAGGGATAATAAAAAATAGCCATTTCACAAAACCCGCTAAGAGGGCTAAGTGTGGCTGTTGGGAGGACACCGCCCTTCTACAGTACGGAAGAAGACACTCGAATCGTAAGCAAAGTTTCCGAGATGAACAGCATTCAGAAAAGAAACTCAAGGTGCTGGTTTGGAGAATAAAGAGCAGCTGGTGGTCACAGGAAGCCTCTGAGAAGGTGACTTTCTCAGGAGCTCAGGGGGTAGGAAGCAACAGAGGTAGCCAGAATCTGAGGGAAAAGCATAGAAATAGCAAACTCTGAGGCTGTGGGTCAAGATGGTGCTGGTGCATTTTTGAGCACCAGAGCCCACTGGGGGGCTCTGGGCTGCTGGTGGGGACATCGGCTCACACCCCTCTGTTCTCTGCTTGGGCGCTAAGCACCCCCTCTCATTTCAGCAACCCTCCCCAAGCAAGAGGAGACCCCAACAGTCCAGTGCCAGTGGTGAGGCAGAATGAAGAAGGCTTGTTTCTGTTCTCCAGAGCATTGTGTGGCTATGGAGACAGACAAGGTTTACACTTCAAATGGGGAACGATCCTGTGACATTCCACAACAATGCTCCCTAAGACCGTGAACCACAGGTAATTAAAGAATGTGGGGGATACAGGGCAAGGTAAAGCCAGAAAAATGTGAGAAGCCAAACAGTTGGGGGACAGACAGTAATAGGGTGTGAATGGGAGTGGGGGTGGGGGGCAGAGGACCAAGTAGAGAAAGGGAAAGGACAAAGACAGGGCAGCTTCATGGTCTAGGAGGATTCAAGGTAGGTGTCACCCACGAAGGGTCAAGAATTAAACCGCTGGCCCGAACCCAGGTTCCACCTCGCTAAAACAGCAGCGGTGTTAGGTAACCTTGCGAAAAGGTTCATTAATGCAACACATGACAAGCCCTTGGAAGTGTGGTGTGGCCATACAATAAGACAACCCGTAGAGAAAGTGCTGAGCATAGGCTTTGCAGGTAACAGGCCCTAGATAGATCGTGTGCATTGCTGATGCGCTCCCTGGAGACCTGTGCACGGTGGGAATTATGTCACCCTGCAGCTTGCATCCTTAACTCACGAGTCTCCACCATCACCGCCCTACCGACATTCTTCATTCCTTCCCTGGGTGATCTGCGGCAACACTTAACAACCCCGACAACAGCCGCCTGGGTTCTACACCTGTCTGCACAGGCGTCAACTCTCACCTCCTGACTTTGCTTCCTTCTGTACTCGAGGAGGCTGCTCAGAGCAGTGATCTCTTTAGAGAAGGCTGTGTCTCGCACACGAACACTATCAGCTGCTGTGTGCTGGCTTATATACCCTGATTCCCACTATGGCAAAATAACTGCTCAGGCTTAAATGGCTATAAGAAGCCTCATAGCGCACTCCAGGGCCTTCCTGGGGACTGGGGACTGAAAAGTCTCCTTGATCCCCTTAATTAAAAGGGCTGGCAAAACCGTACAGCGGGCACAAGCACTTGCACACAGTTCTGATGACCTGAGATTGATTCCTGGATCCCACAAGGTGGCAGGAGAGAACCGACTCCTGGGAATTACACTCTGACCTCCGCACCCTGCGGGATCCACATGTGCTGTCTCTCCCCACCTCACCCCCCCAATAGAAATTAAAGCAGACAAGCTGGGAGTTGGCAGGTGTTCGGACTCGGCGCTCTGTATTTGCTCTCTGAAGGTGATGACATTTGCTCTGGGAAGACTGGGGTCCCTGCTTCTCTGAAACACCCCTCTCCCTTTCTCCTGCTCTCTACTCTCCAAACACCTGTGTCCACATTTGTCTTCCCGCACCCCAGAGTCTCCCAGGGGTCCTGCTTTGGTTTGGCTGGTTTATCCAGGCGCCTCTTGGTTCCGTCGCTCCCACACCTGAAGTTCTTTGCGAGGATAGCAAAAGGAAAAAGAGCTCCGGATTTCAGGCTGTCCCTTCCACCATTCTCCCTCTGACTTCAGACTGGACCCCACAAACCAGTGGCTCACCTCCTGCCAAATCAACCCACTCTGCCCAGCCTAGTTCCCTGAATCCCATGGCTATTCCCTTCCTTCTCCGCCATGTCCACATTAATACGGCTGCGTTCCTTCCTGAGTGCCCTACAAAGCGACAGGTGAATCTGGGCATGGGTCCTTTCTGTGTAGCCCCTGCTGGAACTTCGTACTACAGTTGTGGCAATCAGGAGTGGCATGGACCACCTGGCAGCCCAATTCCACCTGCAGGTATGACTTCACTATGGTACTGTGTCTCAAATGTGGGGGGCAGGTACTTCTGCAGTCCTTGGTCCCCCTCACCGTTCTTTAATGCATTGCTCAAGCATCGTAACATATCAAGAAACACGGTAAAAAGTCAGCTAAGAACACAGGACTCTGAACCCGCACTCCCTGGGTTTGAATCCCCAGGCTGTCATTTTCTAGCTCTCTGACAGTGGGCAAAACACGTAAAAGCATATCTGCAGTATAAGAGAAAATGCATTTACCGAGCCCTCGCTGTGCACCAGCAGCTGCTAAGCACTTCATAGGCACTTCCTCATTTCCATAACGACCCTTGTAGGTAAGTGCCATTCAGAACTACACAGGGGGTCTTCATGGGCCAAACAGACAGCGAATCCAACAGCATTTGAGTGCGCAGTGAGTGGTCAATAAATGTGAGTCATTTGCTCTTATTTATCCCACTGATGTCTAAGTTAGGTCACCGAAGTAGCCTTATTAGAGAAAGTTAGAACTGAAATGGATTTGACAGATGAATGGCCCAGCTTTTACTAAAACCAGGGCGAGAGAGAGAGAGAGAGAGAGAGAGAGAGAGAGAGAGAGAGAGATTTCCCCAGAGCCACCCAAGGGCAGAGCTGAGATTAACACCGAAGAATCAGGGCCATACCACACTCATCACACCCATGACATGAAGAGATCAAGCTTGGTGCTGGGTTCGGCTTCAGCACAGTTTCCAGGAAATGGTGCTAGCAGGATTTTCCTAGTCACTCTGACACGTACACAGAGGGAAGACCTGTGGCTGGCTGGAAACCAAAAGGAAATTTTAGCCGAATCTCTATGGGGAATCGCCTCCCGAAGGCCCAACCGACACCAAAGCAGACTGTGATCCTGACATCCCTGCCGTGTTGGCCCTCACAGCTGGATCCTCATCCTCAGACGGGGAGTTAGGTTACAGAAGTTCTGTACAGAACCATCCAGGCTCACCCTCCCTTGGTGTGTAATCTCGGCCCATTTCATCCCCATCTTGGAGCATCAGTACCCCCCAAAGGTATATAGATCAATCTAGAAAACTTGCTTCTCATAATAATTTCGCTCCCGGATATGACTCACCAGAGCACCTGATGTTACAGCCCCCGGCATGACCTGCCATCACCTTCTTTTCTGAACAAAAAAATTCAAGGACACCCGGCTCCATGATTTGGGTGCCATGAAATCAGTTTCTAAGGATCCAGCTATCCAGATGCTGCCCCACCCCCAGCAGTAAGAGCAGAGCCCCTAGCCCTCCATTATTCCCTGAAATAGAGCCACTCCAGAATCTTATCAGATTGCTAGTTCACTCTAGAATCACCACCTGGGAAACAGATCCTCTAAGAAGGAAACTGGTCCCTGCTTCCCTCCCTGGGACCCATCTGCCCAGGGCCTCTCTCATGCTGGTGTGACTCAGATGGAGCCCCGGGAGAGGAGTGACATCTGAGTCTGAATCCTCTGTCTTTAGTTAAACACCCACTTTTTCTGGGTAGTGAGGAAGCTGGAATGTGACATCTCTACGGCCCTCTTTGTGGGCATTGGCTCTGACGCTAGTAACTGCCTCTCCCAAAGGCGAGGGCATTGTGAGGCAGAAAAGGAATAAGCTATAATTGAAACATTTTAAAGCCTGGTGTGGTGGTGCATTCCTGTAGTTCCAGTATTTGGGAGGTTGAGGCAGGAGAATTGACAGAGGTTGAGGCAGGAGGATTGACACAATTCTAGGCCAACATGTGCTGCACAGTTAAGACCCTACTTCCAAAATGAGAACAAGGACTAGAGAGATGGTTGCATGGGTAAGAGCGCTTTCTCGGGGAGCATGAGAACCTGAGCTCGTGTAGCTGCACAGGCCTGTAACTCAGTGTTGAGGGAGAGGGCAAACAGGAGGAGCTATTGCTGGGACTTGGGGCTCGGTGGCTGTCAGCCTAGCTGTGAAATGGTTAGCTCCAGGTGAGGCGAGAAAAAGAGTAACAGAAGAGGGGATCTTTTATCCCTCTTCCATCAGGAGCTCACACCTGCACGTGCACACACATGCACCCTCCCCCCCTACACACACACGACCACAAAGTATTCTCAAGGCCAATTAAGTCCAAACATTGGACCTGTATACAGTGTACAGAAAGCAAATCATGTCCTTCATCTTCATAGTGATTTGATGAGCCAGACACCTGCCCCCTGCATATTAGCCAATGGGAAAGCAGTGAAAATAAGAGCTGAATTTCATAAAGTTCATAAAGGACCAGGCCTTGCCCATGGTCCGTCCACAGTCTTCCATGTCATCGACTCCGACATGCCCATGTTAAAGCACGCTCAGCATCTCTGGAACTGCGTATGACTAACGCTGGCACCGTGCCACCACTGTCACCCAGGCTGCATCCTCAAAGAAACACCCGCCCGTGTGAGCACAGGTCACAGGTACCATGACACCAGCGTAGCCCCTGGTGGAATGGATGTCACAGGCTTGGGATAATATGCCACAGGTAAGAGTGGAGCTCTTTCAACTCCAAGGAGCCGCATGCTGGGAGAGGGTGGAGAAGGCAGTGAGCAGACCTGTCAAGCGACATTCCTAACGCTGGCCTGAAAGTAGGTTAACACTCCACAAGTGCCAAGCAGCCACTGGAACCCAGCAGCCGGAGCTCAAGTTCCTGTAAGGGGCCAGATAACAAGACCGTGCCAGTACCACAAAGGACAAGGTCAAAAGCACAGATAACAGCAACTCAGTGAAAAGATCAGCCAAAGGGATCGGTTCTGAACATGTCTCAGGGACACGGGAGCTTGATTTCACACATGTATTCCTTTGTGTTTCTCTACATATTGGTGTGTTAATTAAAACAAACACCTCAGTTTAACTCCACACAGTGGCACATACCTGTAACCCCAGTACTTAGGAGGCTATCCTCAGCTCCACAGTGAGTTCAAGGCTAGCCTGGAGGACATGAGACCCTACACCCCCCCCTTAAATAATAAATATCCAAGTTTGAAAGGTTTCATTCTTCTTCTTTTAACAAGTATGATAAAAACAGGGTGATTAATTTAAAAACAGTGGTTCATAGCTTTATGGTTGCAATGTAAGTACTGCCTTATATACTCTATACTGTACTGTGTATTCTGTGTGTAAATACAGAGTTCCCAATAGGACTCATAAGCATCTGTTCTTTGTCTTTTCCTGTTACTATGGTAAAATATCCCAACAAAAGCAACTTAAAGGAGAAAGAGCTTATGTAGCTTATAACTCCAGGTTCCTGTGCATCGTGGTAGCAAAATCACAGTGGCAGAAGCTTGAGAAAGCTGATCACATGACACCCTCAGAGCAGACAGCTGTGAGTTAAAGCATGCTTGCTGGTACTCAGCTGGCTCTCCCATTCATGCAGTCCGGCCACCAGCCAGGAAATGGCACTGCCCATATTCAGGGCGGGTCTTTTCACTTCATGAAGAGAATTAAGAAAATGACGGCTGGAGAATAGCTCAGAGGTGAGGTGAAGAGCACATATCACTCTTCCAGAGGACCCAAGTTTTATTCCTGGCACCCATATTTGACAGCTCAAAACCACCTGTAACTCCAGCTCCATGGAGATCCAATACCTCTGGCCTCCCAGGATACCTGTACTCGTGTGCACATACCCACCCCTTACCCCATAAACTCACATAATTACAAAAAATAAAAAAATATTTTGATAAAAGGAAATTCCTCATAAAGCACCCATACAGGACAACCTAAACAACTCATTGAGAGGCTCTTCTCAAGAGTGTCAATACACAGTGTCAAGTTGGCAATTAAAACTATTTAATTGGTGGTGGTGGTGACATGTTGTAGCTCCCAATGCCACTAGGATGAATGAAGAGGTGTTGGAAAGAGGGAGGAGAGAGGTAATTTTTTTGCTTAGTTTTTAATTAATTTGGGGGGGGCATACTGCTGGGATGAGGGGAGGATATGGAGGGGCTGGGAGGTGAGCAGGATTGGGGTACAAGATATGAAATTCCCCCAAAAAATCAATAAAGAATTATGTTAAAAGAAAAGGGAAAACCAAAAACAAACAAAAACTAGCCATCACAACTCCATCTTTTGCCAACTTGACACTCAAACCCTTCAATTTAAAGCCATAGCCTTCTGTCCATTGTCCCCAAAGTCTCATGTTTATCTCATAACATAAACTACAATCCAACTTTAAAATTTCCCAAACCCATTGACTGTTCTGACTTTAAAAGGGCAAAGTCTTTTAACTATAAAACCTATAAAATCAGAACCAAGTGACACACTTCTGACGTACAATGGCACAGAGTAAGCATTCCTAATCTGAAAGGGAAGGATCGGGGTATACAATAATCACACAGTTCTGTTTGCTTCTTTGTTGCTATGCTAAAACACTGACCAAAAGCAACTTGAGGATAGGTTTATTTGGCTTACACTTCCAGGTCACAAGTCATCAACGATAAAAGTGAGAACAGGAACTCAAGGTAGAAACCTAGCCGCAGGAGCCTTTGGAGGAATCCTGCTTTACTGGCTTGCTCACTGATGTATGTTCAACCTGCTTTCTTATATATCCCAGACCCACCGGCCTAAGGACGGTGACACCCACAGTGGGCTGGGCCAACCCACATCAATCAAGCTAATCTTTCACAATCTGATCTGGGTAATTCTTCAATGGAGGTTCCCTCTTCTCATGCGACTCTGACAAACCTAGCCAGCACATACTGAAGCAAAACCAAAGTCCATCAGGGAAACATCAAACCCTGCAGTACCATGTCTGGCATCTGGAGCTTGTAATGTAATCTACTGGGCTCCCAAAGGCTTAGATAGCCCCATTCTCTTAGCTCTACCACTTACAGCACACATGGCTCCTCTCATGGGCTTCAGCCAGCTCCAGTAGTCTGTAGATTCCCAAGTGTTTGCTGACCACACCACAGAGCATAGGCTGATGGGGGGCAGGAAATCTATATGACCTAGCCATCCAGTTTCTTATTTAATTTTTAGGACCATAGGGGTCAATGGGAACTGGTTTGAAAAGAAAATAGTTTTCCCTTCTAAAAAGTATAATTTTCTTTAATTTCCCATCATTTCTTTCTTGAGAAGAAAATGAATAGGAGGTTACTTTCGAAGGGAAGCCTGACCGACCGTTAAGTCAACACGAAACACCAAAGTGTTCTGAGCTGAAGGCAACTCCATTAAAGTCAGCAGCGCAACACATGAACAATTAAAACGGCTATTTTGGGAAGCCTGGAAAGAGGTAGATACAGTATGAATTATTCATTCTCACTGCAAGGATGACTTTAGGGCATTGTCCTCTCTGTGGGTGCTTGCTCTTTCTTGTTCATTCAGCCGCTCAAGCGCAGACAGGGAACACAATACCCTGGCCTGTGCACTCATGAGTGCACGTACACACACATGTGCACACTAACACAAGGAAGGCAGGATGCCACTCCAGATGGTGAGCCCCACGGAAAAAAAGACCTGCACACGGTTGGCAGACTCGTATAGTTCCAGTGCCAGGAGAGAATGTCTGCATTTCCAATTGGTCTACGAAGAGCAGGGGGAAGAAAGAGGGAGACTACACAATGGCTGTGGAGATCTCGAATACACAGGAGAGACCACGTGGCATTTCTGATATTCCATGAGCTTCCAGCTGGGGTTCATTTGGGTAGGACACAGACCAGCTGATCCCAGTGTCCCCTCTGATATCTCCTGAGCATGGCAGATGATAGGGTATGTCTGGCAGCCTTGATGCAGGCATGCCATCCCAAGTCTCAAACGCTGCCCTTTACTGATGATAGGAGTGGCATTGTGACGTGATTGCTTGTCTTCACCTAGGAGACCTTGGTCCAGTCCTTCCCTCAGGACAGGGATTCACGATGTCCTTTTGCAATCACGGAGAGTTGGCTTCCATGTTTCTTTCTCCTTGGGGACACAGACGCAGCACTAACAGTTGCTCAGGACTCTATATGTGCTGTGCTGTGAAGTTCTTGCGACAGTCTTGTCACAGGGTTCCTTTTACAGTCCCCTGGTACAGATGGCGCCTTCCTGAAGCCGTGTTAGGCTGACTGAGGTCACTTGGCTATTTAGAGGCGGATCCCAGATTTGAATTTGGGTCTTCACGGCTGCTTGGAAAATGAACAGAACAGCTGACGCGATAGAACTGGGTGACCAGAAAGAGGGAGTTTGTAAATACCATGCAATTAGGAATAATTCCTAGAAGGGGCTTCCCTTTATAATGTCTGGAAATAAGGAAAAATTAAGAGGTGACTTTTGCAGAGAAGGTAGCTGGCTGAAGGACACTAGAAAGCAGGAAAAGTTCATTAGCTAAGTAGGAGACGCTCGGTCTCAAAAGCCAACTTAGGAGTAGCACTTACTACTGATCACCAATAAAAGAAAAGTCAGAGAAGGATCTAGAAGGGGTGGGTTCTAAAGAACCTCACTTGCATCAGTGACTTGCTATTGAGATATGCTTAGGGATAGAACCCTTGCCTAGCATGCATGAGGTCCTGGGTTCAATTCTCAGTTATACATTCTCCCCCCCTCCCTATCTACTTATCTACCTACCTACTTAGGTGGAAAGATTTATACACAAAAAAGTTCAACACAGAATTACTTATCATAGGAACAGGGTCTGGGGATACCGCTCAGTGGTAGAGAATTGCCTGGCATGGGTGAGGCCCAAGATTCAGTTCCAGCTGCAAACCTGCCCCTGCCCCCAAGCCTTACATTTTTATCATGGGGAGATAATGAAACCAGCCTCAATATTTAGAGAACGTAGGGTTGATAATGGCTATTATCAAACATTTGACTGTTTGGAATAAGGTTTTCTGAATGGCACAGGAAACCCTTACAGTATAGGATTTTACAAGAAAGTTTTAAGAAACAGGAGACAAATGATCAGAAAAATGACCATAAGGAAAAATGCTCCAAATCCTGATTGTTTAGAAGAAACAAAATGTCAAAATGCTGATCAGATTTGCTTTTCAGTGAGTGGGGATAAGATCTGGGGGGTTTATTTGTTTGCTTTTGTGTATATTATAACCAGAATTATGAAAAATAAACAAACCTGAAAAGGTTGAAAATAGTTTTCTACCCAATTTTAGTCCTTTTATTCAGAATCTCTTACTTTACTCTCTTCATACAAAAGAAAAATCATTCCAGGGGCTGAAGAGATGGGCTCAATTAAGAGCACTGGCTGCTCTCGCAAAGACCTGAGTTCGGTTCCCAGCGCCCACACCGGGCCGCTCAACCACCTGAAAATTTAATTCAAGGGTATATGATATCCTCTATTGTCCCCTACTAGTACCTTCAGATATGTGGTACACGTGAACACACACACACACACACACACACACACACACACACACACTCACAAAAACACAAACAAAATTTTAAAATTCATTCAAAAAAATTTTTCACAAAAATCCAGCCATAATTGAGAGGTTGGAAAGAAACCAAAATCTGCAGCTAATTTTTTTCTTCTTTCCACCAAAACAAGGACTTGCTATCATAGCCCAGGTTATCCTTGGAACTCTCTATTGTCTTGGCTCAGTCTCCCCAGTGTTGGAATCACAGATGTATGCCACTGCACTTGGCTGAAACTTGTTGACGGTCAACATGACACCAAACACTGAAAAATCCACTCCCGGCCTTATGTGGAAGGTTGGGGTCTAAAGGAGTTGTGCTAAAAGTACTAAGCAAGGTTCTGCTCTTCCTGGACATGCAAAGTGCATGAGAAACAAATAAATTGTATATTTAGGCTTCTTCTAAGTCGAAAATCCCTGTTCCTCAGGCTGTTCATTAATGTGTATACAAATATTTAAAGATCTACAAAAATCTAAACTTTGGAACACTTCTGGTATCAACTATTTTAGGAAAGCACTAACTCCACTTAAGTAGGAAAGTAGAAATGGCTGAACTACTGTGGCGGTTTGAATGAAAAATATTCCCTATAGGCTCGGGTACTTGGTTCTCAGCTGGTGGTACTGTTTGGGGTGCCTTGCTGGAGAAAGCATATCCCTGAGGGTGGCCTTTAGGGGTTTATAGCCTGACCCCACTTCCGGTTTTGCTCTCTGCTTCCTGTTTGCGGCCGAGATGCGACTGCTCAGCTTCCTGCTCCATGTGCCTGTTCTTACACTGTCCCTGCCATTATGGATTCTCCCTCTGGAACCATAAACCAAAATAAACCTTATCCTCCATAAGATGCTTTCGGTCGTGGTGTTTTATTACAGAAAAAAAAAAGTAACTAATTCAACCACGGTGAAAATAAACTTTATTTTAGGGAAAGAAATACATCACGAACCATAGTTACTTGGCCCTGCCGAAAAGGGGTCACCAGGCAGCAGGAACCCTGGTGTAGCTCCTGCTCTCCTACCCTGCAGCATGCCTGCCCTGATGGGAGAGGAAACCTGGGAATCATTTCTGCATGCTTTTCCTTGGACACCTGCGTGTAAAGAACATAGAAAATAGACAAAGAAACCAACAGCAATGTTCCCAGATCATGAACGGTCTGGCTCTGCTGGGAGAGTGCTGGGGGAGGGAAACACAGTGGGAGCAGCCTGTATGACTGCTCGGCCTGTGACAATAATAATGGTGAGGCCATGGCTAGGAATATGTGGTATTAGGGACATTTGCACCCACTCCCATGAACCACTCAGTCCTTCGAATAATGGTGACTCAGGACAGCTCAAATTTATCCTGATGCTCTTTTTGCCCAGATACCCTTTCTTTTTCCTGCCTGGACACCTGTTTACTTGAGTTTGAGTTTGGAAAGTCGTCTTCTTCTTCTTCTTCTTCTTCTTCTTCTTCTTCTTCTTCTTCTTCTTCTTCTTCTTCCTCTTCCTCTTCCTCTTCTTTTCTTCTTTTTTTGGGGGGGTTGGTTCGAGAGAGGGTTTCTCTGTATAACAGTCCTGGCTGTTCTGGAACTCACTTTGTAGACCAGGCTGGCCTTAAACTCACAGAGATCCACCTGCCTCTGCCTCCTGAGTGCTGGGATTAAAGGTGTGTGCCACTACGGCCCAGCTGGATATTTATTTTCTTGATGTTTAGATTTTTGTTCTTTTCTCCTACATTACACCCTGAAGTCTCCCCTCACTCTACTCTCTCCACACCTCCCCTCTTCCCCAGATCCATTCTTCCTTTGTTTCTCTTCAAAAAAAATGGAAAGAAAAGAAAAAGAGCAGACCTCCCAGGAATATGAACTGATCACAGTATAACAAGTTATAATAGAACTAGGCAAAACCCATCAGATCAAGGCTGGATAAGACAATCCAGTAGAAGGAAAAGGGTCCCAAGAACAGGCAAGAGAGAGTCGGAGACTGCCCCAACTCCCACTGTTAGGAGTGCCACAAGATCACCCAGCTACACAACCATAACATATGCAGAAGACCTAGGTCAGACCCATACAGGGTCTATGGTTGTTGTTTTATCAGAGAGGTGTCCTTCAGCAGCTGATGGGAATAGATGCAGAGACCCACAGCCAAATACCAGGCAGAGCCAGGGGAGCCATGCAGAAGAGGGGTGAGGAAGAATGGCAGGAACCAGAGGATCAAGGACACCAGGAGAACACTGCTCACAGAATCAACTTAGCAGGACTCAGTGGATCTCATAGATTAAAGGAAAGTGATTTCTTTACAACACATTTGCTTTTACTCTCTGCCCATATGTTGTCAACTCCAGAAGCTTCTCACTGACACAACCTAAGTATCTGAGCATCTGTTGAGGGAATAAATAAATTCTTAAAAAAAAGTAAGAGACATTTCATTGGAACTCCCAGCAATGTTCTCAGGTCTTAACAAAGGCATGTCTGTGGCTAAGGAAAGAAACACCACAAGGCTCCAAGTGTTTCTGCCTTCTATCATTATCTGATTCTCAAATAACCATCCTGGCAGCCACACTGTGACCCTCATTATCACCTCTCCATCTTGCAGACAGCCAAGGGATGTCCAGAGACCCTCCTTCGGGACAAGGCTCCTGGCTGCTTGTTTTGTACCAGGGTTGGATGTGGGTCGCTTGAACTCTGGCCCTATTGCTCAGTCCCCTCCCAGTCCCCTCCCCCATGAATTATCCCCAAGGGCCTCTCCCTCTTTCCCAGCTGGTAACTAGAGAAGCACGCTTCCCCCAGGAGCCGCTAGCCCCTAGGGAGTTTACAGGGCTTCTGTCTGTCCTTCTGTTTCATTTGCATCAGTGAAATCATCCTCGGGCAGAGGTAACAAACCCACCTTGGCACCTGGTCTCTAGCCCTTGGATGGCTGTGCTCAAGCCTCTTGAGGGAAGGGGCGGGATGTGGAAAGGATCCTGGAGATTGAATGTAGGTGTCAATTACATTGGAGTCAAGGCTGACTCTATCCCCACATGGGATCCTTGGATTAGAGTAGGGTGTGGGGCAGGGAGCTCATGCAGCCTGGCTGACTTGGGTGACCCTCACCTGACACTGATGTCCCTGGCTCCTCTCCTGGACACCCACGACACACAAGAGCCCAGAGGCCGGGGGAACAAGCGCAGGTTTTGGAACCACAGGGCCCTGCTTCCCCAGCTTGGGTCAGGCCCGTTGCCTACACAGCATGTCCCTGCAAAGAACAGCTCTGGCTCAAGCAATGTGCGACTTTCTCTCCAGGAAGCCTCTGATAAAGATGCTCTCGGCTATGCAACAGACCTAAGGTAGAGCGTACATGCAAGATTTCACGGTGGAAAAGAAGAAATCTGATATAGTGCCAGTGTGTGTGTCTACCATCTTCCTCTGCTCCTGCTCCTTCTGCCCTGCTCCCCTCCCTGCACCCCTTTATCCTACAGGGGTGCGGGACCAATCTCTGGGCTCCCTTTTCTAGACTTCACCTGGACTGTCACCTAGTGGATTCTTAAAAGCACCCTAGATTGTCTTCACGAGTTCCTTCCCCCACGAGCACCTTTGACACCTGTCTCCCCAGTTCACTTTCCCCCTGCACCTCGTTGTTGATTTTTTCCAAATCTTCCACTCCTGATGGAGGTGGGTCATCTTTCTATCTGTTGTTTCATTGGTTAAGTAATAAAGAAACTGCCTTGGCCCCTTTAATAGGACAGAAAATTAGGTAGGCGGAGTAAACAGAACAGAATGCTGGGAGAAAGAAGCCGAGTCAGTGAGTCGCCATGATTCTCCCACTCCAGACAGACGCAGGTTAAGATCTCCCTGGTAAGCCACCTCGTGGGGCTACACAGAATATCAAAAATGGGTTAGATCAATATGTAAGAGCTAGCCAATAGGAGGCTGGAACTAATGGGCGAAGCGGTGTTTAAAAGAATACAGTTTCCGTGTAATTATTTCGGGGCATAAGCCATGCGGGCGGCCGGGTGCCGGGGACGCAGCCCCACCGCTTGTATTACAACACACTCCCTTCACCCTGTTCGCTCCCTCTGCCCTCTCCACAATAAAGAAAACCAGGTAACTACTCTATCTTGGCATCATCTCGCTCTCCATCCTTCGATGTCTTCCCGCCCAGACTAGATGAAACTCAGAGTCCTTGCTTGGGTCTGTGCGGTCTCCCTGCCGAAGCCCTTCCTCCCTCCTAGGACACGCCCCTCACTTCTCAGACCACTCATAATTCTCAGCTTTCACTCACACAGGTTTCCACACACTGGGTGCTGCTGGGGCCTATCCACGAATTCATCCACCTTTTATAAGAGCCTCTTCTTCTTCCTGTTAGCTCGCGGCTGAAAGGCCCTCGGAGTCACACCCATATTTCACCACAGCCTTAGTGTGGTCCAGCCTAAGTCCTGGCATGGAGCTTGCCCACTGACAGGCATGAGCAGAGAAACAGCAGAAGACAAGAGTGCACCCCTCTCCAGGAGGGAAATCTTAGGCTTCGGGGGCTTTGCTTTCTCTCTTTTCTTCTCAAATATCTTAATCTCACACTTGTAGGATCGTTTCTACAGAGGGTTCCAGAGACATGAAGGATACAGCTTCACTCCTGGGCCTGCTACAAGCCACATAATGGTTCACTCTGGAAGCTCACTGTCCCCCCAGCAAACTGGAAAACACCTGCCCTTTGCAAAGGATGTCAGGGGAAGGGTGGCAGCCAACGGAGTAAGGCTGGAGTCTAGGAGAATAGTCCTGCAGCAGCCTGACCCAGGGGCAGGGCTGTGGGCTGTTGCTTGCCCATAGGAGAGTCTTGTTTCTTTACTTAGGAACCTTCACTTGCAAAGGGCAAGAATGACCTCAGGGTCACGTGGTCTCTCAGAAAACATGTAAGTGTGCGTGTATGTGTGCGCGCGTGTGTGGTCTAGGAGGTCAAGGATAAGAAGCAGCAGCACGGGAAGAATGTCCTGGGCCTCTGGACGGCGTCTCAGAGCCATGGAGCCTGCCAATGAAAAGAACGTAGGCTTCGGGACACGGAGATCTGGCTTCAAGTTTCAGTTCACTCAATTGCTTGTAAGATGGTGACTTCACTTGACCGGTCAGGTGACAGCAAAGCTTCCTCCTGGACGGCATCACCATGTGCTACTATGCATCCTGACTCACGTAGTTCACGAGCATCCCTATGAGAACACACCAGCCTGCATGACTAAACATCATCCACATGGTAGGTACACACGGCACTCCAGCTGGAACAGGGCAGAGCTAGGGTGGGCATCCGTCAGGTAGCTTCTGAAGCACTGTGTGTGGGTCACATAGTGAAACAGGAATCGATGCAAACACATTCCAAGACCCCAGGGGATGCCTAAAACCAACCACCAACAGTAAAGAACCCCATATATGCTGCTATACACACACACACATATGTGCACATGCACACACACGCAAACACACACACACACACGCACAATGTAGTCTCGGATGACTTCAAACTCCTGATCCTCCTGTCTCAGTTTTTGAGAAGTGAGTCTCTGAAATCTGGACCCAAATCTGCCTGACTCCAGAATTTCAGTGCCTTCTTCCACAGTCGCCTCTGTAGAAGTCACTCACCGCACAGAGTGTGGGAGCTCGGCAGGGTGTCTCAAGGGCCAGGCCAGGTCACTGCGCACACAGATTTTATAGCTGGGCACACTTACCAAACAGCAGTAATAAGATTCGGGTATACATAGGCTAGGCAGAGTGGGCCGGTGGAACCGGGCACAGAAACAATGCAGACGCTCTGTATGTTGGGGTGCAGAAAAACAGAACACTGTTAAAAAGTTGTGAAAAGTTGCACATTTCTTGAATCCCAGAAGACTACATAGACAAAGTGAAACAGTACAGTAGCAGGCAGAGAGAAGAGAGGGAGAAAGGAAGGTACTCTGGGCGACAGTAACAGAATCCTGGCTTTAAAGCGACTTCTCCTAGACTTGTCCAGGGTGTGAGCCAATGTACCTCTAGCATTTAATATCCACCATGGCTGAGGCTCTTGTATGAGATTTCAGAGGAAGGACCTGGGCTTGGGTGGTGAATCAGGTGGAGGAGAGCGGGCATCTGGGGGGCCCAGGAAGGTTTGTCTGTCTGGATCACCATCCCGAAAGACTACTTTGGGGAAACCAAGGGCTACCAAGGAGGCTGCTGATGGCCACAGACTTGGGGCTGATGGTCCAGGCTAACCCTTGCAAAAATAAAAGCAGCAGTGAAGTTCGCCTGTAGCCTTGCTCTTCCTCCTTCCTGAAGACACAGCGAGACAGAATGGAATGGGCCGAAGAGATAGCTTGGCGGAAATGTCTGCCACACACACATGACGACCTGAGTTCAGATTCCCAGTGCACAGAAAGCTGGGCCTGGGCCTGAGAATCCCTGAAGCTGGCAAATGACCTGACCTGATATCAGCAACCAGAAACTGGTAGCTATCAAACAAGGGAGAAGGTGGGTACCGAAACCTGAGCTTGTCCACCGACCTGCATGTGTGTGCAATGGTATGCTCACATTCACAGTCTAACCTGCACGTACACACACACACACACACACACACACACACACACACACACGGCAGAGGGCGGGGTATTGAGACAAAGAGACTGAGATTCAAATAAAAAGAGCTGAGTCAGGGTTCTGAAAAGGAAGACAGTGGTGGTCCTACTATGTGCTGGAAAGCAGACTGGGTAGAAGTCTCAACCTGGTACCCTCTCTCACAGTGTGTCCTTGGGCAATCCTTGCCAGGTGGTGAGAACTATAAACGTCACTAAGGCGCCCGGGCAGGGCTGAGTTCAAGGAGAGTCCAAGGCTGTGTGGCCAGCTGCTGGGACAGAGTTGTGAGAACCTAGTACTGGCAAAGCTTTTAGAAATAAGTGTCAATCATCCCACTGTGGACGGCGCCAACATGAACAACTCTAAAACCCTTGGGCGTATCAGTAAACCTCACTTTGCTTCATTTTCTCCTAGGGAGAATGGTGATACTAACAGAGTGGCCGAGAGGTATAGGAGGGCATGCAATACTAGCTGGGACAGCTGGCACATGAAGCAATCCAGGTAGATTAGCAGGGCATTTCCACACCACTCAGCAATTTCATCTCCTGGAGAGAAACCCCCTTCTTCACGTTTTCCCCAAGCAAAAGATCCAGACCACAGTTTTGGGGGCTTGCTACCTTAAGCCCCACCCCAACCGAATTCCTGCTAGGCCACATTCAGGAAGAGCTTTCCTGGGTTGATCATTTTCTCCTTTGTGTTTCTCCAGCGGACCCTGACCAGACAACTACACTTCGATCCTCCTCATCCCCAGCCCTCCGGATGGAGCCTTTGTATTTCCTCCTTGGAGAAGCCCTTGTTTGTGATGGCCATCACCCCCAGCTGGCAAGATGTGTAGGTCTCGTCTGGCCTGTTGAAGTGGCATAATGGCTGGCCTGTGTTTGCAGCCAAGCTCCCGCCCCACCCCGGAACTTCTTGAGAGGTGTGCTTCAGTGAAAGGGACAATGATGTGTGGCCCTTCTCTCTGCCAGCAGCAGTCTCCATCCGGCTGTGGATTAAAGAAGCCTGGGTAACTGCCCAGGCGGAATAAGCCTGTAAACATCCTGGGGATATGCCCCTCGCTGGGAGGAAGACAGGAGAGGAAGTTAGGGTGATGGCCTTGGTCTTATGAGCTTCTGCTACCCAGCCTTATATCCATATACACACACATTCACATGCATGCGCGTGCGCGTGCACACACACATCATGTCCCAAACACAGATGCCAGGGCTGCCACTTGCCTGCTGTGTGTCCTGTGTACAGCACTGTACTGTGGCTAAGAGTGACCTCAGGGAAGGGAAGAATATGACAGTTCAATACTCTCGGGGACTTGCATAGCATTTGCATGAAGTGGTATTCAGTGCTCCGTTACATGGTAGATAGATATGTTGAACAATTAATGGCTGTCACCTCAGCAAGCCCACCCAGATCCAGTTAGGGCTCACCTCCATATGCCCGTAGCCCCTCTGTCTGTGTTCCTAGCATCTCACAATGCCTTACAGTCTTTCCCTGGGGATGATGACCTCTGTAAAGGCAGAGATTAAGACCGGACCACTGCCGTGCCCGCCACTGGCCAGTGGCCAGAATTATTCTTGATCTATAATAAGGATAGCAAGTACATACGGTGTGGTGGTACATGCCTGTCATCCCAGCGCTAGGAGGTTGATGTTGGAAATAGCAAATTCCAGGACAGTCTGATGTACAGGGTGAGACTCTGTTTCAGAGAATGAAAAAATGCTTAGAACAAATGTCACCAGACATCCCCAGGCTGGTAACGAAACAGCCCTGACTCCAACAGCTGCAGAGGGAAAAGAGAAGGCTCACGGGCATGAGCTGCAGGAATGGTAAAGGAGGGATGTGGTGCTACTTCAGTGGGAGACCCAAAGACAGGCCCCAAGGGAGGAGCAAACCTCACTTCGATGGCATATCGGAGGAGGTGCAAGAAGATGCTGGGGCTGCCGAGCTCCATCTTCCAGCGTGGTTGAGTGGGGCTTGGGGAACACTGGGGTATAGACCTCTCCTAGTCTGTTGGGTAAACTGAGGAGCAGCCCCAGGGGAGCTCTGTATTACTTTCCATATTTCCACAACAAAATACTCCGATAAAAGCAACAAGGGAGAAGGGGTTTACTTTGGTTTACGTCTGGAGGGGCCATCATGGTAAGGGAGGCCTGGCGGCAGGAGCAGAAGGTTAGCTAGTCGTGTCGCATTAGCGGGCAGGAAGCTGGTAGTGTTCAACTTGCTTTCACCTTTTATTTTGTCCAGGGCCCCAGTTAAGGAGGGTCTCCTACCTCAGTGAACCTAGTCTCAGTAAGTCTTTGCAGGTACAGCCAGAGGCTTGTATCCTAGGCGATCCTAAATTCTGTCAAGCTGATATTAACTATCACAAAAGCCCTTCCTTCTGCGGTTGACCCAGGAGGGCCAGTGACCTTACTCCAAGTCAAGAGCTCCAGCTGTCTACAACAACATAGCTGCAGCACACCAACGTCAGTGTAGCTGACCTGGACAGACCCTGACCTTGGCCTCTGGGGAGGATCTGGTCCTCAGTGGGTAGGGTCTGACCAATGCCGGGAGGTGGTTTCCAAGGACCACACCCCTAACCCCCATGCCAGGAGAAGGAGGTAGAGTCCAGACTGTATGCAAATCCAGTCAAAGACTTAGATTAACTTTGTGGGGGTAAGGGAAACCAGGATTGTCAAAGGAGAACCTATCCCCTTCTGCGTTACTCCGCTCTTCCTACCTGCCTGGTCCCTGAGACTAAAATTATCTCTAGAATGTCTGCCTGGTGCTCCCATGTCCAAGAGGAAGAACCGTGGGAAAGTAGACGAAATACAGGACCTGGCACAAGCCAATTGGCGCACCTCAAATACATAGAACCAAATGTCTGTGTCACGTGACAAAGGCACAGCCGACAATCACTTCTAAGCTGCCACCCACTTATGAAACCACCTCACTGGGACAGCATACCAAACTTGAGCCCCAGGAGGTCACTGATTTTTACTTTTTAACTAATGCTAATTCTTTAGAGAGGTTTCTCCACAGTGGCTTGTTGGAATTCCTCAGCTCAGCGCCAAACAGGATATTCAGACACATCAGGCATCTGCGATATGTTTGATCTCCAGGTAAGCATTTCAGGGGAGCCTACTAAGTGCAGGGTGTATGCAAGTATCTTGTTACCATGTTTTTCTTCCTGCAAAATTCAGATTCTTAGCCCAGCACATCTGAAGGAGGCGGCCCCTCCCACATCCTTCTCCTTTGTCCTTTTTATATCAGATGCAGGGTCCTAATACAGGAGCAGTGGCCGCAGGTGGCAAGATAGCCAGGACCGTGGCATTCTCAACATATCTGCAGGCTAGCTCATCATCTGTCTGGTTGCCATGAGACAGGGCTATCATTCCTCCCTGCACACGGGATCCTGGAGAGACAGAGCCTCTAACACACAGTACTCTAATCATGGCTGTAGTATGGTCTTCAATCCCTTCTACCTGCTGTACAAATCTTGGTCTACAAAATACTACAGAATTCACGAACTGCAGCACCACAGAAAAACTGGGCCACACATAAGTCTTTTTTGTTTTGTTTTAATTAGGAATGACCATATTTAGCCTTTGTGGGAAGTGTGCATGAAGATCAGGTGAAATTCGTTGCAACTACTTCATAGACCCTTTATGAAAACTCCCTGCATTAGTGAACAACACTGTTCCCTTTATTCAGGGGGGTAATTGAAGCTATCTTATCAAGAACTACTGATATTATGTAAATAGAGGCTTGGGTTCAAACCTAGACTGTTCTCATGAGGAACTTGGAAACCGGTTATTTGAGTTTTTGTTATTGTTGTTTGTTTGTTTCATCCCCATACTTAGAAGATTACTTGGTAAAGTGGTAGTCATCAAAATATGAAAGTTTGACCCATAAAATGTGAGCTTATGAAGCCAGTGCCTGTTCAAGCATCATTCCCCCTCTGACAACAGTGTCTGGACCATCAGCAGTGCCAGCTGAAGCCTGTACAGGCTAGTCAGATGTCT
This sequence comes from Chionomys nivalis, assembly GCF_950005125.1. Taxonomy (NCBI): domain Eukaryota; kingdom Metazoa; phylum Chordata; class Mammalia; order Rodentia; family Cricetidae; genus Chionomys; species Chionomys nivalis. The sequence goes on from NC_080092.1 coordinate 19,288,257, forward strand.
AAGCAGTGTAAAGACGGTGTACATCATTGGTACTCGAAGAGCTGGGGTTTCACAAAGTTGCTGAAAGTGACATTGAAGAACTACTCAAATCACATCCAAGGAGAGAGGAGGTTAACAAGGAAATGAAGCCACCATGCTGAGATAACAGGTCCTTGTGAACGGAAGGGTATCAGTAACACTAAAGGGTTAAAAGAGGCTATATCAGGAAAACAGAGTGGTCCCTTCTAATATTTCACAAAGGAAAGCAGTCTTCCCTATGAGCTATTGAAAAGTCAATTGAGAAGAGCTGTCAGGTGCCCGTGGCCCTTATCAATAATCAGATCATAGCTGCAATCACCACTTCAGTTCTGTTCAATACAGTCATGTGCCGTGTGGCATCGCTACAGCCAGCGAGGGGCTGGACCCATTCCTACACAGACGGCCTTGCAGCCATCCCACACGGCCGTGTAACACACCCCTCAGGTGTCTGTGGGCTACAATATTTGGTCGTGCCAATAAGCAGCTCTGGCTGGTTTACGAGCTGACCACACTGCAGTACTGTATTATAGAGCTTACGCATTCTTTCTTTTGAATAAGAAAGTTTACTGTAAAACAGTAGACCATGTCACAAAGGCAGCAGTCCCATCTCACTGTTTACTGTGTCTCTTGGACACAAGAGGCCATGTCAAGTGACTGCCTTGGACTATCTACGCAGAAGAGCATACGGTGACGCTCACACAATGATGACATTGACTTACAATGCATTTTTCGTAATGTATCCCACCATGAGGGAAACACCTGCTATGTCACTCAGCCATAGACTGATTGTGCAGGACATAAGCCACCCTCATAATTTACAGAAGAGAAAATCAAAGTTCAGATGACGCAGCCCAGCAAGGCTTCTGAACCTACCACTGAACATTTTAGGGATAGAACCTAGAATTTTTCCCCTACCTACAGTTTCCTTCCTTTGGGATTTTACTTGACATACAGTAATTGTACAAACTCACTGGGTACCATGTGAAATCAATGCATATATAGGATACAGTGCAATGTAAATAATGTAATAAGACCAGAGTGATCAGCATGCCTCTTGCTTTATGTATATTGTCCCTTTGTTGAACCCAGACTTTGTTGTTTGCTAAGAAACAAGGTCTTGGGATGAAGCCAGGTTGGCCTTGAACTTGAGACCTTCCCACCCCATCGTCTGGAATGCTGGCATTATAGACACAATCCCGTTTTAACCAGGGATACCCACCTCTCTCAAGATTGGGGAAGACAACTCAAAAGTCTTGCAGACTGGTAGCTTATTTTCAGATTGGTGCATTTTTTTTTTAAAGTTAGATGCAAAGCTACTTTCAGCTATTCAACACATCTCCTTTGCCGACACAGAAAACCCAAGAGAGAGACAATGAAAACATTGTCACCACTGCCCTATTGCGGCCACTCTAGGTGGAAAGTAAGTCTAGGAAGAGTTCTGTTTAAACAATCGAAGGACAGGCCTCACGAGCTGCCCTTTGCTGGGTTGTGTAAGAGCCAGGAGTTAGTTACTGCGGGTGGGGGGGACCAGACCAAGCAGGGTTCTTTAATACCTAGCTGGGCAAGGAAGCAGAGCATGAACTATTAAGAAATTCCATCCATGAATGACTGGGTGCGGGGAGAGCTTCTAAGAGACTAAGTCCCTGAGAACCAGGAAGTAATGCTCATGGAAACAAGCATTCAACCTCTGAAGTGTAAGTCAGCAACTCCTTTGCCATCTACACTGCCGCTGGGGAGGGTGGTGGAGGAAGAGATATTCTAGAGTCAGGGGGCCTGCCCTCTGTGACCCTGCGAAGTTACCCCCTCTCGGTGGGGCTCAGTACTCATCTGTAAAATGGGTGACGACCACCGTGCTTGTTATGAAAGTATATAGGGAAATGGGGGCAAAGTACAAAGCCTGTTTCATGGTTAACACTCGAATCAGCGGGGGTGTCACGAATCTTCAAGGGCAGACATGTGGTAACATCCAATCAAGATAAGGTTCCTTCATTCCGCCCCTGAAATAAGGGACCTCACGACTTTCAAAACAATGACTTATCGTTCATGTCAGTGGAAAGGAAAGGAAAGTTGGGTAAATTCTAGGTAGGGGGCTCACTCTGTACAATGGAAATAAATGCTGAACCCTGGGGTCTTAGGGTTGGGGTGGTAGTCCCAGGGTTGAACCCCAAGCTTTCAGGAGCCTAAGTATTTTGGGAAGGCAACTGCAGAAAGAACGCCCCTTGCTCGCTGCTGGTGCTGACATTGGCACTGGCGGTGGACTGCCCCGTGGGTGGAAATGCCTAGAGGCTTTACCCAGGGCCCTCAGTCATGTCCAGTATGAGCCTCCAGTACTTTCCTAGGCTCGATTTTTTACTCAGGAATCTGTGAAGAGGGACTGGAGAGATGGCTCAGTGGTTTAGAGGGCTTGTTATCTTGCAGAAGACCCAGGTTCTATTTCCAGTAGACACATGATGGCCCACAATCACCTGTAGCTCTAGTTATGGGGGACTGATGGCCTCTTCTGACTCCCAAGGGTGCCAGAAACACATATAGTGCACATACATTCATGTAGGCAGACATTCATACACATAAAATAAAAATAAATAAACCCTTTAAAAGAGAGAATGAATCCAGAATGGTTTCCTTCTCTGAACTTCTTGGGCTCTTCCTCCTTTACTCTTTGGGGATTCTCTTTCCGCAGGAACCCGAACTGTCATGTAGTGTGTCCCGTCTACTCACTGTGTCCCTCTCCACCTTGATACGTCTACGAGTGTCTTCTGAAAGCATTTAACCCACTCCGAATTGGTCCATTTTGCCTTTCTTGGCCCTAGGATTCGCTCTGTTTGACTTTTGCTGGTGTGCACTCAATCCAATGTCACTGCTTACAGCTCCCGGGGATGCTTCCCTGAGTAAACTCCTAGGTGGGGCGCGTGTCCCATAATTCCTTTATTCACCCCCAGCATGCAACACATAACTTGGCTCTTCTATCGACCCTCCTCTGCTCGGCTCCATCACTTCTAGAGTTTCCACTGACCCGGGGCTGTGTCTCTCCTCCGCCTTTCTGTCTGCACACAACTCAGCATCAAAGGTGTTAGCTGCTCAGGAGCTGGGGAGAATCTTCCCCACACCCGGAAACAGGTCCAGAAGTGCCAGTACCGCTCCGCATCTGTGCACACCGGGGTTCCCCACCACGGAACATCTCACTGTCTGCTGAAGCACTCTACCCCAGTATCCTACACCATCGCACCCCACACCATGGCCCTGGAGTTGATGGGGAGCAAGAACAGCATGAACCTATCTGTGCCTTAGAGTCCAAGGGGACAGGTGATCCCAGTAGCTCTGTGCCTAATGCAGACCTGCTCCAGGATGAGGATGGCTTTTACGGCTGGTAGCAAGGGCTTCCTTCTACTGACCTTCACTGAGCCACCAAGTCCTCTGTATTGCTCAGAAGGGGATAAGGAAGGGCCGTTTGCCAAAACAGCAGGCAGTTTTGCATCTGGTGACTGAAACCTTTATTTTTTCCAAAATTCATTTTTTTTTTAAAAAAACCAGCAAAAGACACCCACAATCCCTCTGAAGTGCAGCGGATCTTCCTCACCATTTGAAAGGCCAAGTGCCCAGGGGGCAGGAGATGAAAAGCACCAGCCGGGTTCTGATCTGAAGCATGCCAGCCTTTTGATGTTAAAGATGAGAAGAAGGATCAAAACCCGTGTTTTTCTGACAGAATGTGGCAATGCCCGACAGTCAGATATGTTCCTGCCTGGAGCCCGAACTGGAGAGACTTTTCTCAGGCAGCCTGTGCCCAAGATGGGGGCTAAGGAAGTGCTTGGCTTCTCAGAGAACAGAGGCCATCCAGCCCTTCTCCCAAGGGCTTGAGCCCCACCGAGGGGGCTGTTTTCCTTCCTTCCGCTTCATCTCTGCCTGGGTAACAGGACTCTTGCAGATCTTCTCCCCTCGAAGGCCCACAACCCCCGTCCCCCCGGTCTTATCTGATGATGACAAGCTCCAAACCCCACCTGTTGAATCTTGGAACTCTCCACAGTCCTTACCCTTCATACAGTTGTCTTTGAATACTGCATCCTAGAAGCCTAGGCAGGCAGGGGCATGTCTGCCCTGACTTCCCTGGTCTGTCTGGCCCCCGGGATGATAACTGCTCGGTAGAAAGTGCCCAGGAGGGCACACAGAAGAAGGGCACATGCTGAGCAGTGTGTTCCTATAACCCCGGTAATGAGGGATAGAATATGGACAGATCTTGGGCTCTGCCTGGCCAGACAGTCTAACCAATCTGTGAGCTCTAGGTCAGTAAGAGAACCTGTCTTAAAATGTAAGGTCAGCTGCAGCTGGACCTGGAGCGATATCTCACTTGCTGTTCTTGCAAAGGAACCAAGGTTCAGTTCCCAGCACCTACACTGTGACTCACATCGACCAATAACTCCAGGTCTAGGGGAATCTAATGTCTTCTTCTGAGTTCAAAGGCACCAGACATTCATGTGGGCAAAACACTCATACCCATGGAAGAAGTGAATTTTTTTCTTTTTTTTTTTTTTTTTTTTTTGGATTTTTCGAGACAGGGTTTCTCTGTAGTTTTTAGTGTCTGTCCTGGAACTAGCTCTTGTAGACCAGGATGGCCTCGAACTCAGAGATCCGCCTGCCTCTGCCTCCCAAGTGCTGGGATTAAAGGCGTGCGCCACCACCGCCTAGAAGTGAATGTTTTTTACAAGGCCATCAAGATGGCTCAGAATGCAAAGGTGCTTACTGCACAACCCTGACTATCTAAATTCAATCCCCATAAGCTACAAAGGGAGAGAAGTGACTCCCAAAATTTGTCCTTTGACTTCTACATGTGTGCCATGGCATGTGCATGCCTACACACACAGACACACACAGAGACACACAGAGACACACACACACACACACACAGAGAGAGAGAGAGAGAGAGAGAGAGAGAGAGAGAGAGAGAGATCTAAAAAAGTTAAATTGGAAAGAATTAGGGGAAGACTCTCTAGCCTCTTCATGTACACACAAACACACATATGCACACACACATATACCATACTCCAAAACAAGAAATAAAATTTAAAAAAACAGAAATGCATATGAATGAGCTTTTAGAAAGGAAAAAGAAAAGAAGTTCATAAGAGGAAATGTCCAGTAGCAGACAGTGGGTTATCACTTGCCCACGGCTAGCCAGGAGAACCTAGAGATGAAAACTAAGGAATGCAGGCTTCCAAAGGTAAGTGTCAAGATGGTTGATGGTTGTAGAACTCTGTGAACATACTAAAAGTCACTGGACTATGAGTTTGAAATGGATGAATTAACAATACCGATGACTAAAAACAGAAAGACTCCGGGGCAAGGATATATCCCTATGACACACACACACACACACACACACACACACACTGGCTGTTTTAGTTTGGGTATCTATTGCCATGAAGAGACACCATGAACACCACAACTCTTATAAAAGAAAAACATTTAATTGGGGTGGCTTATAGTTTCAGAGGCTTAGTCCATTATCATCATGGTGGGAAACATGGTGGCATGCAGGCAGACATGGTGCTGGAGAAGGAGCTGAGGGTTCTATCTCTTGATCCGAAGGCAGCAGAAGGACCCTGATTGTGTGCCACACTGGCTGTATCTTGAACACTCGAGACCTCAAAGCCTGCAAGAAGGCTACACCTACTCCAACCAGCCACACCTCCTGACAGTGCCACTCCCTGTGGATCAAACATTCAAACACGTGAGTCTATAGGGGCCATACCTATTCAAACCACCACACTGACCTAGTATGGGCAGGGCCTCAGTTCCATATCCAGCCTAGGAAAAAAAGAAAGTCCTTCATAGAGCTGTTTAAATATTCAGTTAAACGTGCTAGCGTCTATTACCTAGGCTAACTACACCATGAGGTATGCCCCCATGTTCCTGATGGGTAACTCGAAATAGCATCTCCAACACAAAATGGGATTCTATTTTTCCCACTCTATAGATGAAGAAGCTAAGGTGACATACATTCCCTAAGGTGACGCAGCTAATAAGCAGCAGAACCAGGCAAGTCACTAGCTGCCCTGAGCCTTCACATCCACAGACCAAGGTCTCCAACACAGAGGACCCAGGACTTGAAGCAGGAACTACTTAGCAAAACCACAAACCAAATAACAGTCTCTTGAACCTCAAATGACCTCCTCACCCAGGTCCTCCAAACTGTCTGCCTGCTTTCTCTCTTCCTATGCAACCGGCAGTGCGGCAGCCCCCACTTCCCCCCGCCTCAGGACGCTCCCACAGACAGAGGTTATAACTGGTTTTTATGAAGAGCACAGTTGACAAGTTCTAGTTATATCATTTTAGCTGTCCCCACACCTTCTAAGGAGCCAGTGACTTCCCTGGTGCTTCTAATGTCTTGACCTGGTTTCCTAACACCTCCTAGCATGTTCTCCCTCCCTTTTTGGTTGTTGAGACAGCATCTCGCTAAATAGCCTTTAGTGTTCTGGAACTGGCTATGTAGACCAGGTTGGCCTCAAACTCACAGAAATCTGCCTGCCTCTGCTTCCGAATGTCTGACTTTATGCTAGCCCCCTGCCACCACTGAAACAGGGGTTCTCTGTGTAACACAGCCCTAACTCACAGAGATCCACCTGCCTCTGGAGCGCTGGGATTAAAGGTGCCACCACCTTTAATCAGGTTATCTTAGTATTTTTAATATTGTAAAATCCCTTCCAATTCATAATATCCTTGTCTCTGCTTCCCCAATCCATGCGTGCACTCTGTTTTTCTTTGAAGTTGGGCTACTGTGTTCTGAAATTGGGTGCTGTTCTCAAACTCAGCACCATCCTGCCTTTCTCTGAAGTGCTGTGATTAGAGGCAAGCACCACCACATACCCTCCTCCCTCTTTCTCTCTAGCCTGGTTAACTCCAGAGCTCTGGGATCCCAGGTTAAGGGTCACGTTCTTATCTGAATGAGCCATCTTAATTGGTCCCTAGTTCCTTCCCACTATGACATCATTTACTTCCTTCATGAACTTGTGACAATTGGCAATTGTTATTTCTTTGTTTCCCTGACTGTGTAATTCACTGAAGTATTCATCATGCCCTGTAGACTTCACAAGAACCACATAAGCCAAGTCTATCCCGTTGATCACTGCGGCTGGGCAGAGGGTACTCGGCCTGTATCTCAGGGCTTTTCAAACTTGGTCTTCACCATGAAACATTATTGACCATAGATCTGGATCTATTTGTTGTGGGGGGCTGCCCTATGCACAGTAGGACTGCCCTATGCATAGGAGGGTGTTTATCCTCATTCCTTGCCTTTAATCATCAAGGCTAACCACCTGGTTATGATAACAAAAACTGTTTCCAGACAATGCCACAGGTGCCGGATGGAGGAGGGGCATGGGGGAGAAAATGGCAGTTTCTTTAGATAAAAGACAATGAGAATTGTTCAAAGGTTAAGTGGAAGAGTTCGTCCTGAGGTCCCTCAAAGCCTAAGAGAGAAGAAACACAGCGACATTTCTTCCTTCAACTGTGGGGCTGGGCTCAGGAAACCAGGACAGCGTGGGAAGTGCTGTCCATCAGCAGTGGGTACAGATGGCCAGAGTGGCCAGGGCAGCCAGAGGGAGGAACATGAGGCCACCTTCCTACCTTAGGAGGCCACGCTAGTTACTCTGTGTAACCCAGGGCTGATCAACTCAGTGTCCTTTTTTAGCTGTGGCCGTATGTGAGAGACCACAGGTTCTCCACAATCAAGATTAACACGAGGAGGCTTGTATTCTAAAATTCTTGAGACCAAAGGTGTTTCAGATTTCACAACGATCTTAGGGAATGAACCCAGGTCTAAGCTTAAAATAAATCTTATGTTTCACAGGGGAAAAAAAATCCTCTATTCGGACAGTGATGCGGCTCAGCAGGTAAAGGTGTTTGTGGTATAAACCTGGTGACCTCGGTTTGATCTCCAGAACCTAAATAAAGATACAAAGAGAAAACTAACTCTGTAGGGTTTTAGATTCTGACTTCCATAAGTGTGCTCCCTACACCATGCACACACATACACGAATAAATAATTCTGTTTCATGTATACCTTCTATATGTAGCTTACACGTAATTTTATGTAGTATTTCTAGTGCCTGTGTTTCAACTATCACCCTCTTTGTCACATGAGGTCATCTGTAGAATTTTCAACTTGTAGTCATGTGTTCAAAAAATTTTGGATTTTGTTTCATTCTGGATTTCAGATGCTATTGATATCTGTAACAGTTTTTTTTTTTCTTTTTCCTTTTCTGCACAGCTCTCATTATATAGCCCCAGCTGACCCCAGAGTTGGTATTCTTCTGCCTCAGCCTCCCACATACTGAGATGACTGACAGGTGCCTTAGCGAGGCTGGTGGAAAGAGTAGAAAAGCTAGTATTGGGGGCTGGAGAACTGCTCCCAGTTAACAAGAACTGCTCTTGCAGAGGACCCGGATTTCAGTTCCCCCACACCCTTGTCAGGCAGCTCAGAGCTGCCTGTAACTCCAGCTCCAGGGGATCCACACCCTCTTTCTGGTTTCCTTGGGGGTTGCACTCCCATGTGCACATAAGTGTACACATGTACTCAGATAAACAACTATACATATAAGTAAATAATGAAACAACATTTTTTCTTAATAGCTAGTATCTTTCTCATTGAAAACTGGGGTCTAGGGCTAGAGAAATGGCTCAGTGGTTAAGCAGCACTGGTTGCTCTTCCAGAGGACCTAGGTTCAATTCCCAGCAAACCACATGGCAGCTCACAAATGTCTATAACTCCAGTTCCATGGGATCTGACACCCTCATAGAGACATCCATGCAAGCAAAACAGCCAATGCACATAAAACAAGAACAAATAAGTCATTAAAGAAAAGTTCTTTGAAAAAAAGAAAGAAAGCTGGGGTCTGAGGTAGTCATCACTACTCTTCCCACATGGGAGAAACAAAGGCACAGCCAGGCTGGGTATCCTGCCCAGCTATAGGGTGCAGAGCCAAGGCACAGAGATGTAGACGGCTTAGCAGTAGCTCTGCTCCACCAACTACCAACTCACAGAGATATCCTGTACATCAGAACACCAATGTGTGTTCTGCACACATGACATGATGTATTCCTTCTGGGTTCAGGTAGTGTCCACACAAAAGTAGCTTGGATCCTTCTGTCGGGGTCCTGAGGAGGTCAGAGTTCATCAGATACTGTGTTTTGCTTTTGTTGATGTTTCGTGGGGGTTATGATTTTGTTGAAATAACGCCCCCCCTCCCCTTTTAGCCCAGACTGGCGTGTAATTTACTACGGCACCTAGGCTAGCCTTAACTTCCCAGTGATCCTACTGCGCCGGCCTCAGGTATCATGGGATTACAGACATGCATGACCATACATGGGATTACAGATGTGCGTGACCATATGCGGGATTACAGATGTGCGTGACCACACAAGGCTAGTGCCGTGCTTAAAACTGACAACACACACACTCCTTGGCTCCTTCGCTGGATCGAGAAATCACAGAAACAAAGAGAGTCGCTTCAGTGGTCACTCTTCCTCATTGGTTTGACTGAATGTAGAGTTACCTCTTCTTCCCAAGGCTTTGGTGGTATTTTCTGAAAGACTTAATTTAGGTGTTCAGACCTAGCGTGGGTGTGAGTGGTGTCATTCCCTGGGCTGGGGTCTTAGACTAAATAAAAAGGACAGGACAAAGAGCACTAGTGTCTGTCGGTCTGTCTGTCTGTCTGCAGATACAGTGTGACCAGCCACCATATGCTCCTGCCCCCATGCCTTCCTTACCTACTATGAGTCCCACTGGGAGCCAAATACACCCTTCCTTCCTTAAGTTGTTTTTAATGGCGCATTTTGTCAGACAAGCCACCAATAGAGCTGCTCACATGGGGCAGGCTTTGGAAAGTCACAGACAGCTGAGATGCACAAATGGGATCCACCCACTTCCCCAGGTGGACTGAGGCAGCAGGGACCAGGAATCGGGAGCATGCATGGCTGGCATGCCACGTTCAGCGCGGATCCCAACTGAAGACACAGCTCTGAACTCATCCGCGAGTCAGTGCCTTCATTCAACAGACAAAGAAACAGAGGGGCAGAGAGGAAAGCGATCTGTCCTGGGCAACACAGGCTTCTCTCTTCCCAGAGGCAGGAAAGCTGATGCCTGCCTGCGGGTAGATGGAGCTGTGGCTGAACTCGGTCTTGCTGTTAGATGCGTTGCTCTAAACATCAGTCATGCATCAGCAAGAACCAGACTAACCCTATCTTCCTCAACGGGCTTTATACACAAAAGTGGGCCAAAGAGCATAAAGTCCAGAAAGACAAAAGTAACTGTGCTGCTTGGCCAGGTAAGTAGTACAGACGGGGAAGGTGGCCCAGTGGTTAGAGCTGAGGCTTGGGTGTTGTGCGAGGGATCCAGGTTCAAACACTAGCGCTTCCACCCCGAGCCATGGGGTGAGCTCTAATTCCCCCTTTGTCTAACGGCATAATAATTCCTTGTATACAAGGGTCCTGGGAGGTCCGGAATGTCTGCGACTAGTAAAGGGGACAGTTAACACTCCCATCTTCTAACCATCTCATTATAGGACCTGTCTGGGAAGGAAACATCCACCAGGAGCCTCAGCATCTCCTTGGAGGTCAGAGACAGTACCTTGAGGCTGCTGCCCTGCACCAGCAAGAGGAGGACCGGGATGACAGTGGAGCGGTGTGACTGGGACCCAGCTGCTAGGCCCCCCACTCAAAGAATGTGTTGTGCGATTATACCCTTTATCTTGATTTTTCTTTTCTTTTCAAGTGGGGGTGGAGAATAAAGGCGAGAACTTCAAGGTCAGGTTCACTTCCCTTCAGTCTCCTTCAAGGCTGCAGGGAAATTTCAAGAATGCAGCCTCTCGGCCCAGTTTACATTCCCACCCTCTCGGTATCTAGGATACCAGAGGGACCTGCGGCATTCCATCTTGCCAATCAGCCTCCTTGCTGGTCTGGGTCTCAGAAGCTTTCAACGCCATCCTAAGCCGCCCTCCTACAGAGTAGGGTCTGCCCCTGGTTCGTGGGAAAAGCATCAGTGCTTGCCAGGAGGGTCATTCATTCATTCACCGGCCCAACACACATGCTCAGGGCTCCCTGGCGCAAAGCATACTGGTAACCAGCTGGAATGCCCAGTACACCGGGGGAAACGGACACAACAGTAAGCCGCGCACAGTGGCATGGTGTGGGAGTGATTATGTTCAAGATCAAGGACGGCTTCACCAGAAAGAGAGACTGTTAAACTCTGATTGAAGGATTGGGTAGGCAGACACAGGTGGAGGGGACAGGGAAGAAGATTCTAGATGGAGAAACCAGCATTTGCAAGGCTCTCTATATGGCAAAGGTTGCCACGCTGGTGCCTTGGCAGACCCCTGGCCAGCCTGGAGTAGAGACTGAAGACAGGAGCAGAGATAGGCTTCCATGAGAATCCTATGCACACGGACATGATCGTCATTATACCAGGAGTCACAGCAGAGGGTTGAAAGCATTGTATTCAAAGGGACTATTTCTGTAAGAATTTCCTAATAATAGAGAGATGGCTCAGTGGTTAATTAAGAGTGCTTGCTTCTCTCACAGAGGATGCAAATTCTGTTCCTAGCACCCACATCAGGTAACTCACAACTGCCTGTAACTTCAGCTCCAGGGCATCAGATGCTGTCTTCTGGCCTCTCTAAACACTTGCACGCTTGTGAGGGTGCATAGGACACACACACACACAGAGAGAGAGAGAGAGAGAGAGAGAGAGAGAGAGAGAGAGCGCAAATATACATTCATAAACTCACTAAGAAAGCACCACATACACACAATATTATATGCACAGCTAAGAAAGAAAACATTGCAGCACTCTATAAATTCAATGATTTAAAACACACACACACACACACATACACCCTTTTGCTACATACTTATTTATATTTAGTGTGTGTGTGTATACCAGGGTCTATTGTGGAAGTCACAGAACGACTTGCAGAACTCAGTCAGTTCTCTCCTTCCACCATGTGGGTCCTGGGCATCAAACTCAGGTCAGGCGGGGAGTGAGAGTTTTACCCTCTGAGCCATCTTGTCACCCTCTCGATGCTCTCTTTATGATACTGTATTTTTATGTACTCAAAAGATAAAGACACAAAACAAGGAAGCTGAAGTACTGATCTCTATGCCATAGAGGTAAAGTGTCACCCTAGCACCTGCAAAGCCTGGGGTCCATCCTCACATCCTCAGCTCTGGACAAAGTCCCCAGCACCAGAGACTGTGCGGCTCAGTGGCACAGAGACTGAAGCACATCTTTTTCTCTTTGTTCCTCTTTTGTTTGTTTGTTTGTTTTTGGAGATAGGATCTCTAAGGCCAGAGAGATGGTCTAGCGTTGAGAGCACTTGCCGTTCTTGCAGAGGACCTAAGTTCAATTCCCAGCCTCACAACTGCCTGTAACGCCTTTCCAGGGGACCTGAGAAAAGATCTCTAGCCCACTTTCTTCCAAGCTACTGAAAACTACTTTGAGCTTGAATTCAGGAGTTTGATTTTACTAGGAAATATAGAAGAACTATTACCCCGCCCTAAGCCCCTCCCCAAGTACCTGTACTAGTGGAGATTGCCCTATACATGATACCTATGTCTTCTACCACTGACCTGCATTTTGATCCCTTAAATAAATAAATAATAATAAACATTTATTTTAGGCAAAGTCTCATTAAGTTGTTCATGCTGGTCTTCAACCTGCAATCCTCCTGCCTCCGTTTCCTGGGGAGCTGGCACTACAGGACCACCAGGCCCAGGAGAAAGGTGTTCCAAAAAGAGGTTTGTCTGCAATGATCTTGAAGTGAATCTTCCCGGAGAACGGAGACAGGCTACGGCTCTCTGGATTCATCACAAGCACAGTGGAATTCATCCATGTGAAGTTAGTAACGACAGCCAGTGGGCATTTGTGAGACTCGCCCTGATACGAAGACATTCACAGGCTAGGAGAAGAGTTAATCTTGAAATTGATGGACGGCACCATAGTGCACATACACTTTCCTGGCTGCGGATGTAGCACAGTTGGTAAGAGTGCCTGCCTAAGGATAGATAGAGCCCTGCTTTCAGTCAGAAGTTCAAGGTCATCCTTGGCTACACACCAGGTTTGAGGCCAGTCCGGGATACATGAAACCTTGTCTCCAAACATAAAACTCCAGGGTCTCAGCTGACTTAGGGTCCACATCCAAATCCGGGCATGAGCCAAGGAAGCAGAGTGCAGTAGCAGGGCGGGGGGCTATGCTGATCAGGACCCGAGCTGGGTGATCCTGGGCCAGCAGCACTGTGGACCAAGCATTACTATGAACTTGCTAAGTCTTTGGAGTTCTAGCAGAGTGCGCGATCTTTCTCTCTCTCTCTCTCTCTCTCTCTCTCTCTCTCTCTCTCTCTCTCTCTCTCTCTCTTCTTCCTCCCCCCTTCCCCCGAGAGAATTTTAAAATTTCTTTCCTTTAGCATGAAGCATATTATTCTCAGGCCTGCCAGGTCTTGAAACTCTTAGTATTTTGCCTCTTGTAGCTCTGCCTCACTGTTCAGTTGTGCTTGAGTAGCCCAGACTATCCTTGGAGACTCATATTGCTCAGGCTAGCCTGAAATCTTTATCCCGCCTCTGCTTCCTGAAGGTCATTATATGCAGACACCAGGCCCAGCTCACCTCACACTTGTCAATGTCCCTTCCAACCTCCACAGCACATTCTCACGCAGCCTCTCAGGCTCCAGTGGGACCGGTGCAGGCTGGCTGCTGGCTTTCCTGCTCTCAAATGCTGAGGTAGCAAAAAAGCTGTAGTTCTGAGTCAGAACTCCCATGGACAGGCAGGGGGCACACTGTGATGGCCCCAAATTGGAGAAAGGCTGGAGTTACCCAGCTACTTCTTGGCCCTCTGTCTCATGAGTGAGGCCTCAGGAGAGGTGAGGAGGGAGTGATGGCGTGAACTCAAATGGCATTAGCAGTTACCCATAGAAGATAGCCATAGTGAAGGGGGACTAACTCCTCCAGTCTCCTAAACACAGAGCCTTAGAACCCCCAAACCCTGCTGCTCCTGCCAATGACCCCATACAACCATACTGCGCCCCTTCGTTTGTACCCTGTCACTTCCCCTCTCTGTCTCCCCAACACCTTCCAGGTGAACAGAGGAAAGAGAAATGTCAGAGAGGCTTCTGTGAATGTGGGGGGCCAGAAGACAGGCTTAGTGTTTATCCCAGGGTCACTTCCTAGGCTCTCATCCTCTGGCACATCCCATGCTGAGTACCATACGGTAGGACCAACAAGACCGACCTCATAAACAATGGCCGAACTCTGTGCTGAGTGAACACAAGAAATATTACTAATTTCTGAAGGTGCTGGTGTTCACTCCGGTTTATTAATGAGAAACCCGAGCCTTGGAGAAGGTCAAGGGTACAGCCTGTCGGTGGCCTCCCTCCAAAGAATGTCTGACTTGCTCTTGGATTCTTTCCAAGGTGGTGTTTTGCAGGCCCTCTTCAGAAGTTCACCATATTTCTTTCTGCAAGCCTGGGCCCTGAGCAGTCGCTGGGGTCCTCTACTCCCCGGGGCCGCCCAGGGCCTTTCTGAGAGTGCCTCGGAGCCTGGAACCTTTCTTGCACTCCTCCTTCAGAAAATGGACATTTTCGGTGGAGCCCGCGCTTGTGATCAGAGCCGGTTGCCTCATTTCACTTTCCCTTTGTTTACCTTTCCACCCTTTTAACGACTGGCGAGCTCTGGTCCTCCCACTTTCCAGGGACTGACTTCCCTGCGGAGGGAGGAAGCAAAGGGGGCTTCCTAAGCTTGCTTCTCCAGGGGCCCGAGAAGCCGCGGAGCATGCTGGGAAGATCCAACTCCAGGTGCCCTGGCTGAGTTATAAACACGGTGCGTTCCTTCTCCCAGCCCTCTCCCCAAACACCCCAAACAGCAGATTAAGTTTTAACTCTGGCTGACAGAACACCTGCTTTTGAAATCTCTCCTCCCCACCCCTACCCTGGAAGGGTTTACAACACGCAGGTAAACATTGACACTGGTTAAGAGTTACTGAAAGGAACCAGGGCCCGGAATGCTGCTGGCTCTGAAGGCCCTATCCAAAGAGGTGAGAGTCCTCTCCAAACATCCAAAACGAGAAAACAAGGGCTGCAGAGAGCACTAGCAGGGGACAGGACCAGGCAAGTGGCTCATAAATACCTGTAACTCCAGCTCCAGGGGCTCTAAAGCCTAAACAGTCACACAAATACATGTGGATGGACACACACACACACACACACACACACACACACATATACATAAATAATAAAATAAAATAGAGAAAGAAAAGAAGCTTAGGATGAAAGAGGAGACCTCTTTGGCTTCTTGGTGATGCTCAGCCAGGTTCAGCATAATCAAGGCTTTTAGGCCAGTGGACAGGAAACCGAAGGTCTCTGCCCCAGGTAAATAAGGTTATCGTCAACAGTGCATTCAAAGGACCTCCTGGAAACTCTTACAGAAGAACATTTTTCTTGGTTGAGATCCTCCTGAGGGAGGGAGGCAGGAGCATGCTACAAAGGAGACCCAAAGCGTTAGACCAACTCACTCGTGGGGGGAAAAAAAAGCCCGGTATCTGTCCACCTGCTCATGCCAGACAAAGCTAGTCCTCTCAACAACAAGGCACGGGTGTTTGAGTAGCAGTGACGTGGTGGGGGCACAACCGGCACACGGTGCAGGCTGACACGGCAGAGTGACAGATGTCATGCAGATGGAATCACCATCTGAGGCTGTGCAAGCGCTTTACTGCGGGAAGATGAAAGATGGGGTGAAAGGTGACTATCAGCAAGCGCTCTACGGAGAGCCTTGTTCAGGTGGGCTGAGTGGAGGATGGGCTTAGCTATAAGGATTTCCAGGAAACAGTGCCGCTTATAGCCAACCTCGTTCTAGGTCCCTGCTGACTGCTGCGTGGATAGTCGTTACACATGCGGCTGGAGGAGCTGGGTGAGGGAGACTAACCCGGCCAAGGCTGCGAGGCTGCCAAAGCCTAGGCTCTTTCCACCGTCCCTTCCAGATGAAGATGCTCATCAGAGCAGTCAGCATGTCTGTGGTTCCAAGCGCTGGAGCTGAGGTCTCTTATTGTGAGACCCAGCTCAGTCTTGAGACACCCGAGTCACACTGAGCAAATCATTTCGCCCTCTGCAGCGGCTCTGATCCTACTTCTGTCTTTGGTAGCTGCTCTGCAGGGGCTCTGATCCTACTTCTGTCTTCGGTAGCTGCGTCTCATGGACTGCCCACTGTGGGAAGTCGTCTGAGTCCACCCATTTGCTCTGACTTCAAGGGCAGTCGAACATCCTGAGCCGATCAGCCTGACCGCAGTGTGTTTTGATTGGAGCTTCCCTACTTCCTGGGTTCTTTAGAAAGTGACAGGCATCTTCTTCATAACCTGGCAGAATCATTACATACTCTGGAGCCGGAAAAGCTGCCAACTTAAGGCTATCCCGGCATCATTTTTACACTTACGGCCAGGCCCTGTTTTCTTTATGCAAATATCTAAAGCTCTGGCTGTTCATTCTTCAGTCAATTCCAGGCTCCTAAGCCATCCCCCTCATTGATAAAAAGAAGCAGCGGATGCTCTGAACATTGATCCCTGCCACCTCCAGCTCCCTGAGATCTCAGAGAAACTGCTTTGGAATTCAACAGAAGGACAAGATTACAAACCCATTTCTCTGAAGTTGTCAGCCAGGGATAGGAGGATTCACCCTGCTAGGATTTGGGTAGCAATGAGGAGAGCCTCGATGGAGGAGTCAGGGGTGAGCCTTCCTTATGCTCTGGGCCCTGAAGTACAGAGCCGGTATGAAACACGCATGTCAGAGTGGATTCAAACACATGGGACCAGGGGAAGCAAATGATCCAACTGCAGCGTGAAGGCACAGACTGAAGGGATGGGGAGGGGTCCGGAAGGCCAATGGCCACTCTGAGTTATGTGACCATCTACGAGGGCTTTCTCCGTATACCGGAGAATAAGGTTTTTCTGAGAAGGGCAGCAACTTGCTCTTGAATTTCTGGAAGAAAATTCCAAAAGTAGGGGCTGGGAATGTAGCTCAGTTGGAAGAGCATTTGCCTAGCGTGTTCAAAGCCCTGGGCTCGATTCCCAGCACTTCATAAATCAGGTGTGGTGGGATACAACTGTAATCCCAGCACTCAGAGGATGGAAGCAGGGGGCTATCCTCGGCTATATAGTAAGTAAGCTCAGGTCATCCTCGGCTACATAGTAAACTCAACACCAGTCTTGGATTAGGTAAGTGAGACCATCTCAAGGAAGAAAATTCCAGAAGCAGTCTGCTCACCATGCCGGCTAATGATCACCGCAGCTGAAACAGCTAATGACAGCCCAGCCAGTGACCATGGCCAGAAAGTGAATCGGGTCAAAAGACCACAACCATTCCATGTCTGTCAGTCCGTATCCTTAGAACTGCAGACGCACAAGGATAAACTTGACCAGTAAGCTGCTATTGCATCAACAAACGTGACATAAAAACCATCACACCCCAGCAACCTAAACACTAATTCCCATCTCATTGAAAGGACGAAAGAAAGAAAACTATCTGCCCACAGCGTGATCATAGTATTATATCAGCACTGATTGCAATAGCCAAAAGATGGAAGTAACCCAAGTGTCCATCAATACATGAATGGAGGAAAATCACAAGGGACTCCGACTGTACCCTAGAAGTACAGTCAGCCTTAAAACAGAAGGAAATTCTGACACAGGCTGAACCCTAAGGACACTGTGTGAAGTGAAGTAAGCCAGTCACAGAAGAGATGGATGTGGTGCAATTCCACCCTGTACCTCGAGCCGTAGGGTTTGCAGAGCTGGAAAGTAGAGTGGTTGTGGTTACAAACGGGGAGGGGATGAAGAACGGGGAGTTGACGATCTGGTAGGTACAGCATTTCAGCGTCCCCAGATGACTAGAGACAGATGGCAGGGTGATGGCAATAGGTGTACAATGTGAAGGTACTTGACGCCACTAGAATAACTAAAAATGGTCAAAATTAATAAACCCTATTATTATATGTAATTAAATAAAAATACTTAAAATGCAAATAGTTAAAATGGTAAGTTACAGCTCCAGTTCCATTCTGCCCAAAAGCAGCTAAGGGAGGGAAAATACCTTCTAGCTCCCAGTCCATCTCAGAGGGGAGTCAGGGCAGGAACCTAAGCAGGAACTTGAAGCTCACGCTTGGCTTGCTTTCTTGCACAGCCCAAAGGAATGGTGCCACCCAGGGTGGGCTAGACCCTCCTACGTCAACTAGCAATCACGACAACCCTCGAAGACATCCCAGAGGCCAAGCTGATCCCAGCACTTCCTCACTGAAGACTCACTTCTCAACCAACTCTGGCTATGTCAAGCTGACAGTGAAAGCTAACTAGTGCATGTGCTATGCATAGCTGCCATCATTTAGTTTTAAGGAAGGAAAGGAGGGAATAAAGAAAGGGAGGACAGGAAGGAAGAAGAAGTAAAAAGGAGAGAGGGAGAAGAAAAAGGACAGGTAGGCAGGCGGGCTCACAGGGCTTGTGGGCACACAGGGTTGCCTGAAGCACAGTGCTCTCTGCCAGACACACTTTCTTCCTGGGAAGCTCCTCTTCGTCTTCCAGCAGCTCTTCATTATTACTGAAAAGTCCCCATACCTGCTCTTTCTCTACCTAGGCTCCCTTCAACATCTTAAATATGAAAAACCAGGGTGGTCGTCACTTCCCTCTCTGATGTTGTAGGTTCTCCGCCCAGAGTTCCTGATGGCCATGATGCCATCTGCCACTCCAGCACCCCACCTAGCTTTCTCCAACACCAGCAAATATGGTCCCAGGTCCCGGCTAGCATCCCATGTGAGCTTGGAAGTTTCCAGAAAACTGTTCATGGCAAGAAAGTCTAGGGGTGGAATATCCTTTGGTTGTTATTTAAGGCAGGCCTCCTATCGGGGCCTATCTGTTACAAAACATCTGGTCTTGATGCTGAGCACAGAAGGAAGCCTCTGAGTTCGGCTCTTCTACCCACTTCTATCCTTGTCATGGATCACGAAGTCCATGACTGGAATGAGGAAGTGGATCCATGGGTCCATCTTCTGCTCTGAGCCACCAAACTTGCTCTACTGGATCCCTCTTCATGCATTTGAACTCAGCTATCAGGTATTTGAACAAGTGGCCCTGCCTTGTCTTCTTGATGGATCTGTCTGTAATTAGTAAAACTCCATTTGGAGCCCGCTGATGGCCGTTCTAGCACTTGTCTCGTAACTGTGATATAGCATTTCCATCCTCTTTTAACCTGCCACTGACCTGAGTTAGAGTGAACCTCCCTTAGGCAGCCTATATAGTTGAGTCCTACCTTTCTTCCCAACCTGATAGTTATTTCCCTTTGATTTCTTTCATTTTTATTACAGTGCTGGAGATCGAAGCAGGGCATTTACACATCTTAGGCAAGTCCTCTAACACTGAGCTATAGCCCCAGCCCAATAGCCACTTTTAAATTGAAGTGTTCTATCTATTAGTTGATTGATTGTTTGAGACAGGGTCTTACTATGTAAACCAGGTTGGCCTTGAACTCAAAGATCCACCTGCCTCTGCGTCAGAGTGCCAGGGTTAGAGGTGTGCGCCACTTGCTTACCTAGTCCATTTTTAAATTTTTACTTATTTTTATTTGTTTGTTTGTTTGCTTGTGACAGGGTTTCTCTGTGTACCCAGACTGTCCTGGAACTCACTTTGAAGACTAGGCTGGCCTCAGACTCAGAAATCTGCCTGCCTCTGCCTCGGATGCTGGGATTAAAAGCGTGAGTTACCACCTCCCGGGCGAGACCATTTATTTTTAATGAATTAAAATTACTTACATGGTTAGCTTTAAGTCAAACTTCTTCCTCTTTGTTTTATATTTTTCTCATCTCTGCCTTGATTCCTTGTACCTACTTTTCAGCTTTTAAGGACTTTATCCACAATGCATCATTATGATGTGTGCTTTAGTTTAAATAGTTAAATCTCTTAAAGAAATAAAGAAAAATTTAAGTCTTTTAAAGCTGGGCAGGCTGGTGCCAATGGGGGAAACTGAGGCAGGAGGCGGGAAGGCTGCAAGTTCAAGGCCAGCCTAGACTACAGTGTGAGACTCCAACTTAAAACCAAAGCCAAACAACCCTCCCCGTGTTTCTGGTGCCCTTAATCTCTTGTACAGAGCCAAGCTTGTCCGCTAAGAATTTAACATCTTTTGTTACATAGCTCTGCTGGGGGTAGAGCGTATACTCAACCTTATTCTTCCTTTGAAAATGTCTGCATTTTTGGCTCATTTCTAAAAGGATATTGCTCCATAGGTCACAGAAGTCTAGGCTGGCACTCCTTTCCTGTTTCAGCGCCTTCAGAACTTAGCTCCATCATCTGCTGACTAGCACTGTCCCCATCTAGATGTCAGCAGCATTTCCTACTCTTCTCCACTGGCCAACCCTTCTTGTTTTCCTGCACGTTATTCTCCAGAATCTATCAGATTCTTACCCACTTTCCCGTCTTCCTCAGTTCAAATCGATGTATCTAGATGTGTTTCTGTCCGTGTGTCTATCTAGATGTGATTGCCCATGCTGCCTGGACTCTGTTGCGTTTTTTGAATCTTTGGGTTGGTATTTTTATCAATTTTGGAAGCTTTTGTTCTTTATGCCCCACAAACATTCTTCTACATTTCCTTTATGAATCCTAATACACATTTCTTTTTAAGATTTATTGTTTTAGGCCGGGCGGTGATGGCGCACGCCTTTAATCCCAGCACTCGGGAGGCAGAGGCAGGCGGATCTCTGTGAGTTCGAGACCAGCCTGGTCTACAGAGCTAGTTCCAGGACAGGAACCAAAACCACAGAGAAACCCTGTCTCGAAAAACCAAAAAAAAAAAAAAAAAAAAAAAAAACCAAAAAAAAAAAAAAAGATTTATTGTTTTAAATGTGTGTATACGTATGTATATGTGTGTGTTGTGCTTGGGTAGGGATGGGGGAACCCTCTGAGGCCAGAAGAAGGTATCAGATCCTTAGGAATTAAACAGTTACGAAAGCAGTTGCGAGGGTTCTTAACCACGGAACCATCCCTCCAGCCCCTGACATACGTTCTCTTTCTTTCTTTTCTCTTGAAGTTTTTTGAGACAGGGTCTATGTAGCTTTGCCTGGTCATGTTCAGCAAATACACATTTCTTAACTGCTTTAAATTGCCCTATATACCACTAAGGTTCTAACCACCTCCTCCCCTCCAGCTTTCTTCTTATTCCATTCTAGTCTGACACTTTCCTAGTCCTCATTCATGCTCCCTAGTCTTTTCCCTACAATATCCAGTTTAGCACAGTTAAATTCACCTAGCACATTTCCTGTTGTGGAATATTAATTTAAAATGTGTTACATTTGTTTATGCTGTGGAACATGTGTTTTAATGATGCAAGGATGTGTTGCATTCTTTTGTGTCACAATAGTTTAACTCTGTGAAGCTGTGTCACTTTGCCTGTCTAAATTACCTAACTTATTTAATAAATAGCTGAATGTCTAATAGCTAGGCAGGAGAAAGGGGTAGTTGGGGTGGGAGGACAGAGAATAAATAGGAGGAGAAATCTGAGAGGAGAGGATCTAGGAGTGAGAAGAGGAGGACTTCAGGGGCCTCACAACTACCCAGCAAGCCACAGAGTAAGAAGTAAAGAAAGTTGTACAGATACAGGGTAAAGATAAAAGCCCAGTGGCAGGGGCTGGAGAGATGGCTCAGCAGTTAAGAGCATTGCCTGCTCTTCCAAAGGTCCTGAGTTCAATTCCCAGCAACCACATGGTGGCTCACAACCATCTGTAATAAGGTTTGGTGCCCTCTTCTGGCCTGCAGACATACACACAGACAGAATATTGTATACATAATAAATAAATAAATTTATATAAAAAAAAAAAGCCCAGCGGCAAAAGGTAGACAGGATAATTTAAGAAAAGCTGGCTAGAAACAAGCCAAGCTAAGGCCAGGCATTCGTAAGAAAGAATATGAACTCCATGTGATTTATTTGGGAGCTAAGTATGGGCCCCCCAAAGAGTAAATGAATGAAGAGTAAAAAAACAACCAACGATTTCACATTTCAGATATGGTAGTTCCTTCCAGACCTTTCACGGATTTCATCTGTCTTGACTTCCTGTCCTCTGAAACGTCAAGCCTACCTATGACAATTATTTTTAAAGTCATTTCCGGCTAATTCGGCCATGTCTGGCATCTCTGTCTATTGCCATCCTTGCAAACCAATTGCTTTCCATTATACATTGCATATGAGGAATGCCCAGTTGGGCTTTAAAGAGTGTCGCTTTTCTGGTGCGTGGTTAATTGACTAACTAGTCAGTGAGGCTTGTTGTCAAACTAAGGGGTAAGTTTAAGGATTTAAAAGAACAACAATATAGAGTAGAATGGCCTAGGCAACTTGGGTCTCTGAACACAACACAGGCCAGTATCCCAGCCCTAATTGGCTGAGGGTCATGGGGAAGGGGAGAAGATTACAAAAAGGTGTCATTATATAGCTCTGGCTGCCCTCAATCTTCAGATCCCCCTCTGCAATGTGCTACAATTACAGGCATATTCTATCATCTTCACCTTTTTAAAGCTATAACAAGAAAGCCAACATCAATTTTTGACAGTGAGACACTATTTGACCTACACCAGGAGCAGCTAAACCACTGTTTCTACTGGAATTATTGGCATTCACTAAGTAAATGACAGACAGGGCTCCTGCTCTCTTCAGAAAACAGGTGGCAAAGCATCGCCTGCAGGCCAAATCTGCCATTATCCACTCCCCAAAAGCTATCGCTGAGACACAACCCTGCCTCTTTGTTCATATCCTGCCTTTAGCTGCTCTTAGGCTTCACGACTGAATATTTAAGACAAAGATGGTGTTGTACACAAAGCATAACAGATTGACAGCCTGGGTTTTGATTGAAAGACTCCTCCCAGCCCTCATCAAGTACAACAGCTCTTGAACCTTCTGGTCTCAGGACCCCTCCACATTCTTCACTGAAGCCCCCAAGAACTGTTGCTCATGAAGATTTTTACTAATAATAGTTATCATGTGAGAAATGAAGACTAAAGGCTATAGAGGTAGCTACAGTTAAGAGCACTTCCTGCTCTTCCAGAGGACGTGAGTTCGGTTCCCAGCAGCCACAATGGGTGGCTTACGCCCCACCTGTAACTCCAGTTCCAGAGAATCTGGGATCCTCTTCTGCTATCCACACATGTGTTGCATACACTCACTCACACATATGCACACAAAATAAATAAATCTTGAAACAAACAAATAAAAATCCCCCAAATTGGAACCACTTAAATATATTCCCTGGGCTGCAAGATGGCATAGTGGGAAAAAAAACATGCAGCCAAAGCTAATGACCTGAGTTCAATCCCTGGGACCCATATACTGGAAGAGAACAGTCTGCTGAAGGCATGACTACATGACTGCTCATGCAAGCACATATGCATATGTATACACACAGACACACACAAATAAATGTCATTAAAAAAACAAAACAAAAAAACCAAAAACAGAGTAGGTGGTGCATGCCTTTAATCCCAGCACTTGGGAGGCAGAGGCAAGTGGATCTCTGTGAGTTCGAGGTCAGTCTGGTTTACAGAGTGAGGACAGCTAAGGCTATACAAAGAAACCCTGTCTCAAAAACACAGAAAAAAAAAAGTTTTTTTAGGCTGACATGACAAGGAAGCAACATGAGCTATCAACCAGTTGCAAGTAAATACTTGATTTAGGGGGAAAGTACTGTCACTGAGAGCGTGTCTCTCCAACCGTGGCTCTATTCGGAAGCTCCCTGCCCCACCCCGTCCTGGGATAGCAGATGGGCACTAAGAGGAGAGACTCAGGAGGTGTGGCATGTGGCCAGGATCACAGTATCCAATGAAAACATGTTGCTTTTCATATCCGTGAGCATCAGCTCCCTAGCTGGTAGTGTTACTGTCTGAAAGGACATGGCAGCTAGCGTCCCACTTCATTCTCAAACATTCCCAGCAGCTGCCAGCTCTACACACGCTCGCTCAGGCACCGCCCATCCAGGAGGCCTCCGGGATTCTCCCCCTGGTGTGCTCACCCTACCAGGTCCTAGCTATCATCTCACTTCTTCCAAGCGAGGCCTTTCCCGCCCTTGAAAAAGACAAGGTGGAGACGAAAGCATGCCCAGGTGGTGGAAGGCAGCTGTTGGCGCTCTGTTCAGGCCCAGCACTTAGACAACACACGCACTGCCATACAGCAGGCTTTCTTAAACTTCTGCTCGCTGGGGCTGTGGAAATGGCTCAGCTGTTAAAAATGCATACTGTACTCGGGAGGCAGAGGCAGGTGGATCTCTGGGAGTTCGAGGTCAGCATGGTCTACAGAGTGAGTTCCAGGACAGCCAGGGCTACACAGAGAAATTCTGTCTCAGGGGAAAAAAGCATATTGTTCTTGCAGAGAATCTGAGTTCATCTTCTGACATCCATGTCACACAACTCACAGCTCCAGGGGAGTCTAATGCACCCACAAACGTGTGTGCATACCTACATACAGATACACACCTACATATAATAAAAATAAGTCAAATAGCACACGCCTTTAATCCCATCACTTGGGAGGCTGAGGCAGGAGAATCTGTGAGCTTGTGTCCAGCCTGGTCTACAGAGCGAGTTCCAGGACAGTCAAGGGTACACAGAGAAACTCTGTCTTGAAAAATCAAATAATAACAAAAATTTTTCACTTATAGCCCCTTTTTGCTTTATAAAGTTTTATAAGACCATGGTCATATAAGTAATAGACATATAAAACCAAACGCTTTTTGATAATAAATCACAATTATTTTAGGTATGGAGAGGTGGCTTCAGCAGGTAAGGGCAATTGCTGCTCTTGCAGAGAACCAGGATTCAGTTCTCAGCACCCACATGACTAAGCCTTTTCCTACAGTTTCCTGTGTAGACTATTTTGCAGATGGGAAGGTAGAGAGAGCGGCAAATGACCCAGCAGAGAACAGCAGGCGAGTGGCTCAAAGAACAAAGTGAGGAACGGAGCCGGGATGAACACCGGACATCATGGCTAATAGTCTACCACCCGAACATTTTCACAAAACATCTCTGTCACCATTGTAGACAAAGCCAAGTCAAAACCACAAGGAGACACCACCTTACACCCATCAGGATGGCTGTTAAAACCGCAGGGCGTAAGTGCTGGCAGGGTCCTGAAGAAACAGGGTCCTGATGGTGACTGCTGGCAGGAGCACGAAATGATGCAGACCCTGGGGGAAAGCCCCCCAAAAGGAAACATAAAGTGAACATGGGGGTCCCGGCTTCTACTTCCGAGTCTATGTCCACAGCAACCAACAGCACAGCCCAGGCAGGTATTTGACACATGTGAGCAGTGAGCAACACAGCATTAGTCATAATGACTAGAAGGTGAAAGCAACCCGGGGCCACAAACGAGCGCACAAACACAATGTGGTTGGTGTACAGGTGAAAGGGAATTCGACACAGCCCACCAGCTGGGCGTATTTTGAGGGCAGTATGCTACGCGAAACAGCCAGGCCCAGAGACAGATGCTGTGTGTCCACTTACACGACATCTATCGAGAAAGTTCACAGAGGCAAAAGGTGGAATGGCGGCTGCCACGGACAGCAGGGAGTGGGGATAGGGATTGCCATTTAATGGGTGAACAGTTTAGGAGTTAGGGTGGTCAATCCTAGAACATTCCTAGGGCTAAGTGGACACTCTGTCTCTGATCGTAGCTCCCCGCTTCCAACTTCAGGATGAAGACTGTCGTGGAGTTGTGCAACAGTGAGGATGTCTTCATGCTACTCAGTTGTGCAACTTTAAATGGTTAAAATAGGGGCTGGAGGGGTGGCGCAGTGCTTGCCAGCACACGCTGCTCTTGCAGAGGACAGAGGTTCACTTTCTCAGCGCCCACATCAGGTGGCTCACAAAGGCCTGTAACTTCCGCTTCAAGGGATCCAATGCCTTCTGCTGGCCTCCAAGGGCACACACACGCACACACGCAAATATTTAAAAAACAAATCATAAAAATCGTTAAAATGACAAACTTTCTATTATATCTATTTTTTTTTTCCAAGACAGGGTTTCTCTGTATTGTCCTGGCTGTACTGGAACTCATTCTGTAGACCAAGCTGGCCTCGAACTCACAGAGATCCTCCTGCCTCTGCTTCCTGAGTGCTGGGATTAAAAGCGTGCACCACCACTACCCAGTTTATCTATCTTTAAAGTAAAAGATGATTTAGTTTGAAGACTGGCAATGTAGCTCAGTTGGTAGGAATGCTCGCCTAGAATGCAGGAGACACCACATACATCAGACAAGGAAGTACAGGCCTGAAATCCCATCACTCAACCCTGAGAGGTAGGAGGACCAGAAATTCAAGGTCATTCTTGGCTATGCGGTAAGTCTGAGGTCAGCTAGTGAACCCTAAGACCTGGCTTTGTTTTCAATATGATAATAACCAAGTTTCCCTTAATGTAAACTATAAAAGCTTTTACATAATAAGGCTGAGGACCTTTATCCGTAATTATGGTCAGGATCATCCTGAGTAACAATCTAATAAAAAATATAATGGGCTGATTCCTCCTCTGAACTTTGGGGACTGAGAAAATACTGCGAATGGATCAAGTACTGTGGACTTCTCGGGGTCTACATGACAATTTAAAGCAGTGAAAAACAGCCAGTGTACTGACTCGTTGACTCATTTGTTCGTTGATCCATCCATCCATCCATCCATCCATCCATCCATCCATCCATCCCTTTAAATTTTTTTTTTTAAATTTGAGACAGGATCCTCAAGGCTGGCCTCACACCTGCAGTAATCCTGTCTCTGCCTCCGAAGTACTGGAATTAGGGTGTGAGTCAAAAGGTCCATCTTAACTACAGATTTTTAATCGGATTCTAAAAACCATCTTTTGACAAAGGGAACAGGAACAAGGCTGGTTGGCCTAAGGGTTGTTCTGTGAAAGCTGGCTTCCAGAGAGCACAGGGCCTAAAGAGGCGTTTTCATGAGTGGGGAATTTTCTCAGGTCACCTGGTCACCGCCTTGCAGAATGGCCTCTGGATGAAGATGGGGACATCTGAGAGGACCGTTTCCCTGAGCTGTTAGGAATGTCATCGGAGCTGTCAGCAGCACGGGGTTTTCCTCCCCAAGCATCCTGTCTTACAGTAGGAAGCAAGGAAGGAGACTCTGCACACTTCCTCATTCCCACACAGCTAGAGACCAAGCAGGTAAGAAGCAAAAAAGGACTTGTGGCAAGTAGCCTGAACAGAGGAAGCCCAAGGTCCATCTCTGCCACCTTCTACACTGCCCGCCTCTGGGCCTCTCTTGTTCTCAGAGCAGGATCTGTGGACTCCAGGAAAGAGGCAAGAACTTCCTCCAGGACCCAAACTCCAGCCACTGCACCCCTGGAGAGTGTGAGGGCTGAACTAATTCTCTGGTTAGAACATGCGGAGGAAGGTTCTGTGAAATGGCAGCAAACTCACACACCAACAACCTGAAGAGGCAATGCAGTGTGGGCAGGGACAGAAACCCCAGCATTCTTGCCAACTTGCTGTGTGACTGTAGGAAGTTTCTATACCTCCCTGGACCTCAGCTGCCAGTCTGGCCTGCTCTAAAAGATGAGGACAAGAGAAAAGTCAAGGTATAGATGATCCCAATAAATGGCACTCCTGCCAGCAGACAGTCAGGAAGATTTATTCTTCCTTTACTATTTGTATGATTTTTTTAAGTCAATTATTTTTATGTACATCTGTGTTTTGCCTGCCTACATGTCTGTGTGAGGGTGTCAGATCCCCTGGAAGAGGTGGTACAGACAGTTGTGAGCTGCCATGTGGGTGCTGGGAATTGAACCCGGGTCCTCTGGAAGAACAGCCAGTGCTCTTAACTGGCCATCTCTCCAGCCCCCTAGTATGATTGATATATGTTTTAATATATTAAAACATATTTTAAATATACATATATATTAAATATGAAGCCTTGACTCACCAGCTCCATTCTTGAAGTATACACTCTTGGGGCCCTCAGTAACTCTGAGGCCCTTCAGTCAATTTTCTCTTCCTTTCAAGGCAGAGAGGGGCCCCTTCCCTCAACCTCCTGGCTGTAGTCAGCATGCTGAGCCTCCTTAGGTCAGGCCTGCCCTTTCCAAATCTGTCCACCATGAGCCAGCTCAGAGGAGGCAGGCACCAGGACTGGTAAGGCAGGTTTGAGATGGGGGTGGTGGTGGTCAAGCATCAACGAACAAGGAGAGAATTTTATTTTTCAGGACTGGGTGACAAACACCAATATTGGATCCCAGGAACCTGGCTCTCCCCACAACCAACACAACAGAGACAGCCTGTCTAGGGCACTGGCAGCTTAGTCTGGTGTCTGTTGATTGGGTTAACAGTTATTGGATTGGGCCAATAGTAATGATGAACCTCTCAGGCAGACCACACCAGTGAGCTCTAAGAGAGCTGTGGGAAACTCTGAGCTTCATGAGTTTTCACTCCTCCCATCTAAATTAAAGGAGAGCAGGGGGCGCTGAGCACTGCAGCCAGGCAAGGCATAGACTCTGGCCTGGTGCTAGAACGTGACAGGGTCGTCCCCCCCACACACACACACACAGCAGAAAGACTTTCAGACAACTGCATCTTCCCCAGACACAGACAGAAGAGTGGTAGCACACTCCTATAATATCAGCGTTTTGGAGACAGAAACATGAAGACCAGCCTCACTACATAAAGCAGTCTCAAAACACACACACACACACACACACACACACACACACACACACAGGCTAGCCATGAAGCTCATTTGTTAGAGCACTTATTAGCATGCATGAAGCCTTGAGGGGGGATCCCCAGCAGGGCATAAACCCAGCACGGTGTGTATACCTGCAATCCCCACACCTGGAGGGAGAGGTAGAAGGATCAGAAATTTACGGTCATCTTCAGTTACTCACTTCAAAGCAAGTTTGAGGCTTTGCTGGACTACATGAGACCCTGTCTCAACACATACACACACAAACACACACTCGCATGCGCACATATATGTGCTCCCCCACACAACCCCCACACATATACATGCATGCACGTGCACACGATGCTGTGCTTCCCCTAGAACGCCTCAGTCCCCTCAGCTCCCAACAGGTAAGCAAGGCCTCCTGCCAGTCTCAGCTTGGACTCTCCTTTGGCAGGAGGCAGAAGACAGACTGTTGATAGGAAACAGTGCTCCTGGCCCCACTCTGCAGGGATCCCCAGCCTGCCAGCCCCTTCACAGGCATCCTGTCTCACTGAGGAATGCCAAACCTTAGCCAAGCCTGTGGAGAACCCGTAGGAATATTTCAACACTGAGTGGAGCAGTCAGGACACAGTGGAAATGATGGGGAAGAACGCAGGTGGGTGCCACACAAGCAGGTCAAATGGGGCACCTTCTAGGGAAAGACAGCCACACTGGACCTGAGAGTGATGTCTCAAGGCAGCCAGACTTGAACCAATTAGGAAGCATATTGGAAATGCAGATTCCCTGGCAGGGAAGGGCTGGGAGGAGTGGAAAGAGGGGAACTGTAGTCTGGATGTAATGGATGAGAGGAAGAAAGAAAGAAGAAAGGAAGGAAGGAAGGAAGGAAGGAAGGAAGGAAGGAAGGAAGGAAGGAAGGAAGGAAGGGAGAGAGGGAGAAAGGAGGGAAGGAAGAAGAGAGGAGGGGGAGGAAATGTAAATCCCCAGGAGAATTTTTTTCTACTCAGCTCACACAGTTGTGTGGGGGTGGCTAACACAGCAGGTCTGGGGACCACACTCTGAGAAATCCTGCTTTGACGGGAAGGAAGGGGGCAAAGCTCTTTGCATCTTTGACAGAATATTACTTTATTTCCTGGGGTGTTCCTAAGGGGTCTTCGGACAGATTGCTAATGGCTCATTCTTTGGTCATTGACACAGACGCACATCAATGTGAAACACACTGGAAATGAACCCAGGAAGGATGTCAGCCTCTCTCCCACACACTACAGGATTTCTAGGGAGGTGGAGGGGAAGGCAGTGGCAGGGCCTTGGCATATTATCTCAGGAATGTGTGGGGCAAGGTCCTTGCTCACCCCGAAATACAGTTCACAGGTGAGCCCTGCCAGGAAGGGCAGTGTCCCAATCTGGAAAGGAGAAACTTCTGGAATCTGGCCACACTTCTTTGCCACCTTCATGCTAGAAGCCAACCAGCACTCTGCTGCCTGTGGCTAGTTCTCTACCCTCTGGATGAAATCCCCAGAGTAAGAGCCAACCTGTGGAGCCCCAGACTCAGGGTTCACACGTAGAGCCCTGGCTTGGTCAATCCAATCCTTGGCCACCTTCATGTCTCCTTCCTGTTAGTCCCTTGTTCCCAGGAAACTGGCCCACATGTTCCTGCCTGGGAAGCTTGCTGGGAACCTCAATGCCTTCTCACCTTGCCCCTGCCCATGGTCTGCAATCCTGCCTCTGTGATGTGTTAGGTACCTCACCATCTCCTCATACCCAACAGCCAATAAACATAATGCTCCTGTGAGGATCACATCACTGGCCTTGTGTTCCCCAGACACCGAGTTCTACAGCTTGGCCTGATCCACTCTAACCTTTGGCATCCAGCCCTGCCGGTCAGTATCATGTGGCCTCATGGCCTTGCATTTTCTTAGCAGGTGTGAACCCCTAATCAGGGGAGCCCCACCACCCCACCACACCCTGCTTCAATACCTTATCCTACGTTGGGCTTTGAGAATAGCCAAGAAGTTCCTTTCTGATAGCATTTATAGCTGGCTGTAAAAGTGACACCATACTGCGTGCGGCACATCCCAGATCGGAGCTCACAGGAGGCTCCCGCTGCACCAAGGAATGAGGCCGCACAACCTGGAATGCTCGACACTCAAGACCCGTGCATGCATCCCATGCACTGCTGGGACCTGCTAAAAGTGCAGACTGTTCCACAGCACACGCATGTCACTGAAACCCCTCGCTGCAGCAGTAAATAATGTACAATGAATATATCACTTAAACATTTTTTTTTTAAATGAATACAAATGCTGATTCAGTGGGCGCCTATCAAAATCTCTGAGGCACTTGTCATGAGCTGGCCTAAAGCTCATACCCTCAGGAAGAAGAGTGGAAGATACAGAAAAATAGGAGTTTGCCATGGGGGACGATATGGAACAAAACAAATACTCAGAGATAGTAGCCACCTGAGCCTGGACATTGCTGTGAGCTTTAGACAATTGCTCCTCTGGGAAGGACTACCCTCCAGATGCCCATGGCGGGTGACGCTGCCCTAGTGAATAGCCGCTATGGTCAATATATGACTATATACCATGAGACTTCAGTTCAAGGCCAGTCCCATAGCTTTTTAATCGGCATCTCTGGCTGCTTGTGTCTAGACTGAGGGCCTGAGGTTAGCCAGCGCCTCACACACCAATTGGGTAACAAGCATAAGACCGCTGAGTTGAATATTAACTACTGGTATTTCTGAGTATTTAAGATTTCACCAATGTCACATTCGGCAAAAGGTAGATTCATACATGGGGATTCAGGAAGGATAGAGGGAAGAGTTGGGGGACTATTGTACCTCAGTTGCTCCCAGTCTCTTGTTGGGGCCCTCATCTGCCCCAGGTTATCTTTGGCTTCCTGAGAACCAACAGCCACCCGCCTTCCCCACCCCCACCACCCCGGTCCTTGTGCAGTTCTGGTTTTCCAGGCCTGGCCTTCATAGGACACTGTGGTTTTGGACCAGAATGGACCTTTTGGTTCTTGGTTTTTGAGACAGGGTCTCATGTAGCCCAGGCTGATTTTCAAGCTTATTATGTATATAAAGATGACTTCGAACTTCTGCTCCTTCTGCCTCAACATCTAAACGCTGGAATGACAGGAATGCACCATCTAGCTTGCTCAACCTGGGTTATGCATGCTAGACAAGCACGATCCTAAGTGACCTACAGCCTCCTTAACTAGAACAGAACTTAACTCAGGCATGAGTAGCAGAAGGGGGGGGGCAGGCGGGGGGGGAGGCGGGCGGGGGGGGGGAGAAGGCGGGAAAGGCTGGGCTCAGGGACTAGTGTCCGGAAAGGCAGTGGGGAACCATGCAAGGGGAACAGCTGAGAGCAGGGTAGGCTTGGGACTGTCCTGATCCACATAAGCTAGAAGCAGAAGACCAGCGCTGAGAATTTGGTAACTCCATCTACTGAGTATTGGCCCTGTGCGGGTGGGGATAATTGGTAAAATTAAAAATTAAACAAAAAGACTCCAACTTACCCTAAATAAGATGGTTTTCCGAATACTGAAAGTTGACCATTCCTAGGCCCCAACTTCTCCAAAATCTGAAAATTTTGATCATCAACATAACATGCAAACAGAAAGTTCCACCCCGAAGATCCACATCACAGGATCAACATCACTGAAACGTGTAAAATAACTCTTGCCCTGTGTGTGCAGGGTGTCCGTGAAACACCTGTGTATATTGTGTTTGGACTAGGCCCCCAGCCCCAAGGCATGCAAACACACCCAAGCCGGAAGAAACTGGAAGCACCTGTGGTTGCAGGCATTTACACTTCATACAGAGCCTTTAAGCTGGATGTTATGAGAGGAGAGAGAGAGAGAGAGAGAGAGAGAGAGAGAGAGAGAGAGCGCACAAGGCAATCTGACATGTGAAACAGTAAATCAAGGTAAAGGAAGCACAGGAATTTTGCATAGAAGTTTTACAACTTTGCTATCTTTGCTATTTTTGAAATCGTCCCCAACACAAGATATCTAAGTATGTGTGAGAAAGCTGGGGAGTTTTGTGTGTTTCTCATTTTTGTGGCGCTAAGAATAAACTATGAACGCCAAGCAAGTGCTCTACCCCTGAGCTATACACCCAGCCCACAAAAAGCTATTCATCTGCTTGTGTGCTTTGTGGGTATGACTGTGTATATGTATGTTTGTGTGGGGGAAGGGGGAAGGCACATTGTGTGTGTGTAGGCCAGGGGCTCACATTGAGCATCTTCCTTAATCACTTTCCACCTTATAGAGTCTCTCGGGGTACCTGGAGCTCCCAATTCAGCTAGACCAGCAAACGCTAGGGATGCTTCTGTCTCCATTACCCACATCTGGCTTTAACATTGGGTACTGAGGCTCAAACTCACCTACACAGCAAGTACTTTACCAAACGGAGCCATCTCGCCAGCCCAAAAGAGCTCTTAAAATGCTCTTTTTTCAAGTGATAGTTCATAGCTGGGTGTGGAGGTGCACACCTTTAGTCTCAGCACTTGGGAGGCAGAGGCAGGCTGATCTCTGTGAGGCCAGTGTGGTTTACAGAGTGAATTCCAGGACAGCCAGAGCTACATAATGATACCCTATCTCAAAAAAAAAAAAAAAAAAATCAAACAAACAAACAAAAAAGTAATAGTCCATATTTTTAGTCTCAGCACTTGGAAGGCTAAGGTGGGAAGATTGTCAACAGTTTAAGGTCAGCCTGGGCTGCGGAGTAAAAACAGGTTTCAGAACACCACCAAAATAATAAAACATCAACAGTAAATCCAGCACTACTATTATTATTGTCTTAAAGTGAGGAAAACGAGGCTTAGAAAAGGGGCATGGGCCAGCTTCCAAAGGGGGTAATCAGCACTGGATTGTGATATAGAAACTTCAAGCTGAGCACAGGCTGGCCAACAGGGAGAGTCCTATCACTTGGTTTCTATTGTTACCTCGATCCCTGTAAGAACACAGGAGAAGGAATGAGGCATCAAAACCTGGGGGGGAAAAAGGACAGAATTTGGCAGCTTGGTGGAGGGAGGGGAGACTTGAGATGGATGCTTTTGGAAGTGGCAATTGCCTATGGGTAGGGGTGATGGGAACCAGGCAAAAGGAAGGCCTACACTGCACTGTTTCCCACACGGACCTTTAGAATCTGAACAACTGGGGCTGGGGAGATGGCTCAGTGATTAAGAGCACTGGCTGCTCTTCCAGAAGGCCCAAGTTCAATTCCCAGGACCCACATGGCAGCTCACAACAGTCTCTAACTCCAGTTCCATGGGATCTGACACTCTCACACAGACATGTACGCAAGCGAAACACCAATGCACATAAAAAAAAAAAAACTGAACAACATGCTTCAACACATTTGAGACCAAGAGGAGACCTGAAGGGTGGTGAAACTCACAGACAGTGCCTAGCCCAAGGCGCTCCTGAGAGCAGGATGCCTGATGACTGGGAGATTTGGGACAGGAGGGAGGAGAATGCAAAATTCCCCACACTTCCCTGTCAGTGGAAGACCATCGGTCACAGGTGAAGCACTGACTGCTACAGGAAGGGCAAGATCATACCTCTGCGCAGCCTCTCGGGATGCCGCTGGAACTTCACTCCACTGGTAGCGGAAGAGAGGACGGGCGCAAGGGCTGAGGCATGGGGAGCTGTAGGCGGAGGTCGGGAACCTCCCGTTCTTCAGGTAAGCGGGGACAGGACAAGGTACACAGGCTGAAAGCCTGTTCTGGAGTGGAATCTGGACAGACACAAGAATGGTCCAGGAAGCCTGAGAGAGAGAAACGGGGCCTCAGGCGAAAGAGCCAAGAAGGGATCGTGAGTTGTCGGGAAGGCTGAGGGAATGATAGTTCTCCTGGAATCTGTTCTGTGACATGCACAAATCTGTCCCCTTGGGGAATAGTGAGCCACTATAAGATTTCATCTTAAGCACTTGGAGGTCTTTCTCCCAGTGTTGGGGCATCTCAAGATCTGGACTAGGTTGAATAGCTTTGGGAATCTGCATCTCAGTCCCTCTCCATGGTGACACGTAGGTCAACAGATCATACTGCCTTGGGGGAGAGAAAGTTCCCTGGCTAATGTCAGGAATACTATTTACTGCCAGTATGGACTCGTGGTTGTGATGAAGAAAGGCTAAAGAGGTGTAGAGGTGGTCAATATAGAGGAGTTATTTAAACTAAAGAAAAAAAAACCTCACGTTTCCACCTAGGAATCTTTCCAACTGTGCACCCTGGACCTTGGGTGTCATTGACATGGTACGCTATTTTCTAACGCATTACTCTGTGTTCTCATAGTTGGTAGGCATTTTGTTTGATCACTGTGAGCGCTGGCAAGATGTCTATCTCTGTTCACTGCTGTACCTAGTCCTTGCATCGTGCCCATCCAGAATCACACACACACACACACACACACACACACACCCCTCATGGAATTCTTTTTCTTTCTTTTTTTTTTCAAGGCAGAGTTTCATGATCTAGCCCAGGCTGGCCTCAAACTTGCAACTCTCCTGTCTCAGCAGCCTCCAAAGCGCTGGAATTACAGGTGTGTGCCACCACAGTTGGCTTAGAATTGTAGTTCCAGTTCTATCTGATGAGTACAAGTGGAAGGTGATCCACGCATGGCCAGCCCCATTTCCTGCTCATAAACCTAAGTCCAAGATGATCCACTTGACTTCTAACAAACTCAAAACAAACACCCTGAGGGATGTCCCGATGGCTGAGCAAAAATGCTCCAGACCAAGCCCACTGGCTATCCTTGCCCCTAAAACCCACAGCAAGGCTTGGTTCTAGTCAAGCAAGGGTGATTGACACCAAATCACCTGACTGAGCTCCAATAAGCAGAACAGGGTCTCTAAGAAGGAGAACGCCTACACCATGGATGGGTTCTTTGGCCAAGGAAACCATTACCAGGAAGGATGCTGACAGACTAAGCAGACTCAGAAGAGCTCATCCACCCTGCGGACTGAGAGGCACAGCTGCTGACGCGGCAGTAGAGCAAGCAGCAAGTCCTAAGTGACTTCAAGTGGCGGTCTCGAAGGGGTCACAAGAAGCTGTGGAGGGAGCCGTGGTTGAAATGGCCTGACTCAGTATTGCTCTCCTTAACAGCTAGCCTAGCCTGACCTCCAGAATGGAGAAGAACGTGAAGGGGGAGAGGTGGTTCACACGACAACTTTGCCACTTATTAGCTTTGCAGCCAAAGGCAAGTTTTCAATCCCCGGTACCCCAGTTCCCCATCAGCAAGATGGAGATGGCAAGAGTTCTTGCCCCAGCCAAGGAATAGACACAATGTAAAATCTTAATAAGCGTTAGATAGTATCAGTTCTGGTCAACAAGCTTTGGTGCACAAGGGGTGACCATCAGCACCCGCTCTCCAAGAGGCTGGTGGATGCAGGTGCATGGGTGGAAGCCAGAGCCAGTCCTGCTGGTGGAGATGGAGCTGAGCCTCGCTCTCAGGCTGACCACATGAAACAGCTTAGAACAATTCATTTCAAAGCGTCACAAACACAATGGGAATGGAAGATTTTTGCATCCAGCTGAAAAGGAGCCTTTGATATTTCGGAAAAGCAAAACCAAGATGGGTATAGAAGAGGGAAAATTATGAAAAACAAGTGCCTGATGTTCCCTAGATACCCACTTCTCCTCTGGCAACTATTTTTGAACACTTCCTGAATCACCTCAGTTTCTCCAAGCAGAACTGTACAACCATGAGTTTTGCGATGATGCTCACTCTCGCACCATCTCATTCAAGTTTGACCAGAAAGCAGATATTTAACTGTAGCTGTGATTCTCCAATCTAGACGAATCCCAGAGTCAACTGGGAATTTTCTGTTCTATTTTTCTTTTTGAGGCGGGGCCTTGCATGCACTGAAGGCTGAACTGAAACTTGCCGTGTAGCCCAGCGTGACCTCAAACCCTCCACCCCCCTTTCTCTACTTTCTGAGTCAGCATTTCTCAACTGGTGCATCTTGACCCCTCTGGGGTCAAACAACCCTTTCACAAGGGTTACCAAAGACCATGAGAAAAGCACAGGTATTTACATTACAATTAATTAATAACAGTAGCAAAATTACAGTTATGAAGTAGCAATGAAAATAATTTTATGGTTGGGGGTCACCACAACATGAGGAACTGTATTAAAGGGTCACAGCATTAGGAAGGTTGAGAGCCACTGTCCTGAGTGCTGAGGTTACAAGTGTGCACCACCACACCCTTTTCTCAGTGGGAAATTTTCGAGAAATCCCAGTCAGGCTGTACCCTTGACCAACTAAGCCAAAATCTCCAGGAGAGGGCTCTGTGGGCAGATTTTGAAGATTCCCATCAGTGATGAGTGTCTCTAACACGTAGCATTAGGGGAACGACTGTCGTTTCTCTCTTGTTTCCTAGCTTCAACAACACCCCGCCCCCATTCTCTATTATGCAAAGAAATTAAAGGTCCTTGATTCCCTGGGGAGTTCTGGAGATCCAGTCACAAGAAGAGCAACAGAACTGCTAAAAGGATGGATCAGAAACAGTACACTCTAGGTAGTGGTGGCGCACACCTTTAATCCCAGCACCAGGGAGGCAGAGGCAGGCGGATCTCTATGAGTTTGAGGCCAGCCTGGTCTACAGAGTGAGTTCTAGGACAGTCAAGGCTACCAAAGAAACCCTATTTTGAAAGAAAGGAGAAAGACACAGAGAGAGAGAAAGAGAGACAGACAGACAGACAGACAGACAGACAGCATACAAAGACAGAGACACACACGCAGAGAGAAATAGAACCCAATATTCTTGGTCCTGAAGCATGCACCTCCTGGCTCAAGTACTACATGCTACACGCTAGCCACTGAACTGTCCAATAACCAGAACTGAGAAGATCCAGGAGACCCTGCTCTTATGATATAGCTCACAGGGCCCTGCGGAGCCAAGGCAAGGAAGGTGGGGAAGACTTTTCGATTCATCTGAGAGCTAGAGCAATGGCAGTGGGGTGTCTAGAGAAGGGCTTGAACAGTCAACGCTGGGGCATGATATTAAAATGCTCATCCATTGATGAAGACCAATTCAACTGGCCACACAGAACTGCTCCAAAGACCTTGCAGTGCTGGCCAGCACAGTAAAGAAGGTAAGGTCTCCTAGAGGACTCCATAGCAGGGGACACTGGCCTTCTCCCAACATAACACCCCTGCATTTTCCGGAGAGAGAGTGATGAGAGTTTCCAGGGGTGAGGAAGCTCTGAGTTCCTCAGTGCACAGCTCAGCAGGGCGAGCAGTCACGGACAGATAGATTCTATAAAAAGATTATACCTTCGGGCTTCTAGAACCTTCTCAGCTTGTATGCTTTGTTTCAACAGGTACAAGAAAGTCCTACAGGTCTAGGTATCTGGTTGTCATGGTGTGGGCCTACACTCTCAGTGCTCAGTAGGCGGAAGCAGAAGGATCAGAGGTTCAAAGCCAGCCTGGGCTACATAGTTTAAAAAGTAAGCACATGCTTCGGTTATTGAAACTGAAACAAGAATGCTCCAAATGATCACGGAAGTGTAATGAAACTGCTTCCTTAGGCCCACTCTTGTATAGCACCACTATTCATGACCCACACTCATTTCACCACGGTACCAACTCTTAGCTGGATGAGTCAAGACCTCGGTTCTCAAGGTGTAGGGCACAGACTAACAGCCTGACCAGGAGACCTGGTGGACACAAATATTCTTGAGCCAGAACCAGACTACACCTCCAGTTCCAAGACGTTTTAGTATCTCCTAAAAGACCTTTTGATCTCTTTTTTTTTTTTTAAAGATTTATTTATTTATTATGTACACAGTATTCAGGCTCCATGTATGCCTGCAAGCCAGAAGAGGGCACCAGATCTCATTACAGATGGTTGTGAGCCACCATGTGGTTGCTGGGAATTGAACTCAGGACCTCCGGAAGAGCAGTCCATGCTCTTAACCTCTGAGCCATCTCTCCAGCCCCCCCTTTTGATCTCTTCTAAAGATTGGCAATCAATGCTCCAGAAGACAAACCTCACGAGGGCAACAACAACAACAACAACGTTCGTAGTCATACTCAATGCTGAATCATCGGTGTGGAATGCAGGCTGGCATATTCCAGGCACACCGTCCAATAAATATTTGTTAAATGACTGGATGTGTCGAGATGAGACAGGGGAGATAGGAAATGGGCTCAAAGGGCCTGGCACCTCTAGCTGTATTTGCATAGTTTCGAGACTGGTATGTCGCTCACCAACTTGTAGTAAATCCCACGAACTGGAGAATTTGCATTTCACAACTTACTTTCCCAGCACCCAAACCGGCTCGCCACAGCAAGTTCTCAGTAACACCCTATGGCGCGCGCAAAGGTCTCTAGTTTCCAAATCCAGATTCATACCGCCAGCATGGCCTGTCTGTTTTCCTCACGTGGGTAAAGGAATTCAAGAGAACCAAGTCTCAGGTCATAATGCAAGTATCTGTTTAACCATTGGCTAGTCTCCCTCAACCGAGCGTCCACCCTGCTGCAGTGGGACTTTGCTCTGATTCCCGGTACCGCAAGCGCTCCATAAATACCTGTGAAGTGAATGGCCAACACCTGGCTGGGTGGGACTGATAAACGCCAGGGCCCTTCTGCACCTCCAAAAACACCGAAATCCCCAGATTCCCCAGCAGCTAAAGGGAAAGATACGGAGGGAAGCAACCCGCTAACAGAGCAGTGACAGGAGAATGCTCTGTAAAGTCTTCTGAGCCCTACCATGACAACCACAATTCATTACTCCCGGCTTCACACACAGTCCTGGTGCCAGCTCACCCGCAAGTCACTCCACTCAAGAAATTCCAAAGAAGGGCTTGCCTCTCTGATAAGACCCGGGAGGAAAAGTTTATTGATTTATTCATATTATGAGTGCTGCCAAGATGGTTGGCAGGCACTAATGTCAGCATGGCTCAGGTGAGCTATGGCCTTCGAGAGACTTCAGCTGGAAAGTCAAGAGACTTCAACAGTGGGGT
This sequence comes from Chionomys nivalis, assembly GCF_950005125.1. NCBI lineage: Eukaryota > Metazoa > Chordata > Mammalia > Rodentia > Cricetidae > Chionomys > Chionomys nivalis. The sequence goes on from NC_080092.1 coordinate 19,327,945, forward strand.
TAGTGCCTCTACTGATGCGTAGATGGATTAAGTTAGTCGAACTGGTAGTGGCCTAACTTGTAAAGCATGTTATTTATTAGGCAGTGTGCTGTGATCTTGCACACTGATATCAATCAATCATCTTATCCCCAATTAAACCTTTGGGGTAGGCATGGCCTATTTTAGAGTTGAGGAGGAGGGAGGAGCTGGTTCAATGTCACTTGCTAGAGGCGAGAGTGCTAGAGACTGGACTTACTGCTCTCCAGCGATTTCAGTGAAGTGTGGGACTAAGGGGATGGGTCATCCTATGGTAAGCTACAACCGTGCAAGTGTTGGTCTCTATGGTGACATAGTACATGCACCGACAGCTACGTCTACTTCTTTTGCTGTAGTTACGAAGGCCCCTGTTCTTTAGTTTCCCTTTTTATCAGAACCCAAAGGGAGAGTCTGCAGGAATGGAAGGAGTTTAACACCCCTTGCGCCGGCTTGACCTTGGAATTGTCGTTTGGCCTCTTGCTACCTCAGTTTCCCTATTTGCAAAATGCCAGGAACTATGGTGCACAATAGAGCCTAGCGCATGACAGATACTGGATAAACAACATGAAAAATAATCATTTTTCTTGAGCATCCCCATCGTTCCAGGGATGGCTCTCAGTACTGCTTCCTGACCCAAAGGCAAGGCAGACACTCGCAGGCAATTCCTGGAGTACTCAGGGAAATGCTCAGAGAGCTTGATAATATAGCACCCACAGAGGCAGCGTGGCAAGGCTGTCCCAGCCACCTCACCGGAGCAGACACCCGATGCCTGTCTCTTGACATTGTATCCCTCCAAGTCAGTTGCCAGTTGGTGAATCCCAGGGATCCCCCAATGATGGCCCAAGAACAGGAGAAGCCAAGGTGTTGGGGGTGGGGGTGGGGGAATCGGGAGACTGTTACCAAACCAGGGAGGGACAACAGCAGGCAGCCGACTGGGGAAAGTCAGCAGCTGCCGCTGACCTGGAGTCCCTGCTGCCAGCGAGTGATGAATGGAGACCAGGGAAAAGAAAAAGCCAACAAAGGTATCCCTAATCTTGATGCAGCTTCATTTCCCCCCTCCCTGGCTGACCATTGAGCGAGAATTTAAGCCTCCATCCCTTTTCTTTGGCAGACATTTGAAACTGAAAGATCCCGTTTCTTCCCAACTGGGAGATGTCACGGATAGAAGCATCTGGGAGGTACTGGGGGTAGGGGGGCAGGGGGAGCACGTGACCCCACACACTTGTCCTTTTTGTTCTCTCCTCCTCATTCTCTCTGCCCATCTACTCTTCCCAGACCAGCATTTTTACAGAATGTTCTCCTTGCCCAATCCCATCCTCCCATCCCACTGCATTATTTTGGTAAGAGGTTTTTCCGCCTCAGAGCTAGAGGCTTAAATGGCTTGTTACGAAGAGGTTAATTAATAAAATCTTAGTCTTCTCTCCCGCTATCACATTCTGAAACAAGGATCCAAGCCCGGGAGAGGCACAGTGTGATATTTTCATGTAGATTCAGCTCTGGTCCAGCTCTTGGTCCTAACCAAGTAGACATGTTCCCTTATCAAAGAGCCCTTTGCTGGTAACAGAAATGCTACTGAGGCCACTTGAAAGTGAGGTTGATTCCACTTATCTGGGCCCCTTGCTGAGACAGCAGGGTAGGGAGAGCTGAGAAGCTGCCACTCTCCATAGACAGCCCCTGGCCATGAGGTTATCATTCCCGAAAAATGTCATCAAAATCCTGCCCATGGATTCTCCCTGAAGCAACACGCTGGCCACCTCCCGATCTCACACAGCCAAGTCTGTCTCTCCTTCCCTGCACCTGCATTTGACATGCCAGCCTTCCTGGTAACTAAGGCAACTTGATTCTCTCTCTTCAAAAGAGCAGTGTTTCTCTCACAGCTACCTGGGACCCTAGGGGATTGCAAAACCAGGTCAGTTTGGCTAAGCCCTCTCCTAGAAGGGGGAGGGATAGGGACAGAGAAGAGCGGCCGCCTCCATCACTCATTCCCTGGATGGCAGCACATTTGCCCAAGTAACTTGGAAACAACCCTGACCTCGCCGCACAACTTTGCCTCTTTCAGAGTCTCTGCCTCCTTTTGTGGCCTCTCAACCCTACTGCTTCTGTGCCCAGGAGGTAGAATAGATTCTAAACAGTCTTCTATGCTGCCACGGGGCCCCACTGGCTTCTCCTATCAAGGGACTTTAGCAGCATCTTCCCTTGAGATCAATGTCAGTTTTGTTCATTCCAAGAGTATGTAGTAACGAAAGCCTAACTTGTCCAAAGGGCTGGTTGTGGGCCCGACATGGGTGGACAAGCTGGAGCAGGGTATGGCTAATAGATAGGGGTATTGATTGATTGAGAGGCCCACCTTGCTGGGTATTAACTATTACTTACCCTTTCTAAGTTTCCCCATCTGAAGACGGGAAGGGTAACAGTATTGAGTGTGTACTGTTGAGAGGATTAAATGATATCCCACTACAAAAGCTAAACCCATGCCGCTCAGAATGAAGAATCAACACATGACGTCACTTATCGCTTTAGACATTTGCGGGCTTCCACACCTCTCTGTTCTTGTTTATCTCAGGTAGTGTTTTATAGTCCGACTATGTCTTGAAATTGACTCAAGATGTTCCCTTGCATAGCAGACGTCTATGGAACATGTAGGGATGTCATGTGATTATATAACCCAAGCTAGCCTCAAACTCATTATCCTTTCGCCTCAGCTTCCTGAGTGCTGGGAATACAGGGGTATTTCATCACGTCTTGCTAAACTCAAGCCTGGATACTGGCAGCAAACCTCTCAAGTAACCTGCACGCAGGTATCAGTGTTGCAAGTGTAAATGTAATGGAGTGTAAGCATGGAACACACGCCTTTGGACAAATTCTCCAGCAGGCCTGTGACACTCGCCATAGAAGCAAGCATGTCACAATGGAAACTTGGGAAGTGACGACAGTCAGACAGTGTCCCTAGATCCATTGTAACCAGTAAACACAGTAATTCTCATGGGACCACTGGCATTTTCACCGCTCCACACATTGCAGATTCCCGTGACGCAACACACAAATGACTTAACACAAATGAGACTTGCTCGTCCAGCACAGACTGAAACGCTACCGAAGAACAGCTAGCTCACCAAATAAATCACCACAGGTTAGGAGAACCTGGAGCTGGTGTTTAGGGGGGAAAGTTTCCATAAGAGAAGGAAGGACATGACCTTTACTCAAGGCTGAAATCGATTTGCTGTGTGACCTTGGGTAAGTCTCTTGTCTAAGTTCCATCAGTGAAATCAGAAGCCTGGATTACATCATCAACAGGGCCCATTCCAACTGACTGGCTGACTTAGGTGTTTCACAGGTACTTTTCCTAGTGAAAGCTGAAGAACAGACACTGTTCAGGGCCTCTTGCACACCAGGCTTCATGCTGGACGGCCCACCTAACTGCTTCTGCTCGTTCAAAGCGCATGGCCTCCTTTGATGGTTTACGTGGAACTCTTCACGCAGACACACACAGACAAGCAAATAAAAAAAAAAAGCAGGCAAAACCCAGGTGCCAAGAGGATCTGTAAGCTTGCCAAGGTCACTAGAGGGCAAGTAGCAGAACCGAGATTCCAGGCTCCAAGGGCTCGCCCCTCTTTCCATTATCCGTACTTACCCCCCGGTTGACCACAGCCACACCAGAATGGCCACAGGTAAGTGAAACCATCCTTGGTTCAGTTCCGTTTCCCAAGGCCCAATTCCTGCCACAGTGGGGCAGAAATCCTGAGTCAGCAACTTGGTGGGCTGGAGCTGGAGGCTGAACAGCTCAATCATTAGAGATGGGGGCTGTACCCCAATACCGCTAAATAAATAAATAAATAAATGCATAAAAGAGAAAATGCAGGCTCTTTCTCTATTCATTCTGTCTAACGCTTGTACAGTTTTTTTCTACAAAAGTTGGGTGACTCCACCTGGGGTAGTAGCTCAATGGTAGAGCATTTGCTTCGCAAGCCGGAGGCCTGAAGTCCAATCCCCACTGCTCTGAAAATTAATAAGTAAGTAAAGTTGGTGTGGCTTCACTGCGTTTAGTCTCCCAGAACCTCAGATAATTCAAGTCCCGGGGCTGATGGGAGGATTTACAGAGCTAATGACCCATGTAAAGCTCTCAGCAGACCTCCTGAATACAGCGAAGGCTCAATCATTACCTGTTCTCCACCAAACAGAAAGTCAAGAGAGGGCGGTGGCAAGCTAGCAGTTTTCAAGTTTGTCTATGGCAGGAGTTGTGAACCTGGAGTTCACGGGGCCCAGGATTGTGTGCAGAAAACCTCATTTGCACAGGGCCTAGAACACGAAGGCCTTTAACTACTCAAGCCCTTTCAACAAAACTTATTTCTGAACACGTTGACAGCAGTTGGCGGTTTGGTGGAGGGAGAGATCGCCAAGTCCTGATCTACCTGAGTCTCCAGGACTTGTTGCTCGAACACAGAAAATGCTGAGTTCTCAGGGAGCTCCTGCAAGATCTAAGCACAAAGCCTTCAGGAATCTCCTCTGTTGAGCCAGTTCCCATATCCACTCGTCCTCACCCAACAATTGGGGCATTTGTTTCTATATACCATGAAGCTGAACACATGTGGGAGGCTGGTCCTTGGCTGGCAGCTTCCAGAAGCACCTATGTTCAACTGCAAAAGGCACCCAGCTCGAAGGGGGTGTTCCAGGGATGGCCTGTGGCAGCACCTGGTTCTCTAGGGACCTGCCCCTCCCCTGATTGGCCTTGACTTGGGTAAAGCCTGGGTGCTACTGCAGCCTTTGGCCCAGTGGGCAGGGTCCAAGCTGCCCACTGGACCCTCTCCCGTTGTTGGGACAACCATCCTCAGGAATTCCAGCCTCCCGGTCTTCGCTGGGTGAAAAGGGGAGAGAGCTGGCAAAGCTGGCAACTTGGCTGCTCCTCCACTCCCCTGGTGAAAGGGGGAACTGAAAACTGGATTCTCTGCCCCCAGCAGCTCCCCGGACAGCACACAAAACAGCTTAGTCCCAGAGGGTGGAATGTGCCAAGACATTCTTTAGGGTTGGTAACCGGAGACACTATTTTGTCCTTGGTGGCTGAGAAATCCCTTTTCCAACTGAAGGACCATTTGACTGACTTCTTTGAAATTCGGGGGAATGGGCGGGCATGGCTGTGATGTGGGCTCAGATACACACACTCTTAAGGAGTGGGATTTCCTTAAATGTGATTTCTCGCTTGTTTGTTTCCCACCACTAACTAGTTGTGGAGATGGAACTAACCACTCTGGGAGAATCTGCCTCCCCTCCCTGCCTCCCCTCCCTACCCCCCGAAACAAAGTCGGCTCTTTTCAGCCTTCTTGCCCCCCGCTCATGCTCCCAGACAATCCCCATCATAGCTCCTTCTCCTCAGAATCAGCTAGGGTAAGGAGAGACGGGAAGGCCGAAACCAAAGCTCTGGGCAGCCCGTGGAGAACACTTAGCCAACCTCTTCCATCACCCAGGGAGACTCAGACCTTACAGAGGGTAAGCAATGAGCCCATGCCCACACAGGCAGAACCCCTAACCAGGTGTACAAGGCATTTCAAAGACAGAAAATGCAAACATTTTTGCACAGCTTCATCCCAAAACTCACAGGGGCCTGGAGAAACCCTGAGCAGGTGGGATGAGCAGAGGGTACAAGAATAAAGAATAAAGAATGCAAAAGTCTCCATCAAGCACCGGTCATGTTTGTGACTTCTCACCAAGCCAATCTGCCTAAAAACAGAGGTTGCTTGGGCCTGGTTTGGTGCAGAAAGTAAGACATACTATCTAGTCAAAGTAGAATTTTTTTTTTAAAGATTCTTTTCTATTAATGGCAATGTATATTAATAGTTTCTCATTTGTTAAAATGATACAAAAAATTTTAAGTGAGTTGAAGTAAAGCCGAACATTAAGCCACAGTTCAGGTGGATATATCAAAAAGTTATGAATATGGCACACAACTCTATAACCTGGGATATTATGTTCCAGCTAGGTCAGTTCTTGGGAAGCTGTTCACTTGCCCTCTTCCAAGGGCAAAGGATTACTTGTATTTTCGAGAAGTTTTCTATGTTGTCTTATTCCCTAAGAGGCATGCTCATCAAGACTGGCAGGGTAGTCCTCGCCTACAAACACGACATCCTCCTGCTAGCAACACCCATGCTCAACTGCTGGGACTTACAGTGTAGGACACACAGGTCTGAAGTTGTCTGTTCTAAGGAGAAGACAAGGGAAAGGAGTTGCCAAGCTCACCCACACAGCTCTAGATCCCCAGGATACCTTGACCTGAGAGGCATGGGGAAGAATGGAGAACACCAGTAGAGGTTACCAAGTCAGAGAATAACAACTTAGTAAAAGTAGAAAGAACCAAACAGCAGCGCAAATCAAATCCCTGAGTTTCTGACTTTCTCTTGTGTTTAAAAATGGAAAAATGGGCTAGATGCAGTGGCACGAACTTTTAATCCCAGCCGTCTGGAGGCAGAGACAGGCAGATCCCCTTGAGTTCCAGGCCAGTCAAGGATACACGGGAAGCTCTTATGCAAAAAAACAAAACAAAAACAAACAAAGAAAGACAAAAGCAACAATAAAAGAAAGTCCTCCGGCTGGAGAGATGGCTCAGAGGTTAAGAGCATTGCCTGCTCTTCCAAAGGTCCGGAGTTCAATTCCCAGCAACCACATGGTGGCTCACAACCATCTGTAATGAGGTCTGGTGCCCTCTTCTGGCCTGCAGGCATACAGACAGAATATTGTATACATAATAAATAAATATTTAAAAAAAAAAAAGAAAGTCCTCAACCAACAACAACAAAAAACAAAACCCCAAATCCCACCAAAATATATAAATAATAAATAAATAAGGGAAAATAGGAATTGGGAGTTGGTGAAATGGCTCAGAGGGAAAGGCATTTGATCACGGGAGGCTGCCAGATGGAAGGAACAAACCTGACTCTTACAAGTTGTCCACTGACCTCCACATGCCCACACACATGTATACATACACACCATTAGTAACCACTGAAAGAGCCAGAGGTGTTAAGTAGGGGGAGCATGGGGAAGAATTGGGCTTGCATTTTCTGCATCCTTTGCAACTTTGTGTTTTGATCCAAGGTCTCACTCTGTAGCCCTGGTTGGCCTGTCTTTTTGAGTTCTCATTACTACTCCTTTCCTCCAAGCAAACTATTAACCAGACACAAAGGGAAACTGAGGCCAAAAGATGAAAGCAGACTGCCTAACATTCTGGAGCGTTAGGTTTTTTTTTTTTTTTTTTTTTTTTTTTTTTTTTTTTTGGTTTTTCGAGACAGGGTTTCTCTGTGGTTTTGGAGCCTGTCCTGGAACTAGCTCTTGTAGACCAGGCTGGTCTCGAACTCACAGAGATCCGCCTGCCTCTGCCTCCCAAGTGCTGGGATTAAAGGCGTGCGCCACCACCGCCCGGCCTAGGTTTTTTTTTTTTCCTTTCCAAATTACACAAGGACCAGAGTTGAGCAAAGAGTAGCACCCATGAAATGATGAATGAATGGATGGATGTACTCAAGAGAAACTGAATTCATGCTGTCTGGCTTTTTTGTTTTTGTTTTTTCTCTAATCTTGATATACAGGGTCCTTCATCTTCTGGTGCTTCACTGGCACCTAACCCCCAAGGTCACAGACCAGGTGAGAAGTCAACATTCCTGGGACAGTCTACCTGCCTCAGTCAAAACTACACCCAGCGAGGTGCCCACCAAGGTCAAGACTGGCTGAGGAGCCTCGGCCCCAGGAAGCAGAAAGGGAGGAGAGGAGGCTACCGGCAGGGCTTTGCCAGAGGCCTCTCACCTCCATCTGCATCCTAGCAGCTTCCAGCTTGCTGTGAGATTCCTGGAGAACCAGTCTCCCTCTCTCGCCCTCCCCCGCTCCCTCCTTCCCCTCCCACCTCCGGCTTCCCCAGACTTGTTCCAAAGCTCTTCTCAGCAGCCAACGAAGCACCTGTCAAAAAGCTGCTTTCTTTTCGACAAGCAGAATGTCCTTCCTCCAGGAGTCTCCTAGTGACCCTTGGGCTTCCTACCGCCCCTCAATACCAGAACCACCTCCTCTCAGACAGGGGGTCCCCAGGGAAGATTCGCTTCACCTGACTTGGTCTTTGCCTTCATCCTAGCCAGACCCCTCTTTCTAAAGGGGTCGGGGACTCCTCTAGAGCTTAAGGTCAAAACTCTGGGCAGGTGCCACTGGGGCCTAAGTCCTCCACCTGGTGCTGGCTGTGGGCGGCCCGCTTGGCGTCCACCCTTCGCTGCACCTCTTAGGGCAGAAATGCAACCCAAGAAGGGGTGAGGGTGTGGAGGGGGCAAACTAAGACCTTCTAAGAGGCACGCAGAGTTGCCCTGCACACCAAGGGCAGGTGCGGCCCAGGCGCGGTGTCGGGTCCGGATCGGAGCTCCCCGGGTCCTACCTGTCCCGTGGGTCGATCCAGCTGGTGGTGCGGTTCCTGTGGTCTATGTAGTAGACCTTGCCGTCGAAGTCGCGCGCCTCCTCCCAGCCCTCCGGCAGGGGTAACTCCGGCCGGGGCATCTTCCCGAGCACGGCCCGCGCTCCCCCATGCAGCTCGCGGCCGCCGCGGGGCTCAGCGGCTCGGGCCGGCCGCTTGGGGTCCAGGCGGCCGCCGAAGCAGCATGATCGGGGGGTGGCGCCCGCGGATCGGGGGCCCTAACGGGGGCCGGCCGGAGTGGCGCCGCTGTCCATGCGGCCCTGCGGCCCCAGCCCCGCGCCGCCCGCCTCTCACGCTGCCATGTGCGCCCGCCGCGGCGCCCAGCCGGCCCGAGTGTGTGGCCAGCCGGCCGGGAGAGCGGCCCGAGCAGCCGCCTGTCGCCTGCCTCCGCCGCCGTGCGCCGCGCTCCACGCCGCCGCCTCCCGCAGTCGCTACCGGCGCCCCGCCGTGTGCCCCGAGACTTCTGCCTCCGCCAGGTGTGGCTCCGGCGGTGCAGGTAACTGCGCTGCCCCGGAAACGGGAGGCGGAGCGCCGGGCTCCGGGGTTCCCGGGTCTCCTCCCCGCGCCCAGCGCCGGGAGGGCGGGTCCTAGAGCCCCAGACGCGCCCCCTCGTGGGACAGTCCCAATCGCCGACCACCCTTGCGCTGCCCCAGGAGGCTAGGCTCTCTGCACGCCGAGTGGCCAGGCTCTCTGCACAGGTGCCCCCAAATCTCGACACACCCTGTTTTCTGTGACATAGAATCAGGAGTCAGGCAAGAAGTGGTTAAGTGAAAACATTCTTGCAAATCGGGGAACATAAGTTTTCCAGGATCTCTCGTCCCTTCCCCCAGCGCTCACACCATCTGTCTCCCTCCTATTCAATTCTCCCCACGTTGTTTCAACCCTCCCCTCCGTAATTTGCAAATGTATCTGGCTTTCCTCAGGGTCCCTAAAATTAAGAATGCTATGGATCTGCCTAAGAGAATTTCCAGCGGATGGCAAGGGAGGAGAAGGAAGGACATACCTTGCCAGTCAGTTATAGTGAAGTGCACCTGTCTCTCAGCTACACAAGAAGCTGAGGCAGAAGGATTGCTTGAATCCAAAAGTTCCAAGCTAAGTCAAAACAGCTAACACAGAAAAAAGAAATGAAAAAACAAACAGCAAACCCTATAGCAAGAATAAATAAATGTCCTGAGAAACTAAAAGTACTGAATTAAATACAAAAAGAAGATGGAGTCTTCCAGTCAAGAAACCTCTGGCTTTGCCCGTGTCTGTTCCCTCTTAGGTCTGGTGTTTCCCTAGTTTGAATTTAACCACACCTGAGACAGGAAGCTGGACTGGAAGCGTGAAGTCCAGTGCCTGGGTATCCCCTCGGCAGAATCCCTTGGTTTGGGGAATAGCCAGTCAATTCCCTGTACAGTATAGGAATCCCCTGTTGGGGCTTCAACTCCTTTTGATAGACAAGGTCTTTCAGGGTGCGCACCTCCCATCTAAATGTCCTGAGGCCTGACTTAGGGGATTAATGGAGCTCTTCTTCTCTTCCTCATTCTATAAACACTAAGCTTCAAAGTCAGGGATCTCAGACCTCAGTGGGGGGTCCTCATCACCCAAAGGCTGGAGTTCTCCCTTCCTCTACAGTTGCTCTGACAGGTCAAAGCCCTCACTGTTATAAACACTCTTTTAGCTGTTTTTATTTGTGCTGTCGGGGACAAACCTGCAGCATCACGCCCTGTCCCTGAATTGTAACCCCAGCAAAACCATCATTTGTTTTGATTCTTTCACCTTTTGAGACACAACTCTCGGTGGCCTGGAATTCACTTTATAGATCAAGCTGGCTTTCCTTCCTCTGCCTCCCAAGTGTTGAGATTACAAGCGTGAGCCACCACACCACGTGCAACACTTTCCAATTGTTGGTTAGAATAATAACCCCAAAATAAAGGTGACACAGGGCTGCATGCTTCCATACACGATATCAGTTAATCTTCACGAGAAAGCTTTGGAGCAGGTGGCTATATATTTGTACCCATTCTGGGGATGAGGAAACTGAGACCTCAAGATGGCCAGGGAGAGCTAAGAAGATATGCAAGCCTTTCTCATTCTAGCACCAGTTAAAACACCAAGCAAACATTCATCCTGCATTGGTTTTTGCTTGAGTTTGGGGTGTTTTTGAAAGAGTCTTGTTATTCAGCCTAGGGTAGCCTTGAACTCACCATCCTCTTGCCTCCCCCTCTGAGAAATGTAATAACTTAAGACTACTTCCGCCTGGTTGGGATGAGCAAAATGATGTGAGAAAAATAAAGGCTTAAGCCATTTCCCCGGAAATCTCATGAGGGTCCGTTTGGAGCTCCCTGGCTGGTGACCAGCACATGTCTATGACGTGTGGGTCAACTGAACAACTTTCTGCTCAAAAAACTCTTGTCTTGCCGGGCGTGGTGGCGTACGCCTTTAATCCCAGCACTTGGGAGGCAGAGGCAGGCAGATCTCTGTGAGTTCGAGACCAGCCTGATCTACAAGAGCTAGTTCCAGGACAGGCTCCAAAACCACAGAGAAACCCTGTCTCGAAAAACCAAAAAAAAAACAACAACAACAAAAAAAACCCTTGTCTTTTCCTTCCTGAAAAGTACGTGTGGCTGCTATGACAAGCCTAATTGGTGTGAGTGTGTGTGTGTGTGTGTGTGTGTGCGCGCGCGCGCGTGTGTGTATGCGCGCACGCGTGTGCGCACGTCTTATTTTCCAAGCTTCCTCATTGGAGGTGCTGTATCCCAGATCCCCACAGCCTGACATTTTCGAGGGACTGGCTCCTGTGAGCCTTTACACCAGGCCTTAGGAGCAAGAATTGGTTCCTTAAAGACTAGGCCTTCCTGCCCCAACAAAAGGTTCCCAGGTTATTGTCCAGAAGCTGCAAACAGGGTGACGTCATCTACAGATGGTGGCCTGCCCCCCTGCAAGGCCTGGTGAATCATCTCCAGGCATTCAGAGGCCCAGGGCAAGCATGCAAGAGATTAAAGGTAAAACCTGCTGAGCCTTGTTATAGGTTGAATCGGTTGTTGTTCTACAGGTGACTGAACCACAGGAATTCAAACCGAAGACAGCCCCAGCCTTCTTGGCCTTCCTCTGAGGACTCTCTGGCTTACAATGTGCTGAGTTCAAGAGTCTGGGTATCATAGCGTTGGGGCTGGGCAGAGGGGACTACCAGCCACACCGAGACTGTCTTTACTTTCACGGGCTGGTAGCAGATGACAACACAGGTTGTTTTGGTTTTAAAGTCAGTGTTCACTTCAGCGAAAACAAAGACCATTTTCCACACACGTCTTTTTTTAAAAATTGATTTTATTGAGCTCTACATTTTTCTCTGCTCCCCTACCTTCCTCTCCCCTCCCCTCAACCCTCTCCAATGGTCACCATGCTCCCAATTTACTCAGGAGATCCTGACTTTTTCTACTTCCCATGTAGATTAGATCCATGTATGCCTCTCTTAGGGTCCTCATTGTTGTCTAGGTTCTCTGGGATTGTGATTTGTAGGCTGGTTTTCTTTGCTTTATGTTTAAAAACCACTTACGAGTGAGTACATATGATAATTGTCTTTCAGGGTCTGGGTTACCTACTCGATATGATGTTTTCTAGCTCCATTCACTTGCCTGCAAATTTCAAGATGTCATTATTTTTTTCCGCTATGTAGTACTCCATTGTACTACACACGTTTTAAAAGATTTCATGAGAATGAGGAGGGAAAATTAGGTATGAAAATAAGAAAGGAGAGGGAGGGAGAGAGGGAGGCTGAAGAGATACTCCCTGGGCAAGAGCAGGCATTCCTTTCTAACAGGACAGGGATTTGATTGCCAGCACCCATACCAGGCTGCTCATAACTGTACCTCCTGCTCCAGGGGATCTGACACACCTCTGGTCTGCAGGCACTAGCAATCACATGCACATTTACATATAACACAAGATAATAAAGTAAATCTTAGAGAAGGAGAGTGATGGAGAGACAGACAGAGAGAGGGGAGAGAGCGAGAACGGCTATATCAGAAGTGGTTTCTGGGGCTGGTGAGATGGCTCAGTGGTTATGAGCACTGACTGCTCCTCCAGAGGACCGGGGTTCAATTCCCAGCACCCACATGGCAGCTTGCAGCTATCTGTAGCTCCAATTCAAGAGAATCTGTCATCATTATACCAATGTGTATGAAATAAAGTTAAAGTTTAAAAAAAAAAGAAGTGGTTTCTGACTGGCAGCTGCATGCTTTAAGGGGCTGAAGGCTTGGAGAACCTTCCTAGAATTTGTCTTCCCACTCTATGTCTCCCTACCTCATGCACACTGTGGAGAATGCACACTGTGATGTTCTGTGCCTGAGCCAAGTCCCCTTTCTTTAGTCATGCATTACTTGAGATTCATAATTATGCCCTGGATTGGTGGTTTGAATGACAGGAAAACACATCCTTAGCCAGAGAGAAAGTCTGGGTAGAGGAAATCTTAGCAACGGGAGAGTCCAGCCAGAGGACATTTCCAATTTACCTCTGGGTACTCGGGGCTTAAGACAGTGCTGCGGAACAAATTGGGCCAAGTCTATGATAGCCTCCTCCTTTTCCAGTGGAGAAACAGTTTCTGTGCCTAATGAATTGAGCCCTTGTTCTTACTGGTTCCCCTCTATAGAACCGAACTGACACTCTGAAAGGCAAAACAACTTTCCTACAGTAACAGAGCCCAGATTCCAAAAGTGGCTTCCAGTGTCATAAATATATAAGTACATAAAATATATAAATAATATAAAATATATAAATATATATATTTAAAATGGGATCTCATGTAGTCTAGGCTAGCTTTAAACTCACTTTGTAAGAGAGGAAGACGCTGAACTTCTGATCCTCCTGCCTCTACACCCCGAATGCTGGGATCCTAGGCACATTTTATTACACCCAAGAAAGCGAAACTTTAGGGCCACAGTCTGGTTGGAAGGAGTAGGGTAGTGTTTTCAGCATAGACCACCCTTGAACTCCTGGTTTTAACTGGTTGTGGGTCAATTTGGAGGGAGAGGAGAAAGCCCTGGAGATCTGGGAGGACAGCCAAAGTCAGACCATGGTAGAGCCTAAGTGAGCAGAGAGCTCACAATTCCAAGCTGAGGTTATGCACACCTACCTCCTCCACCACTTACCCAGAGCTGTCATCAAAACCCACTTTAGGGGCAGAAGGGGCATTTAGCAAGTGGGGAAGCAGGGCATTTTCTCTCTGTGGTGCCCGCCTCCCTTCCCAGCTCCTTCCCTCCCGGCTTTATTCATTAACTGAACTGGATTTCTCCCACACCAGTGGCTATCCTGGAGCTGGCTGGACAGGTTGCATCCATCCTATTTCCAACTCTCTCATCAAAGAGTCCTCGGGGGCCTGGGAGCTGTTGTGTCTTTCACCCAGGAGGAAATGAATTATGCACTGTAGGAGGTAGAGATGAAATCGCGGTTTCAAGCGTAGGGGGTGTACAAGGAGAAAGCAAGCCTGCGAGCCGAGGGCGGGAACCGGAGCACAGAGCGCAGGCGTGGTCTCCTCCACTCCTACCCTAGCAGCTCGAGCGGAGCCCTGGTGGGAAATGGGGGTGGCGCGCGCTTTTCGCGCGCGCAATAACTAGCGGGCTGGCTGCAAGTCCCCAGGGTATTTATAGCACTTCATCGCCATGGTACCCAGAAGCTTAAATTAAACTCTAGCCCAACCACTAGAGATGCTGAGGGTGGGATGCTCTTTACCCGTACACTGTGCAGGTCCGACCCCGAAGCCTCAGAAATTTAGTCACGTGAAGATGAGCAAAGCACGTGAATTTTATAAACCACCCGGCAAAGAAAGATGTAAGGGCGTGGCTTAAACCCAGAAAACCTGCCTCCACTAGGTGGCTGGTTAGAGAAGGCAGGAAACAACAAACCATGCCTGAAAGTTGCTTCTTTATCTTAGTGGATGTGCGATTTGATATTTGACGCTGTGCCCCTCTGAGCTTCAGTTTCCCCAAGAGTAAAAATGCCCACTGGAACTCGTTATACAGATAAAGCTAGACTCGAACTCACAGAAACGTTGGTGCTTTTGCCTCTCAGGCGCTGAGATTAAAAGCATGGGCCATTACTCCCGCCTGGCTTGCTATGATCTGTAACAACTAAGTGAACCGATGCGACGATTGACTCTAATTGTCCACGAACTCTAGAACCACCCAGAAAGAGAGTATCAAGAAGGAATCTTCTAGATCACGGTGGGTTGTTTTGATCATCTTAGTTGAAGTGGGAAGGTCTGCCTATTGTGGGATGCAGCATTCCCTGGGGTTGGGTACTGGACGAGGTTAGCAGAGGTCGCTTTTTTGTTTGTTTGTTTTGGTTTTTCAAGATAGGATTTCTCAGTAGTTATGGAGTCAGTTCTGGAACTCACTCTGTAGACCAGGTTGGTCTCGAACTCACAGAGATCTGCCTGCCTCTGCCTCCCAAGTGCTGGGATTAATGACGTGCGCCACCACCACCCGGCTTCCCTCTGCAGCAGTATCAGTCTGTCACTTGGACTTTTAAGCAGGCAAATAAATTCTTTCCCCCTTACAGTTGTTATTAGGTGTATTTTGTCAAAGCAACAGTAATGGAAACAAAGGCTTGGCTCAGCCCCGAGACTCAAAGTTCTTTTAAGGGCAGGAATTATGATCTGGATATAAAGTATTCAAGCCAGGAGTGATTGCACACATCTTTCATCCATGCACTTTCTAGGTAGAGGCTGGGGGATGCCAGTGAGTTCAAGGGTAGTCTGGTCTACATAGTGAGTTCCAGATGAGCCAGGGTCATACAGTGAGACCGTTTCAAGAATAAATAAATAAATAAATAAGGCGTTCTCCCCAAAGGCTTCATCCGGACCTGGGGGTGCCGTCAAAGGAAATTGGAGCAAAGACAGAGCTTACATCATCAATGTTCATCCACTGATGAATTCGTATTGAATGTGCTTAGTTGGAAGAAATGGGCCATAAGAAGGAAAGAGGAGGACCTAAATAATCACCCGAGGTCATAAACTGCCCAGCGTGTGTATGCTGGGAACTGAGCTTGGATTACCTGAGAGTTACCTGAGAGAGCAGCAAGTGCTCTCAGCCGCTGAGCCATCTTCCCAGATCTCTCAGTTACAGGCCACCACTCCCTGCATCTCTGAGAGCCTCACGGCTGAGACGCTGAAGCTGTGCTGAGACCTCCATTCTGAAGCGGCCATCAGCTAAGCACCTCATGTGCTATAGGTGAGGTGGCCAGGCCATCATAACTCTGTGTGTCCTTCCCTCTCACCGTACTGTGAGGCTGTATGTCCTTCATGCCGAGACTTCTCCAGCTTCGATGTGGCTTCCTGCTATGCTTCTCAAGGTTGGTCTGCAATCCTTTCCATCTTCAAGAAAAAAATCCCTCCCACACGTCCTCTCCTGAACCACAAGCCTCAGTGAGGACGGATTTTTTTGCTTCTTCAGTTTTTCTTTCCTACTTCCCCATCTCAGTGCCCAAGTCAGTGCCCCCACAGATAACCCCTGAGGACAGAATTATTGTTATTGAGCTGGGGGACTGTGCCCTGTTCAGGACCCAGGGCCTATTGTCACTACTTTTTTGCCCATTTTCCCTGCTTGTGGGGAGCAGATGGCTTTAGTCTGTTGGAATAATTAGGAGCCCATATGCCCTTCAAAGAAATAATTTGCCCATCTGTAGTGAGGAATGAGAATTATGCAGTATCCAAGGGTCCTGCATGAACGGAGTTTTGCCTTTGAGTCTGAGTCTGAAGTGTCTTCCACGGCTCTTTATCTTTCCAGAGCCTTCTGACTATGAAGATGTTAGAAAGAAACCAAATAACAATACGGATGCACCGATTCACTAGGGATCCTGGATTACTTCACAAACAAACGAACACCCTAGCAGCAGCATTCTGGAGATTGCTGGAGAGACAGGGATGTGGCTTGCATCTCAGGCGGCCGGCATCATGTCAGCGTTAAGCATCTGGGGATTTACAGTGGTATGGTTGTTATGCAGGAGAATAATTCTTGCGCTTAGGCGCTCTCTGATGGCACAGTTAGGAGTGCCAGGCCGTCTGTAATGTACCTTCAGATGTTCCAGTCACCATTGGGCCATTTCAGAGGGAAGGAGAGAGTGTAAATTGTGACCAAGATGTTAACAGCCAGCAAATAGTCACAAAAGATTGTATTTGGTATTTTATTAAACTCCTGCCTGGTTTCTCACAGGGTCTCCTATGGAATATTTCTCCATCAATACTGGCTGAACTACAATAATTAATTACTAGGTTGTCTAAAAATGCATGCTGGATTGTTTAAGATGAACTCCTGACTTCCTATCTATTAACTTTTGATCTGGAGCCTGGAGCGACTTTCTAAACGATGAACCCAGCAAACCGCGATCACACGTCTGGTGAGCCATATGGCCTGAGTTCAAAATATATTTCACGGAGCCTTTATTTCACAGATCTTCATATTTTGTAGCAGATGCGTGGGTGAAGAATAGGAAGGGTGGGGAGGAACTTGGGGTAGCCCAAGCAAATCAAATTAGTTCTGTGTGGCTGTGACTACATGTCACAGGTCCTGGCCCGATGCTAAGAAGGATGGAGTCCTCTCCTGTCCACCTTCCTGGACAGATCCTTCTGTGACCCTGGAGTAGCTCAGCTGCAGGTGGTCGATATCTGTTCCAGCAGCCAGCATAAGGCCAAAACTTCTCTGAAGACTGAAGGCACACACGTTCCTAAAATTAGGGATTTGTGAGCAGGCAGACTCTTGGAGTTTGCATTTCCTTATGACCATGTGGGAATCCCTACGTTTGGCCTAAATACAGAAGCTTTCATATCCTGCAGCCCTGAAGTGGAGTATTAGACCTTCAGAAAAAGGCCTGCCTTGTGACATGGGCTGGGTACATGGTGGAGCAGACATTCAGTGGCCTTCAAAGTCTGTTAAGCAGGGGCTTCCTTGAGGGGCAGCACTGACCACAGCAATGAAGAAAGGGTCTGTTTGGCCAACCGCCACACCATTCTGCACGTACCTGATCTCATCTGATCGTCAAAACTAAGCAGAACGACTGCGCACACACTCTGAACCAGGGGTGGATTTGTCGCTTTTCATCTCCTAAATGCATTCCAGCCTCCAGGCTGGGGCTCCAGACTCAGGCCTGCTTGGCGTCAACATCTAGGATGCTAAGTATCTGGTGTAATTTAACCCTGGGCATGTAGAAAATTGCATCAGTCTGTGAGATCTTGCCCCTGAGAACTTGGTAAAGTTCTAGATTAATCTAAGCAGGGATCTGTAGGCTGCTATTTTCAGAGTATGAGCCCTCCTCTGCAAGTTCTCACGCTCAGCTCTCATGACCACCTCAGAAGAGAAGTTAATTTCCAGTCAGCAGGTTAACAGGTCATGAGGTCGCCCCAGGCGAGGGGTACTTACATTAGAGCAGGGAAGAGCCTGGATCAGCAAGGAAGCAAATCTCACCTCCCCTTGGGACCACCTGGCACGGACACAGCCACTGCCTGGAGAGCTTGCCGCAAAGTCCTCCCACCACAGGCCCGGGAACTCCCTTCCTCCAGGTGGCGGGGAAGCTGCCATCTGTGCTGTATCCTCTGGCGCTGAGGGAGCCAGGCTGGGTTTCACTATTGGAGCTTAGTTGCCAGAAAGCTGGCAAAGGGAAGGCTGGTGTCTGTTGGGGCTGGAAGCCAACAAGTTCTTCCATCTAGGGCCCCAGCTCAATCCTCTAGAACCCATAACAAGGTTGGGCTGAGCCAGAGGGAACTTGAGGTTAAAAGATAGGCTTCGTGGAGTCCGACTTAGCACAATGAGTATGTGCCCCGATCTCTCCGGTGACCCTCTGAATGTATATATGCAACTTGTGTGCTCTCAAGTATTGAACGCAGGTGAGTGGCAGAGACCAGATGAGATTTGGCTCTGACACCAGGGGCTGACTCTGACTCATCAATATCTTTCCCACTGAAGACCAGCGGAGCAAGATTCTTCCCAGTCTATGGTTCTTTTACAGCAGTGTGCATCTGTAGTCTCCTCCACTCAGGATGCTGAGACAGGAGGATTTCTTGTTGCCAGGAGCTTTGGGTCAGCCTGAGAAACACAGTGAGAGACCTCACCTCAAAAATAAACTAACCAAGCCGGGCGGTGGTGGCTCACGCCTTTAATCCCAGCACTCGGGAGGCAGAGGCAGGCGGATCTCTGGGAGTTCGAGACCAGCCTGGTCTACAAGAGCTAGTTCCAGGACAGGTTCCAAAACCACAGAGAAACCCTGTCTCGAAAAACCAAAAAAAAAAAAAAAAAAAAAAAAAAAAAAACTAACCAATCAGACAAACAAATGAACCTTTAATGTGGGTTGTGTCTGTTATTACAGTGTGTGGTGTGCTTGTCTGGTTTTGTTGCTGTTATTGAT
This sequence comes from Chionomys nivalis, assembly GCF_950005125.1. Taxonomy (NCBI): domain Eukaryota; kingdom Metazoa; phylum Chordata; class Mammalia; order Rodentia; family Cricetidae; genus Chionomys; species Chionomys nivalis. The sequence goes on from NC_080092.1 coordinate 19,346,765, forward strand.
AATTACATTCTAATTAATCATGTCTCTGTGTGTATGTGTGTGTGTGTACATATGCCATGACACATGTATGGAGGTCAGAGAATAACGTGTGGGAATCAACGATTGCCTTCTGCCCTGTGGGTCCCAGGGGTCAAATTTATGTTGTCAGGCGAGCTGGCGGGTATCTTTACCTACTAAGCTATCTTACTAGCCCAGATGTTAATTTTGTGGGGGGACAAGATCTCACTGTTCAGCCCAGGTTGACCTTACAGTCATGATCCTCCTGCTTCGGTCCTCCAAATGTTGGCATCACGTGAGTGAGTCACCATGCACAGGACAGAGAGGGTGTCGGTGTCTTCATGCTCAGATCTCTGTGTGGGACACCAAGCTTGCCACCACACAGGTCCTAGGGAAAGCAAAATCCTTTTGTTCACCTCCTCTTGCTGCATCAGTTTTGAACACACACACCAGCTTATGGGGCCGGGCTCTCCATCTCAACAGCTCAGTCTGAACTATCTACAGTAATGTCTACAGCAGCATCTGCTCTGAGACAGCACCCTGCCGTGACTCCCTGCAGAGCCCCGGGATTTCTGTGCTCCCACTGGTGGGGATGGGAGGAGGAGAATAACGCTTTCTGGACAGTGGTACCTGAAATAGTTTCCAGCCTCTTTTCAGGACCGGTGATTTCAGCTCCCTGGGAGACGGACTGTGGGCTTCATTGTGCGCAATAAATCTCTCTGCTCTCTCAAGAGTAGTACTTGGGAGGGTACGAGGGAGACTGGGGCCTAGGGATGGGCAGAAGGGGCCTTGGCCTGGATGCTGATGCAGCTATGCCCTGGCTGATTCTACTGGAGCTTGGGTAACACCAGAGGCTCTCTTCACTGCTTATGGAGGCAGCCAGCCAGGCGTTTGCCCCTGGACTCACCAATCAGGGCTTCCTCACTGTGACTGACAGCACAGTCGGCACCTGACCAGCCAGCAGGTAACTGAGCATCTGGGTTTTGAATTGGGATCTATAGCCACACTGTAAGGACAGACCCTACTATGTAATGGTCCTGCTGTGAGAAGGAGAAAATACCCCCCACCTTGCTGAAGACATTCTTTTCTTGTCCTTCCACTGGGGGTAAACAGCAGCATATGGGTTGGTACATGTGCACTTGTGTATAAACACACATGGAGGTCAGAGGTCCATCTCAGGATGTTTTTTGTTTTTTGTTTTTTTTTTTTTTTTTGGTTTTTCGAGACAGGGTTTCTCTGTGGTTTTGGAGCCTGTCCTGGAACTAGCTCTTGTAGACCAGGCTGGTCTCGAACTCACAGAGATCCGCCTACCTCTGCCTCCCAAGTGCTGGGATTAAAGGCGTGCGCCACCACCGCCCGGCTCAGGATGTTATTTGTAATGATATGTTCTGTCTCTCTTTTTTTTTTTTTTTAAATTTATTTATTAAGTATACAGTAGTCTGTCTGCACATGTCCCTGCAGGCCAGAAGAGGGCAGCATATTTCACTACAGATGGTTGTGAGCCACCATGTGGTTGCTGGGAATTGAACTCAGGACCTTTGGAAGTGAAGCCAGTTCTCTTAACCTCTGAGCCATCTCTCCAGCCCATGTTCTGTCTCTTTAAGAGACAAGCCACGCCCACTCCCTCCCCTGTCTGCTGAGGCAGGCTGATCTTCAGTTTCCAGTTTGAGTCTCTTTTTTTTTTCATCTCCCTCTCCCCACTTCTCCCCTTCCCCCCTTCTGTGTTTCTCTCTCTCCCTCTCTCTGCTCTTCTCTCCTTCTCTACCTCCATAACTCACTAAATAAAATATCCAACCTCACTCTGCATGACATGCCTATCCATCTGTCTCTAGCCTGCCCCCACCCCCCACCCCTCCCACCCCCCACCCCCCACCCCACCCCACCCCTGCCTGGGACCAACCACCTTCACAGACCTGTCCCATGGTCTCATGTGCTGTCTCTGCCTGGAGCTGGCTGCTCTGGAACCCATTGCCTGTCCCTGCTGGGCGACCTTTGGTGTGGTCTTTGCCGGCTGCAGCCACTCAGGATCCACAGCATTTTTATTAATCCATCTCATTATTTCTTGGGTTACTGTTTTGCCAGGTTCTTCAGCAGATAGGGTTGAGGCAGAGCCGATCCAGTCTCCCTGGGGCTGAACAAGATGGTGAGTGTCGATGACCCATACCTCCTCACTGGCCACTGGGGAGAAACACACACCAAACAGGGAGACTGTCGAAGCAGGAACTCACTTTTTATTGCATCAGGGCAGGAACTTATATAGGGCTGAGGTAGTGGGCTGGAGTCTTGGGGTGGGGTGAGGTGGAGTGGGGAATAAGGGCCAATAATATTCTACTACATCAGCGGTGGGTGGGCAGAGGCAGGCCTAGGTCAGGTGTGCTGAGTAACTCCTCTCCAAACTCAAGTTAGGCTCTAGAAGTTACACTGAGCCTCACGGAGCTCAAGTTAGGCTTAGGAAGTTACACTGGGCCTCATCAGACTCAAGTTAGGCTCTGGAAGTTACCCCGGGCCTTATGAGGTCCAACACTGTTTCTTTTGAGGCACGGTCTCTCCCTAGTCTGGAGCTCTCTGAGTAGGTGAAGCTGGCCAGCCAGCCCCAGGGATCTGCTTGTCCCTGTGTCCCCAGCACTGAGTTTACAAGCACTACCATGCCTAGCTGGGAACTCGGGATCAAACCCAGATCCTCATCTTCCTGATCATAATTTACCTGAAGTACCCACCAGACTTTCTACAGTTTTATGTCCATTTTTTATTTACTGGTGTCTGATCTTTCTTGACCTGTGACTGTCAAGGTGCCCGCATCCTTGAGGTCAACAGAGAAAGCTCTCACCCACGGCCATCCTTTCTCTTCTTTTTGCAGCGGGATCTATTGCATTTAATCATTCTTGTATCCAGGCTGCCCTGCCCGTCTCAGGAGACCATAGTGTGAATGGTTCCATCAATGACTTCAGAGTCCTAGTGTGATGTCAGTGATGTGCTGCATATGTGCCCATTTAAGCAGGTACCAGCACACCTGAGTGTAGGCAGGTGTGGACATCAGCAGGGAACACGTGGTGAGCTTGTGTGTAGTCGGTGACATTTACACTGGTTTCTGGGAAGGGCTTGCCTGCCTTCCACCCATATTTAGGGCCTGGGGTATTGAGTAGCTGCAGCTATGTCTCTGTCCTGCTGTCTCAAGCATTTGAGGACTTCTAGATATGAACCTTGGGCTGGAGAGATGGCTCAGAGGTTAAGAGCACTACTGCTCTTCCAGAGATCCTGAGTTCAATTCCCAGTAACTCCATGTTGGTTCACAACCATCTGTAATGAGATCTGGTGCCCTCTTCTGGCCTGCAGGCATGCATGCAGACAGACTACTGTATACATAATAAATATATAAAATTTAAATTTTGTTTTGTTTTCCAAGACAGGGTCTCACTATGTAGCTCTGGCTGTTCTGGAATTCACTATGTAGACCAGGTTGGCCTTGAACTCACAGAGATCCACTTGATTCTGCCTCCTGAGTGCTGGGATTAAAAGTGTGCACCACCACATTAGGCCCCTGAACCTCATTTCTTGATGTGCTGACCCTTAGTTCCTCCCTTCTGCCAGGTTCTCGGCAGGCTAATGCCAGGGTCAACAGAGGGCTTACAAAGATGGGACAAAGAACTGTCCTGGCAAGTAGTCTGCATTCCGGGTAAGACAGCTGGGCCTGGAAGAGCCTGCTTCTTTGTCTACAGGAATCTCAGATGACCCTGGAACCCCAAGGCTCTCAGAGAGAAGATGCCCCAGGTGATGTTTGAAGCCTCTAACACCCCAGCCAAGTACGTGGGCCTTCAGGGGGTGCTGTCTCTGTGTTTCTTGTCCTTAGGCTAAGCAGAACTCATCCTGGGGAGTGCGCCCCCTGGAGGAAGTGCTTTGCCCTTGCACCTTGTTCAGCTTTCATAACTTCCACAGTAGGTGGGCAAGTTTCCCTTCTTCCTATTTTGGTAATAAGTAAACCTGTGTATGGGAGTTGTCAGATTTTCTCAAGGTTTGTAGCAAGTATGATCAAACACAGTTCAGACTAAAATCATTGATCCTGGGGTGAGATGGCACAGTGGTTAGAAGCACCGACTGCTCTTTCAGAGGACTTGGGTTCAGTTCCCAGCATCCACATTAGTTTACAGTCATCTATAACTTCACTTCCAGCTGATCAAAAGTCCTCTCCTGCCGGGCGGTGGTGGCGCACGCCTTTAATCCCAGCACTTGGGAGGCAGAGGCAGGTGGATCTCTGTGAGTTCGAGACCAGCCTGGTCTACAGAGCTAGTTCCAGGACAGGCTCCAAAACCACAGAGAAACCCTGTCTCGAAAAACCAAAAAAAAAAAAAAAAGTCCTCTCCTGACCTCTGAGGATACCAGGCACACATGGTGCACAGACATACACACAAGCAAAACACTTACACACATATTTTGTACATCTTGTACAAAATAAAGGGAGGGTCTCTCTTTCCACCACTAGTCTTTTCATTGCGCTGTGGCCCTGTCTCCCGCTCATCACAATGGAAGAATAAGTCGCAGGGACCGTCATTGACAATGGCTACGGCATATGCAAAGCTGGCTTTGCTGGTAACAGCATCACATGTGTGGTACCCATTGATGAGGTCTATGCCCTTCCCGAAGCCATCTTGCATCTAGACCTGACCTGATAGGTTACCTTATGAAAACCCTGACTGTGTGGAGCATCACCACTGTGACTGACTGGTAGATCATGGGTAACTTTAAGGAGAAACTATGTTACGTTGGCCTAGATTTTGAGCAAGAAATGGCCATTGCTGCATCCTCCTTTTCCTCGGAGAAGAGCTAGGAAATGCCTGAGGGGCAGGCAATAACCATCAACCATGAGTAAATCTAGTGTCAGGGGTGTTCTTCTGTGGAATCCCGTAGCATCTGTGAAACCACCTTTACCACCATCATAAAGTATGATGCGGGCATCCCCAAGGACTTGTGTGCCAACACAGTGCCGTCTGGTGGTACCGCTATGTACCCAGATGTTGGTGACAGGATGCAGAAGATCACAGCCAAGGCACACAGCGTTACAAAGATCACGATCATTGCTCCCCTCCGCTCAAGTTCTCAGACTGGATTGGTGGCTCTATCCCGGCCTCAACCATCCACCTTCCAGCAGATGTGGATCAGCAAGCAGGAGGATGGCCAATCGGGCCCCTCCATCATCCTCTGCAAATGCTTGTAGGTGGACCGCGCAGGTACCAGGCATCTGCTGCAGGAGCAGATTCTGAAGTATCAGTTTGCTCTGGCAAATGGACACACTTCACGCTAGCCTCCTGAAAACTGGAATAAGCCCTTTCTGGGAATAAGCGATTGAAAAGGAATTTGTCCTTGAAGCTTTCATAGATCTCAGCACTCTGATAGCACTCTGAGATCAGAGGGCTCCCTGCTGGTTTTTGACCTTGTATTCAAGCTAACCGTTTCTTTGGTAGGCATTTAACACCCTGCATATATCTTATCTTGTTTTGGACCTTAGTCTCCGGGCACAGTCACCTGGTGGCTGCGGAGAGCAAAGGTAGAGAAATTCCCGGCCTGACAGATCTGTGTGAGCACCATGCCTTGATCTGAGCAGAGTATCAACCAGCATCTCGGTGTCCCACGATTTCTGGCAAGGGCTCCTAAACCAGTTACCGCTACCCTCTTGCTGTCTTGTTGTTGGAAAAGCAACGTCCAAGCCTTAGGCCCAGGTTTTCATTCTGGTGTTTGCCCTCCTGACTGCTGTGGGTTGTTACTTGCCTTGGGTTGGGAACATTTGGATTGACACTTGTGAATTTATTCATCCTTTTAATTTATGTACGTTTGTTTTCATATTCAGTTATTTCAGAAGTGAACAATTTTGGTTTTCTATGGTCCAGTGAGACCATTAGGTCCCAGCAATGTGTCATAGGGTAAAGAAAAATAAAATTGCTACCAAAATCAGCAAAATAAAATAAAAAATAAAGGGAAAAACAGTTAAAAAAAATCATTGAGGGGTTGGAGAGATGGCTCAGCGGTTGAGAGCACTGGCTGCTCTTCCAGAGGTCCTGAGTTCAATTCCCAGCAACCATATGGTGGCTCACAGCCATCTATACTGGGATTTGATGCCCTCTTCTGGCACACAGGCATACATGCAGATAGAACCTCATATACATAAAATAAATAAATTAAAAAAAATCATTGATTCTAAAATGGAATTTCACTCTATTTCCAGTTTTAGAACAGGTCTGGCCTTACCTGAAAGCAGGAAGAAGGAAAAGGCGCCCTAGGCTTCCCTTTTCACTCTTTCTTTCTTTCTTTCTTTCTTTCTTTCTTTCTTTCTTTCTTTCTTTCTTTCCTTTTTTTCTTTTTCCCTGATTTTTTTGATACAGGGTTTCTCTGCGTAGCTCTGGCTGCCCTGAAATTTGCTTTGTAGACCAGGCTGGCCTTGAACTCACAGAGCTCCGCCTTCCTCTGCCTCCGGAGTGTTATGATTATAGGTGTGCACCACCACCGCCTGGCCTCCCTTTTCAATCTTATGTGTGTGCAGAAGCCTTGTGCATCCTACTCCAATTTCCTGTCTGCTCTTGGTGCACAAAGACGTGTGTCCGAGCACCCCACAATGAACCCCCCTCGCCTCACTTGGCGTGCGCTGCACCCCTATACACCTTTGTTGTACGCATTCCATTAGTAACACACCACAAACTCCATCTAACTCCCGTGTGTCTCTCCTCATACTCGGATACACTCCCAATTGTACCTGGAGGCTTTGTGCCTGCATCCATCTCCCCAAACCTGTGCTACACATTCCCGCTCGTGCTTGCAATGTGTTACTCAAACACACACAAGTGTTCTTCCTCCACTCTTCCCACATTCTGAATCCACGCATGTGCAAGCACACAGACACAGAAGCAAGTTGAGGCTCCCTGGGCATTCAACATATGCTGCCTTGCACATGGGCAGGCACACAACGTATGCTGGAATTCTCCGGTGCTAGAAGGATGTTGCCCCTGCTGTCAGCCCCAGGTGGCACATGCTGCCCTGCTCAATGACGTCTGCATTCCTTTCCTGAGTACACTTAGCAGGCCAGGCCTTCTGCTGGTCCATTCTTCTTTCAATAGCATTGGAATTGGGATGGTTACCCCACCCCACCTCACAGGCTGCAAGGACCAAGACACACTTAGGCAGGTCGTGGGAAGGAGGGAAAGTGGTGTGACAGACCTGTGGTTTTGAGATTGTCATCTCCTCAAAGGCAGTGCCCTGAAGACTTACCAGCTGGGGATGGTGGACACCAAATCCCAGTCTCTCTGGAAGTGTTATGACTGCATCTATGACTACATCCTCAGAACTTGCCCAGAGAACATTATTGGAGCATCATCGACATATCGCTACAGCAAGGCGGTGGTGGCGCATGCCTTTAGGCCCAACAATCCAGAGGCAGAGGCAGGTGGATCTCTGGGAGTTTAAAGCCAGCCTGGTCTACAGAGTGAGTTCCAGGACAGCTAGGGTTGTTACTCAGAGAAACCTGTCTTGAAAAACCAACCAACCAGCCAACCAACCATATAACCAACCAACCAACCAACCATGAAAAACATACCATTACATGGGACTCTATGGGGCTGTATGGTCCTTGGTGTGGAACATGACAGGATGAGGAAATGAAACACTGCCCTGTCACCCCAGGCTCAACAATCCTTTGTCTGCTCCTGGGCCAAGGTGCATGGACAACCCTGGGTTCCTCTTCTCTGGTCATTTTCTCATGTCTGTTGCTCTGATAACCAGCAGTGCAACACACTCATGGGGCTACACCTGACTGTAGACAGAGTCCAGCCACCCTGGCTTCCGAGCATTCGGCTCTGCCCACTCTGCACTGGACACAGCCCCTGAGGCCAGCTGCTGGTGGAGGAGGAGCGGTGGGGGAGCACCAGTAGCTTTTCCTTCCGCAATGGGATAGTCAGCCACTGAAGGTCCTGGAGCCCTATAATCCAAGTGCTTGTGAGACTGAGGCAGGAGGATTGCCATCGCTCAAGGCTAGCTTGGGCTACATAGTGAGATTTAGGCCAGCCTGAGGTATAATGTGAGACTCTGTCTCAAACATAAATAGATGATAGATAGATAGATAGATAGATAGATAGATAGATAGACAGACAGACAGACAGATAGAGTTCCTGGATGTTCTAGCCTAGAAGAGGGAAATTGGGGAAAGTTCCAGAACATGGATAAGTATGGCCTATATGATCAGAGGACTGAGGTTTCTCCCTTCTGACATCTGAACCTTGCAGGAATGAGAGAAGGGAAAGGGGGGCGGGAATAGAGTGCAGGGGGCAGGCAATGGTTTTCCAGTGGGGAAGATTATACCATCCCAGGGGACATTTGGCAGTGTCAGAAGGGCTGCCCCAGCAGGGAGGGGTATAGGCTATTACTGGCATGTAGTAGATAGAGGCCAGGGATGCCCCCCCCCCCCGCCGTGTGTGTTAGAAGTATTAAATCTCTTGCCAGTCACATGACAGTGCCCCACAAATGAAAAGCCACCTGACCCCAAGAGTCACCATCTCAGAGACTGAGAAAGATTATTCTAGAATATAGGATGGACCAATGAGTAGAATCTCCACTGACAGCTGCCCACAGTGACGGCAGACTATGTCCCCCAGGAGAGGGAAGGAGAACAAGATTCAGAGCAAAAGAATAGAGGAATTCCTGAACCACCAAGATGTCACGGTCTTGCCTTTCCAGAGGACAAAGAGGAAGGACCTTGGCATGCTAAGGGTGCATGGGTTGAACTTTGCTGCAAAGTTCTGGCAGGTGTCTCTTGGGCTCTTCCAGTTTGGTGCAACTTATGCCCCATTCCTCTCTTTCTCAGTCTAGGCCCAGCAAGGCAGAGCCAGTGTCCTGCCTCTTTTTCTTAGCACCCCCATTATTGTGCAGGCTGTTGGCAGTACCCCGTTCTCAAATGGCTGGTTTATTTGTCACCCCCGACCCCCACAGCACTCAGCTTCTTTTCCTGAGCACCCCAAATGTGCCCAGCCCTATTAGGGACAGAATAGACAAAGGTATGCTTCTGGGGCTCCTTCCACTTCTCACCACTCATAGTGTTTCAATTAGAGTTCTTCTGAGCAAAAAGGGAAGAGCCGGGTCTCTCTGCTGTTGCCATGGTTGCTACAAGGACACAGGCTTGGGCTGCAAGCAGCAAACCTCTCAGGAGAAAGACCACATCCCATGGGAAGCAGAACTGAGTGTTGGAATCAAGGGCCCCTTATGGATACCCTTTAAGCTTGTGGGTTCCCAGTGTTGCTTTATTTTATTTATTTTTTATTTTATGCTCATTGGTGTTTCGCCTACCTGTATGTCTGTGTGAGGCTGCTGGGTTCCCTGGAGTTACAGACAGGTGTGAGTTGCCACGAGGGTGCTGGGAATTGAACCTTGCTCCTCTGGAAAAGCAGCCAGTGTTCTTAACCCTTGAGCCGTCTCTCCAGCCTCTCCCAGGGTTGCTTTAAATTCGGGTTCAGTCACTGATGAGGACAAATCTCTTGGTTATTGGCGTGGTGCTTTCTGGGGTCAGGAGCTGGTCTGTTCCTCTCCTTCACCCTCTTTCCAAAGAAGGCTGACCTTTCACAACACAGGTGTTGGGTCAACATTTCTATGCCTGTCAACAGGACAGATTCCTTCAGGCCAGTGGCTCTCACTGCAGAACAAAGCTGCATGCTTTTGGTAAATAGGAGGCTGAGATAAGGCTTGTGGAGAGAGTGACCCACCCTGGGGTCAGAGGTAGTTACTGACTTCAGGAAGACTCTTGTCCAGCTACCTCAGAGGGGCCTACTCTGCTGTGGGACTTGACTTATGTGGCCTCCCTGGGTCTGTTTCCCCATTTGCCTCCTGTGTGTGTGTGAGGTTCAAATGAGGCCAACTCTTTCGAATGACAGGGTCTGTGTCAGCATGAGATTGCTTTTGCTTCCCCTGGGTTTGGGCTCAGAGGGAGAAGAGGCCAGGGTGGAAGATGAAGGGAAGGTTAGAAGAAGAGGGGAGGGCAGAGGTAGGAGATAGCATCTCACACACTCTAAGGTGAGGGGTGGGTCAGGGACGCTTTTGCTGAAGACTGAAAAAGTCCTACTACTGACTCCTGTGAAGTCAGTGGCCTGCCCTGCGCATGCTTATTATACCAGCTGGGGGCGGGGGGTGGGGGGGGCCCTGTTCTCTTGCCCACTTCAGAGAGAGGTCAGGGAAAGTGCACAGACTTAGCAGGAAAGCCGGTGCAGTAGGGATTTCAACTGAAATTTTCTTTTGAGACTGTCTCACATAGCCCAGGTAGGCCTTGAACTTCTGGCCTCTTGATCTACCTCTAAGTGCCGTTTCTAGTCTTCTTTTAGGAAAGTCACGACTAGAGACTGAAGGACGTCTAGAAATGCACCCGGGTCGTGCATGAGGAGCTGCAATGAGACTCAATCTTTCTGTTCGTGGGACTGCCCTGCAACTGGGCTTCTTGCGTCTCTAGGGCCAGGTTCTGGTAGCCCCGCTGGAGACGCAAAACCTCTTCGCGCCAAACCCAGAGCCTAGCAAGATTTACAGGGAAAGGCTGCCACCTGGTGGCCAAAGGGCAAACGGTACACGCTGGGCGGAGACCACGGCTTGGGAAAGCCGGGCTTTGGAGAATAGATTGCACCGGGTGGAGGAGGGTGAGGGGTTGTACAGTCTTGTTTTTGAAGGGCGGCCCCGCAGAGTGCCAGTGGAGTGCGGGTGGGACGGAACAGGGCTGCCTAGCTGTCTCAGGACTCGGCATGGGATCTGGATGTGCGCGCGGAGGGGGGGCGGGCAGAGCAGAATCTCAGAGCGGCTCCCTCTCTCCCCCCTGCACCCCCTCCCCGTAGTGTAGTGTCATTTTGCCCGAGGGCTGGAGGAGGTGAAGGATCTGGAGTAAGACCTTGGCCGGATTCCTTCTTTAATTCAATCCAATCTAACACAGTCACCAACTCCAAGAAGTTACAGACCCTTCCTTCCTTGAGCAGGCTGGGGGCCCCAGGAGGCTCTGCCTCTCCAGCCCTTTCGACCCTCCTCTTGCTCTCTTCTGATAAGAACACCGCACACGCACCTCACAAAGGTGAACCAAGACGGTTGGGCTCCCAGGCTGAGTCTCAGGCTTGTCCTTTCTGCCCGCAGGGTGGGGAGGGGCTCATCTCAGGCCACGCCCCTCCTGCCTCAAATTGCTTTCACGTGCAGCCAGCAAGTGAAGACGCCCAGGGGCCTCAACACCTGGCTCCTAAGTCAGCTCACATTCTAGGAGAGGTCCTGATTGTATGGGCTTGCGGCTTCTGCCTTGGAGGCTTCCAGGTGATTCCTCCACCTTGATCCCTAGTGATGAGGTGAAACCCAGCAGGGCCTCTGCGCTTGCCAAACAAGCCTCCGTCTCAGAGTTACAACTCCCTCATTCACCAGGCGCCCCCCCCCCCCCCCCGCAGCCTTCTCACCTTCTGACGATCTATTTGCACACGAACTCTGGCTCGGTTTAGCACCGGATCATCCCCTGGCCTTCTTGCCTGCTGGTGTCCAGTTTAGATGTTCATGGAGACAGCAGGGTCTTCTCCTTGCTTCCCGTTCTAGTTTACCAGCCCACACCAGCTCTGATCTCACTACGTGAGCCTCACACCGACCGGCTGGAGCGGGTTCTGAGCAGGTGTTAGTCGTCTTTGTTTGCACTGTCCACTTTTGACAGGTGCCAGGGATGGACTGTGCCTGGCGACCGGGAATGTTGATACACGGATGAATGCCCGAATGGAGGTCCCACTCACACAGCCAGACTTCATGTTGCTGAGACAATGTCACTCTTTCCGACATTCCCAAATGTCACTCTTTCTGACAACCTCTTAAGGCCATGAACAAGGGTGGGGTGCTGAAGGCGCTTGCCGGAACTCCCTGGACCTGAGAGGGTGGCTGGGGACGAACTCTCGACAAAGTGACAGTAGAGTGTCCTACCTAGCTGCCTAATGAGAACCCCCACCCCAATGATCTCTTAAAAAAAACAAACAAACAAACAAACCCAGGGGCTGGAGAGATGCCTCAGTGGTTAAGAGCATTGCCTGCTCTTCCAAAGGTCCTGAGTTCAATTCCCGGCAACCACATGGTGGCTCACAACCATCTGTAATGAGGTCTGGTGCCCTCTTCTGGCCTGCAGACATACACACAGACAGAATATTGTATGCATAATTAATAAATAAAATAAAAAAATAAAAAACCCAAACAAAACAACAACAAACCAAACAAAACCAAAAGTCAACCCGTGCTTGGGACAAAGGTTTAAACATGACAGAAAACAATATTAAGCCCTCACCATGTCTCGTTTATTGGTCACCTGGCTGACCCCGAGACACAGTGCACAACTGTATAAGTAGATGGGCTTTTTGAGGAGATGTTATCTTGTGTTGAGTTTATCTCTTTAAGTAACTAATAATTTTTTTATCTAATTGGTACGTGTAACTTCTAGTTTCCACAATTTTAAGTTTTAATTTTGTGTGGATGGGTGTTTTGCCTGCATATGTGGGCACAGTGTGCATGCAGTCTCCGCCCCACAGTCGCCAGAAGAGGGCAATGCAACCCCTGGAGTTAGAATTACAGCCTGTTGTGAGTTGCCATGTAGATGCTAGGAATTGAACCTGGGTTCTCTGGAAGAGCCATCCATGTTCTCTAACCACTGAGCCGTTCCTCTAGGCCCTTTTTTTTTTTTTTTAAACATAGTCTCACCATGTAGCCCTGGTTGGCCTGGAACTTGCTATATAGACCAGGCTGGGCTTGAACTCAGAGATTTGCCTGCCTCTGCTTCTGGAATGCTGGGGTTAAGGGCGTGCTACTTTCCAGCACTTTTGTTTCTTTTTGCATGCTGGGGGATGGAGCCCAGGCCCCATTCCCCCATTCAGTGGGTAGCTGAGTCAGAACTGGTTCCCAGAAGCCGGCCAGTGGTGACACACACCAAAATCCCAGAACTCAGGAGGCAGAGGCAGGTGCATCTCTGTGAGTTCAAGGACAGTCTGGTCTACACAGCAGAGTTCCAGGACAGCCAGTATTGTTACACAGAGAGACCCTGTCTCGAAAAACAAAAAGAAAGCAAATAAACAAAGAAAACTGGTTCTCAGGCATGCTGTTAGAGTGCGCACTTTTAAAGAACCCTTTCGAGAACTCTCCGCCTGTCATTGTCCTGGCTTGAGGAGAGCTGAGGGGTTCTTCAGTCAAAGCTGTTTTCGTGCTATAGTTGATCTCTGTGGGATACCATGTGGGGTTGGATCGACTGGGATTTAACAGGGACATTTCAAAGATCGCAGACCCCAAAGAGGAAATGTTTTCCTGCTTGTCCAATCCTTCTCCCATGTGCTTCTCAAGAGGTTGCAGGCGCACAGAAGTCTTGGACTGAATGAGTGTCCTCTGGCCCCTTGCCTGTACCTGCTTTCTCGGGTACAGCTGCATGGTGAGATATCACCCTGTCTCATCCCACTGAAGGTCCTACCATCAGCATCTGAGGCTGTGATCGTGTCTCCAGGTCCCAAAGCCCACAGAAGGAGCCATCTCAACCTGCCTCTGCCTGAGGATGTCAGCCCCGTCTCCGTACATTCCCCATCTGTGGAATCAGGCCACTTGCACAGAGAGGGGTGCTCCTGGGACCATGTTCATTTTCGGGCTTGCCTTCTTAATCACAGCTTGTTCTGCTCTTAGCTCCTGAGGCCTGGTTTAAGTCAGGCTAACTGAAGTCAGGCTAACCCCAGCTCCTTTTCTTTCTGTTTGCGGAGGCCACTTGAAAACTGTCTGGATGACCCGCAAGGCAAGAGGGCTGCAGATCTCAGGAGGGTCTCAGGGAGACAGGCCCGTTAGTCAGATTTCCAGAAGTCATGGACACGGGAGCTTTGAGTCTGATTTCTCCACATACCAGATAGAAACTGTCCATTAGGGGGCTGGAGAGATGGCTCAGTGGTTAAGAGCATTGCCAGAGTTCAATTCCCAGCAACCACATGGTGGCTCACAACCATCTGTAAAGAGGTCTGGCGCCCTCTTCTGGCCTTCGGGCATACACACAGACAGAATATTGTATACATAATAAATAAATAAAGAAATATTAAAAAAAAACTGTCCATTAGCATTTCCCACCCAGCAAAGTGGATGACTCGGGAGAGCAGTCTTGAATTCTACCTGCTCGGCATACCCCCAGATTCTCCTCTGGAGTGGTGTGTTACCTCTGCCTTAGGCTGATGGTACCATCAGCCTTCTCCTCATCTCACTGTGAGACTACAGCAGCTGCTTCTCCCTGTGCTGCATGCCACCCCCACGGCATTTGCTTATGCCACTGAAATGAACGTCTTCCTGTTGTTATGGAACTTTCCGTTCCTGCCATTGCTTCACGGTCTTCTTCCTCAGCACCAACACATCCCGCCATTTTCATGTCTACAGCCATTCACCTGCCTGGACATTTTATGGGGTGTGAGCTCCTGGTTGTGTCTACTTCTCTTCCGCACCCCAGCCCTTAGCCTGGCCGCTGTGATGAGTTCACTATAAGATGCTGTTCAATGAATGGAAAGACTGCATGGCAGAGCCCTCGGTATTGAGAACGGCAACTCAGAAAGCACAGGTTCATGCTGGCTGTTGATGCTATTTTAACTGTAGAAGTGGTATGAAATAAAAGTAAATTAAAACCCCAAAGGGCTCTTGTCACTTGATTAGCCCAAAGTGTTTAAGTCTGGGGGCACGTTGATCTAGCTGGGAAGAATATGTGAGCACACAAACAGCGTGCAAGCTTCCAAAGGGGGGAATGTGGTCACCCTGGGTTTTCTGCTACTGATTTGCTTAACTAGAAAGTGGTGACAGAAGGTGGGTGGTGGTGGCGCAGGCCTTTAATCCCAGCACTCGGGAGACGAATCTCAAGGCCAATCTGGTCCTTAGAGCGAGTTCCAGGACAACCAGGATTGTTACACAGAGAAACCCTGTCTTAAAACACACACACACACACACAATCACAAAGTTGTGACAGAAAGGGGTTCAGGTGTCCCAGGGAGGCCATGAGGCATCTATCCATGTACAGGCAGGCCCGAGGGCCCTAACAGCCCCATATATCAAGGCCAGATTAGATTCTCCTGCCCATCACAAGAATCTGCAGATACAGGTGGAGAAGTCTCAGAGCCACCAGAGCATTTTGGGGGTGCACACTAAGATGCTCCAGAGCTGAGTGAGGGGCCACACATCTGTCATTTCAGCACTTGTGTGGTGGAGGCAGGAGGATCAGACGTTCAAAGTCAACACTGACTACATAGCAAGTTCGAGGCGAGCTTGGACTACACGGGACCCTGCCTCAGTGTCCCCTACCCCTCACCATAAAACAAAACACAAACACAAACAAAAGGATCCCTTCCTCCCAAATAAAACCCCAGACCACAATAAAACAAAAGGTTTTCCCAAGTGGTCCAAGTTCAGGCTGATCATCCCTAATCCAAACACCTCAAGTCTAAAGTTGTCGAACACAGATCCAAGGAAGGAATCTTTTTTTTTTTTTTTAAATATGTATTTATTTATTATGTGTACAGCATTCCTTCCATGTGTGCCTGCAAGCCAGAAGGGGGCGCCAGGTCTCATTATAGATGGCTGTGAGCCACCATGTGGTTGCTGGGAATTGAACTCAGGACCTCTGGAAGAGCAGTCAGTGCTCTTAACCACTGAGCCATCTCTCCAGCCCCCAAGGAAGGAATCTTCATAGAAGATTCCTAACCATGAAACTCTGCTGCTGGTACCACATTCTTAAAAAGAACCGTGTTGCCAGGTGCTATGGCACATTCCTTTAATACCAGCACTTGGGGGGAAAGTCTGAGCTTGGTCCCCATAGTGAGTTAGTCTAGGACAGCCTGGGCTATCTAGGAGACCCTGTCCTAAAGCAAAACAAGAGGCTAAACACCGTATAGTGGTGGTCAGGCTCTGTGTATAATGTATATGAACCATAAGTGAATTTCATCTTTTTATAAAATCTGAAAAAAAGGAAGAAAGTAAGAAAGGAAGGAAGGAAGGTAGGAAGGAAGGAAGGTAGGAAGGAAGAAAGAAAAGAAATTCCAATCCCCTATCTTTCCATGTTCCAAGCTTTAAGGATAAGGGCTCCCTGATCTGGATGAGCTTAGGCAGTGAGAATCCACCCCAGCTGTGCCTGTTCCTCCAGCCTCTACCGCAGTATAAAACATTTCCACAGAAGACCAGTGTCCACAGGAGTTTTAGAGACTTTATTTATGTATAAACAATTTAAACACTTTGCCATAAATTATCTTTGCCTGTCCCTAGTCTTTGCTTAGCAGCAAATTAAAATTAATATAAAAACTCGATGAACAATTCATACATGTATATTACAAAAAAGTTCCTGTACCAAAGTTCTTATTAGACTTTTTTTTTGTTTTTTTTTTTTTAACCTTTTAAAATTTTTTTTTTGTTTTTATTTTATTTATGTTTTTATTTTCTCTCCTCGTGGTGACTGTCATGTGATTGTCTCAGTTTCTGGACCAAACAAACACACTAATAGTTTAAAGTCTGAAACAGTGATTGCGCCTTGCGGCGTCATGTATGTACAGGGCGATCGGAAGTGGTACCGTTAGCAACAGAGTCACAAATGTCGCACCTCTACCGCAAACTGATACCCACGAACTACGGAATCTAAACAGACTACACCCTGTAACTGCGGATAACTGTCCACAATGGAATCTCCAAAGACAAAAAGAGTATGAGATTTATGTGTAGTGAGTATAGCCACCATTTTGAATTACATTTTACACTCTGTCCTCAAATAAATTAGCTCAGGCCTGACTAAGTAGAGGCCTGAGAGTTAAGTGCCGGACGGTATTGTTTCGCTTTGACTGCCGATATTAATTTCTTTTCTTTCTCTCTCTCTTTTTTTTCTTGCGTTTTTCTTTTTCTTTAAAAAGTATTTCCAGTGCTCGCTCCTCCACTTTTGTGCCCCCCCTCCCCAGGCGCTACACACAAATCACCCCCAAAGTCGTGTTTTTTTTTAAATGCACCTGTATTTGCTTTAAACGAAAACGTCAGAAGTGTTTGTCCAACCATCAGTCTGAGTGGTCCTCGGCTGGTCTGGTGACGGCGGCCCTTGTGAATGTCTCTGTGTTGCTCACGTTGTGTATGAGTGAGGTATTAGGATGTGAGGCCTTCTCGTCTTCATGTCTTCGTTTGTACGGTCGGTGTGTTCGTCTTTATCTGTTCTGTTTGTTTTGTTCGCTGTTTTCGGTTCCTTTTCCTTTTGGCTGTTCTGCGTCTCTTTTCTGCGTCAGACCCGGAACAAGTGGGTCGTATTTTAGGGGAACTTGAAACATTTTGTGTGTTTGTTCATTCATTCGTTTTCATCCTTTTGTTTTTCCTCAGAATTTGTGGCTGAGCTCGAGTCTACTTCAGTATGAGGGACTTTGCGCTTGGACAGTAGCATTTGAACTCAAAAAATGTGAGCTTTCTTGCCACTTGGGATCCTAAAGCAGCCTGGCCTCAGTGCCCCTGTTAGGTCTTCGTCTCCTTAGGAGAGGAGGTCACAGTTGCTCCTGCTGAGCCACCCAGAGAAGAGGTGGCAGCAGATTATTTTGTTACCTCTTTCCCATCTCATTCTGTCTTAAGAACTGGATGTTGCTGCTACTGTCTGCCAGCTCTGGGTACTGTTCCACCGGAAGCACGTAATAGCCCTCATAACCTTGCACCCGTCCCGTGCTTAGGAGTTGCTGCTTCTCGCCCTCCGTCCACAGGCGGCTGCCCTCTCTCCCGTCCCTGGCTTTCTGCTGCTCCTTGGCCCAGGCTGTGCCCAGGGCCCTCTGTCTCGCTTGGTCCAGGACTCGGGCCTTCTCTTCGTCCAGCGTATCAGGGGTGAGGCCGTAGCGGATGCTGAGCAGCAGTGTGGAGTACTGGAACTCAATGTTGGTGAACCTTCGAGTCCTGCCATTCACCAGCAGCGTGGGCTGTGACACGGTCACATTCACCCCGCTCTCCAGCACCTTGCGCCCAATGGTGGTGCCCAGCGTGACCAGGTCACCATCTGCCGCCCCGATCTTCACAAAGTAGTGCGTGTCCTTGCCCTCGATGCTGTAGTGCATCTTGTCCAAGTAGTAGGCGTTGTTCAACACAGACGCCACCTTGCGGCTATCCTCGCTGGCGATGCTGGATACACCTGTGGTCACCCGCCCTTCTTTGATGGCAAACATGATGCCTTTGCCGATGATGGGCGTGGTGGTAGCAAACCAGTGGCCTGCTTTCTCTCGGATGCTGGCATGGAGCTTTTTGGAGATGACCTGTCCTTCGAGAGCCAGGAAGGCCTGGTTATGCCTCTCGGTGGTCTGCTGGACACCCGTAATGAGCTGTGGGCACAAAAGGGAAAGGTCAGAAGGTAGCCTAGGCAGTGCGTAAAGCAAGAACCGGAGAGATGAGTGATGAACACTCCTCTGCCAGGATTGATAGACTGTCCTAAAACATACCAATACATCCCAACCTTTGGTAACTAGGGCAGTCTGGCTGGTTCCCAGTCCCCTAAGGCGGTGCTCTGACCATCTTGCCACCATGCCACTCAATAAAATATGGTGAAGGAGGTTCTCCACCTTGCCCAAGTCTGTACCTAGGTTGTGCACCCCAACTGTGGGAGCCAAGAGATATTTTGTACTTGTGGTGCTGCAGCTGCCTGATGCATTTCAGACCCAGGGATGTCCTGATATGGGGATCAGGTATCTGAGTGGCTGGCACCCCTGCTGCTGTAACCTGCCCTGCTCCAAAACTAGTGACTTGGGGATTCACCACCTTTACTCAAAGTGAGAGCGGCCACAGATGCATATCTGGGACTGATTGCCCTGTTAGTAAAGCCGTTCTTAGGCCACCAGGCTGAGGCTGTGTTCTAGCTAGGTACTCTAGGTGATTTGTGTGCATATTCATATTCGAGGGCTTGAGGCTAAGAGATCCAGGCTGTGAGGGCCAGAGGGAATACCCCTCCTTCCCACTCGGAGTCCATTGCTTTGGATCTCAGCCCTGGTTCTGCAGAGGAACGAAATCGCCATTATCTCCTTGGCCTTGAGTTCTCCCCTCACAAATGACAACTTGTCTCAATTGGTGGTTGGGGGACAGGCTGGAATAATGGAAGAGGCTGTGTTTGGGAGGTAACGGCACTTAGATAAATGAGAGAAATGATGGCTATTCATCCACTGAGTGGTCCCCGAGGGGCAGGATGGAGAGAATGCTGTTCTCAATTACCCAGCAGCTCCTCCTTGCAGCTCTATAGTCATACAATCTGGATGACTATTCAGAGCAGCTGAGACCTTCCAGACGTCCACAGAGCAGAGCCCCAGTCCTGTATGGGGGTCAGCTCAATGCAGCTCCCGCGCTGCCCATCTGCTAGTGGCTGAGGTCTCAGCTGCACCCAAATTGAAACTGACCACCCTTTGGTCATCAAAGGGAGACCCAGGCACAAATTATGTTCTAAGAACTCAATCTGTATGCATTTGGGCCATAACACGCTGAGGTTTTATGTAGGGCATAAAAATGTTCTTTAATGGGACAGAAACTGCAAACCACAGTTTTATCGCCTCCCATAAAAGCTGAAAGGGTTATGATCTTACAGCCGTGCAGATGGCAGGGTGCCACTGGATTTCTCTGGGCTATTGTTAATCAAGAAGTGACCGGAGGGTAGATACTGAATAGATAATGATACCACAATTAAGGTAATCATCGAGGTTGGGAAGAAATATGGGCCACACTAGAAAAGATGGCAGTGGGCATTCTCTCGGCCTGGGAAGTCTCTGCTCTTTCTTTGCTTTTATACCCAGCCTCGGTGTCCCTTTCCCAGCAGGCCCCCATCTCCCACATGGTGCTGTCTATGACAGGGAATGAAGATGGTTGTTGAGATTCTCGTCAAGAGCCTTCCCCTGACCTTGCCACTTACCTGTCCATTTTCACTTGCTTGACTCTCTGACAATTCATAGGGGGGAGGCACAAAATACATTTTGGCTCTTGGGAATCCGGGAATGATGTTGCTGAGCTGAAATCCGAACATCACAAGCCAGCTTTTCACATCTGCAGCAGAAGCAAAAACAAAGACTTCTGAAACCACAGGGGTGAGAGGGAAGTCACAGTGGATCTTGCAAAAAGAACAAAATAAAATGGGTGCTTGGGTGTGAGATTTAAGAGAAGAGGGTGACAATACCTGTCAGCTAGTTCTGGGAACAGGAATCAGAGTTTTTTTTTTTTGTTTGTTTTTTTTTGGTTTTTCGAGATAGGGTTTCTCTGTGGTTTTGGAGCCTATCCTGGAACTAGCTCTTGTAGACCAGGCTGGTCTCGAACTCACAGAGATCCACCTTCCTCTGCCTCCCAAGTGCTGGGATTAAAGGGGAATCAGAGATTTTTAAAGAAACATTTTACTTAGTTTTGTTCTACGTGTATTAGTGTTCTGCTTAATGCATGGTACCCACAGAGGCTACAGGAGGGCATCAGATCCCCTGGAACTGGAGTTTTAGATGGTTGTGAGCCACTAAATGAGTACTGGGGAACAAACGTGGGTCCTCTGCAAGAGCAGCAAGTGCTCTTAACTGCTAGGCCATCTCTGCAGCCATCTCAGAGATTCCTTATATGCATCCAAGGAAGATGTCCCTCCCAGCGTGGCCATAGATAATCACCATGTCGTGGTTACAAAGGCCAATTGTAAAATGGACAGATTTGACTTCAAGTCCCCTTGCTGTGTGACCTTGTCTAGGTTTTTGTCCCTCTGTTAACCTCAGGTCTTTCAATTCTGAATTACGATAATCATTGCTCTTACCTCATTGGGTTGACGTGAAGACCAGAGGAGGAAACATATACAAAAAACTCACAACAGAGAGTAGCCCACGGACAACTCAACTAACATGAGTTTCATTTGAAGTAGTTCCCATGAATTATAATTTAAAAGACTTATTATTTATATACTTCATGTTTACGGGTGTTTTGTCTCACGTACGTACACACACCAGAAGAGGGAATCAGATCCCATGGGACTTCAGTGATAGGTGGTTGTGTGTCACCTTGTGGGTGCCGGGGATTGAACTCAGGACCTCTGGAAGAGCAGTCAGTGCTCTTAACCACTGAGCCATCTCTCCAGACGCTCCTACAAACTATTACAGGCCAGGTGGTGTGAAGCTGGAGGCAGCGACCAATCCGGGGGATGAGCGCTGACTGTGATCAAGGTGCAGAACATCTGGGCTGGGTCTCTGCACTGAGACTGGCTCACCAGGGAATGTCTTCAGAGCTGGACACGATGATCGGACTTTCAGTTCTTGAAACCATTTCTCTAGACCTATCCTTGAAAGAGAGCTCAAGAGATGAGCCTCTTACAGGTGTACATCCCAGCCACTGCATCTGGGCTGTTGTCTTGTGTCTCATGGAGAGTTCTGGTTTTCTGAGTAAGACAGCTTCCCTTCAGGCCTCCTGACATCCCTCCACCATGATCCAGAGAGTCCTGTACTCATCCTCCACTGCATTTCCATGTTCATCAGAACCATTAGGAGCCCAGAAGGACGGAACTCATTTCTATTTATAAAGATACCCTGAGATCCAGCCTCACATCCCGGGCTTGCCTCTTTCCTGGTACCCTGAGATCCGGCCTCACATCCTTGGCTTGCCTCTTTCCTGCTCCCTTTCCACCTCCCCTAAGTTCTGAAATATTCCACAGGACCCTCGGAGTTCAAACCTGCCTTTAGGAAAGCTTGCTATGTCTTCAGATTTTTTAATAGCTCTTTTCTCTTCTTGTCAAAATTGAAACTATCTCTTCCCACAGAGTATGAGTCTCCTGCCCTTACCTATAGCCGCTGGACCACGGCTGACCTTGGGCTACTCACCTGAATTCTGTGAAGTGTACTGCCTCTGTTTCTGACTCTGAATTAATTCTTAGTGATTTCATTAGACAAGTAGTTGCTCCTTCTAACACTTTGGCCCCTTAGCTCCCTGACCTCCTCTTACATCTCAGCTTCAGACTTGGTCCCTGATTGTTCTGATCCCCCTGTACATCGATTTCATACACATAGCCTTCTGGCCACAGTCTCAGCTCTCTGGTTTATTGTCCAACACCAAGGGCCTTCCAGCCATCCATCCCAAACTCCTTTTCTCAGTCCCTCTACTTCCTGTTCCCGTTTCTCTCCTAATCCGGCACATATTACCTAACCAACCCCTGGACTCAATCCTTGGGGTGTACTTGAAGGTCCACTGTGTGCTCTCACTTCATCATACCTGCTTGGTGAAATCATAGTACTAATTAAATCCAAGCTGCCATCCATTCCTTTTTGCCCCTGTGCAGCTGAATGATGTTGGAGAAAACATCATTACCATGCTGTCAGGTGTCACTGAAAATCCCTGACCACGAATCTCTCCAGGGTCCCTTCAAGCTGCCTGCAATCCTCCTGCCTTCCTTTACTCCTTCCAGCTGTCCACTCACTCTCCTGAATTGTCTCTGTATCTATCTTTTCTCATCCCATCTATTCATCATCCATCCATCCATCCATCATCCATCCATCCAAACATCACCCATCCATCCATCACCCATCCATCATCCATCCATCCATCCATCCATCCATCCATCCATCCATCCATCCATCCATCCAAACATCACCCATCCATCCATCACCCATCATCCATCCATCCATCCATCCATCCATCCATCCATCCATCCATCCATCCAAACATCACCCATCCATCCATCCATCACCCATCCATCATCCATCCATCCATCCATCCATCCATCCATCCATCCATCCAAACATCACCCATCCATCCATCACCCATCATCCATCCATCCATCCATCCATCCATCCATCATCCATCCATCCATCCATCCATCCATCCAAACATCATCCATCCATCCATCCATCCATCCATCCATCCATCCATCCATCCAAACTTCATCCATCCATCCATCATCCATCCATCCATCCATTCATCACCCATCCATCCATCCATCCATCCATCCATCCATCATCCATCCATCATCCATCCATCCATCCATCCATCCAAACATCATCCATCCATCCATCCATCCAAACATCATCCATCCATCCATCATCCATCCATCCATCATCCATCCATCCATTCATCATCCATCCATCCATCCATCATCCATCCATCATCCATCCATCCATCCATCCATCCATCCATCCATCCATCCATCCATCCATCCATCATCCATCCAACCATTACCTATCCATCATCCATCTATTCACTACCTATCCTTTATTTTTTTTCCAAGATAAGGTTTCTTTGGAGCCTGTCCTGAAACTAGTTTTGTAAAGCAGGTTGGCCTTGAATTCATAGAGATCCACCTGTCTCTGCCTCTCAAATATTGGGATTAAAGGCGTTCACCACCACCACCTGGCTTATCTAGTTTTTGAGACATGGTCTCATATGTTGACCAGGCTGGACTGGAACTTGGGACAATCCTCCTGCCTCCACCACCTAAGTGCGTGATTAGGGGCATGAACCAACACACTTGGCTCTTTCCTCCACTCCTATACATATTTAATTTTCTTTGCTCATTTCCCCCTAAACCTCTATTATCTGCTTTCCCTCCCTCCACCATCAGTCACCCTTATTTCCTACTTTTCTGCAGAAACTGAGGCAGCCAGAGAAAGAAGGATTTCCTCCAGTGCTAGCTCCTGTTTGCCTATGGCACTGTGGCTCAGGCTCTGCATGCTGGAGCTCTGTTTTTTTCCAATTCTACAACATGAGCTGTGGGTGCTGAGCCCTCCTCTGTTTACATGGTTGCACAACTTTTCTTGCGAACTCAAGGCCATCACGCCAGAGATTTTTCTTCCCTCCCAGTGGTGACCCACTCCCTCTTCTGATGAATTTACTCTACCAGCACACCAAGACACTATTAGAGGTCCTCCCCCAAACAGTTATTTTCTTATTCCCACTTCCCATTTCATATCCATCTTTACAAAAATCTCTCAAGCTCATACTAACCCCCTGTACCCATTGTTCCCTATTCTTCTGACTCCTGCTACCGTCCAGAAATATCATCAAGGCCTTGAGTGATCCCTCCATGGCCAAGTCCCATGCTGACATGTTCTTTTTATGTCTGAACCTATCCAACAAGAGGAAAACTATCCCCCCAGCCCCAGTTACTGTTACTATGTGTTGGAGATGGAACACACATGCCATGGCAGGCCTGTGGACATCAAACAACAAATTTTCAGATTGTATTTTTCCCCTTCCTATCTTATATGGATTTCTGGGATTGAACTCTCCTGCCTTGAATGGCAAGATCTTTAACCCACAGTGGTATCTCCCCAGCCATAGTTGTTTAGTCTTGGGGGTTCAGTGCTGCCGCTAGGCTGATGCTGACTCCCAAATGTACAGCCCTGCCTGACCTTCTTCTAAGGTCAGCACTGTGTCTCTTATCCATTTCCAGTTCAATGAGTTCAAAACTGAGTTCTTGTTCTGTCCTTTGCGTATCTTTCCCCCTCCAAACATTCGTATCACCTTCCCCTACTCCTTTCTTTTCTCACTTCCCACATCCAGTCTATCAGGAAATCCTCCCCCCCCTTTATTTTTTAACAATGGGGTAAATTTTATGTAACCGAAACCTCACCATTGTTAGTTGCCTACCCAATGTGCGGTCCCCGGGATAGTCAAAATGTTGGCAGCCATTGTCATTATCTAATTCCATGACACTCGGATCCCACAAAGAGTAGTTGTTCTGTATGCCCCTTCCCACAGCCCCTAACTTTCAGCCTCTGGATCTGCTGTGGTTCTGGACATTTCATACAAATGGATCATCACTGTGGGGTTTGACAAGCAGTACATTTTTATTCTTTATCCTGTTCTTTCTTTTTTCAAGACATTATTTCTCTGTGTAACAGTTCTGGGTGTACTGGAACTCTCTCTGTAGACCAGGCTGGCCTTGAACTCACAGAGATTCACTTGCCTCTGCCTCCCAAGTGCTGCTGCGATTAAAGGCGTGCACCACTACCACCACCTGGCACAATTTTTACTCTCTGTAGCAGAATGCTCTCCCATTGTATGACTAGTCCAAGTTTTATCTATCCACTCATCCGCTGATGGATATTTGACCAGTTCATACTTTTTAAAAACTACTATAAATAATGCTGCTATGAACCTTCATGTGTGAAGTTTGCTTTGAATACCTATTGCTATGGTTTGCTTGACCCACTGTGTTAAAGTCCCCAGGGGGTGTTACTGGGTGGTGGTGGCATCTTTTTAAGTTTAGCCTTGTGCTAAGTTCATAGGTCATTGGGGTATGAAGTAAGCTTTATGTGGCTCTTTGGGTTTTGTTATTTTACCCCCTTCTTTGAAGCAGGGTCTCAGGTATGCCCAGTCTGGTCTTGCACTCCCTATGTAGTTGAGAATGACTTTAAACTTCTGATCCTCCTCTCTCTGCTTCTGGTGTGCCAAGGTTACAGCCACACACCACCTTGTCTGTTTTATGTGATGCTGAGCATGACTGTGGGGCGTCAGGTATGCTGGCAAGCACTGTATCTACCCAGA
Source organism: Chionomys nivalis (assembly GCF_950005125.1). Taxonomy (NCBI): domain Eukaryota; kingdom Metazoa; phylum Chordata; class Mammalia; order Rodentia; family Cricetidae; genus Chionomys; species Chionomys nivalis. Next base: position 19,372,241 of record NC_080092.1, read on the forward strand.
GCATCCCCAACCCACCCTTAGAGGTCTGGAGTGGACTGTGAGAAAAGGGTCCAGCCTGCCCCTCTTCTGTCCTCTGAGATGTGACCATGCTCACACAAGTAATTCTACTATTGTCATTGGTCATGCTTTGATGTAGCCCTCTCAGGAACAGAACTGTCTGTCACCATGCCCTTTTCGACCTTCTGAATTGTGAGTTAAATGAATCCTCTTCGCTTTTCAAGCCTTAGGTGGTTCATTACAGCTGACAAAAACTCTCTGGTTTTCTTGTTTCTAAAATTATCTTGGTGTGGATTTTTTTTTTTTGCTTCACTTCTATTACCTTTATTTTAAAACAATAGGAATATGTGTTGGCTTCTTGCAACTTCTGCCACCTCTACTCTTCTGGCCCATCATACCACACTGCCTGGACTTGTAGACTTAGTTTCTCTGCTTCCAGTCTTTGAGTCACTTATCATTACAGTAACCAGATGACTCCCCAAATATGCAGCAGATGAGGCCATTTCCTTAGAAGATATCTCTCAGTGGAAAAGCCAAGGTCATTAAAATGACCTTGAAGAACCCAAGGACCTGCCTCATGATTACTCTGCTGTAATTTCCACTTTTCTCTGGTGTTTTGAGGCTGGGTCTCTCTCTAGTCTTAAACCGATTGTCTTCAGCTTCCTATGTGCTGGTATCTTGTACTATCTTGCCTAGCTGTGCTCCTTCTCAGGCATGATAGGTGCACACCTATCTCTGGATCATCAGGACAGCAAGCCCTTCTGCTCAGAATGCTCTTTCCCAACAGCATTTTCTGACTCTTCTTTTCTCCTACTTCTTTCAAGTTTAGCTCAAGTGTAACTGAAGCCAATGCCACCCATCATGCTGAAGATGTATCCCTACCCAACCTTCCCAGGGCTCCTCACTGCTCAAGCCTCCCTCTGAATCACTTATCACATTCTCACATGCAATGCTTTCTGGGAAATATTTATTCTCTGTTGTGTGTTCACTTGGCATGTGTGCTCTACCAGGGGAAGGAATTTAAACATTTATTTATTTGTTTGTTTTTTGATATAGGTTCTCTCTAAGTAGTCCTATGTAGACTAGAATGGCCTCCAACTCCTGCCTCTGCCTCCTGAACACTGGGATTCAAGGCGTGTTCTATCACAATCAGCCCCTAAAAATTTATTTTATTCTCTGATGTCTACTATACAATGATGCTTGATACAAACAGATACTCAGTAAGTACCCATGAAATGAACGAAGGAACTAGAACTTTCCTGGTAAAAGCTACCCTGTAGAGCAAATTGCAACAGAGGAATCCTCCATACCCATCCAAGAAACACGTCTGCTGGGGGTCAGGCGTAATTCCTTATCCAGGGACTTTTATGGGAATCTAATGTTGCTATTGACACTAAATAAAGGCATAGAATAGCCCTCTCTGGGAAGCAATCTGACAGCTATGGTCCACCTGTTATCTATGGGAGCACATTCAGTCTTTGAATGACTTGGGAACACACATGGCTGAGGACACAGCTCAGGGTCATACGAGGGCCTGTAGCTCAGTGGCAGAGTATTTGTCCAGAACACATTGCCCGCGTTCCAGTCCCAACATCACAAAGACAAAACAACACAAAAGTCATCTAAGGATGTTCTGCCTGGTGTGGCGGCACACCATTTTAACCCCAGCGTCTGAGAGGCAGAGGCAGGTGGTCCTATGTGACTCCACCTGTCTGCATAATGAGTTCCAGACCACACAGGACTGCCCACTGTGGCCAGGCAGGTGGACAGGACACTGGTTTCCATTTTGGGATATTTATGGCCACTTGTCATGACATTTTATACCACTTCCAGGTGTCACCTGCACTATTATTTATTTACTAACTTAAAAAACAAATGTGCCCCCCTTTTTTTAAACTTGGGAAGATGCATTTAGAAACGGACCTCCCCACTGTTGCCACACAAACCAAAAACTAACTGTAAAACTGAAAGAGAGGAGACGAAGCCACGTGCTTTCCTGCAAACCCCATTGAGGTCTCTGCCAGAGAGTGAGCCTTAGACCAGCTCTCTTGGCTGAAAGATGTTAAAGGGGGCTGCTACATGCCAGTACTAAGTGATGGAGCTCCGAGACCCTGAGAAGTGACTACTCCGGTCCATGGTGCTCATTTCACTGAACCCCTCGTTTGTGTGCCATGTAAACCTGCTCAAATTTCACCAGAGACAGACAGGACTTGTGGGGAGTGTCAGGAAAAGCATACGAAGTCCTTGTCCTCACCATTCTCCTCCTTCAAACGAGAAGCTCCCGTCCTACCCCATGCTCTCCTCTGTGAGCAGGTCTCTGAGCAGAAAAGCTGTTGCTTTAAAGTAGACTTATTTATCTGGGGAGGGAGTTCCTGCCACAGCCTAGTGTAGGTCAGAGGACAAGTTGTGGGGGTTGGTTCTCTCCCTCCGCCATGTGGGTCCCTGGGATTGAGCTCAGGTTGCCAGGCTTGTCAGCAAACACCTCTACCCACTGAAACATCTCGCCTGCCCAAGACCAGGGATTTTAAAGAGCACTCCTGTGAACGGGACCTGTTAGGTTAGCTCCTTTATCCTTCTTCTCCTTTTCCTTGTTGGCCTCGTTCCTTCTCTTCCTCTTCCTTCTCCCTGCTTGTTCTTTTAACTTTCCTTGTTTGCTCTCTTCCTTCTTTCCTTCCTTCATTTCTTCCTTCATTTCTTCCTTCATTTCTTCCTTCATTTCTTCCTTCATTTCTTCCTTCATTTCTTCCTTCATTTCTTCCTTCCTTCCTTCCTTCCTTCCTTCCTTCCTTCCTTCCTTCCTTCCTTCCATCCTTCCTCACTCCTAAGCTGAGAGTCTCTGAAGTTTCTGATACTTTGTTTCCCATGGTAAACCTGTGAAGCCTCTGTTTAAGTCATATCCTGGCCCCTTCAGGGGCAGTGCAGGTCCTTCTAGTCCCTTTGGAATGGCAAGTGTGATGGAAGACAGGTCCCCTAAACAAACGGCCTGTCCAGAGGTGTGATCGTGAGGTGGGTGCTAGCAACACAGCCACTCCTCATATCTACCGTTTCTTTCTCATACTCTCCACAGCACGGGACCACGCTGCCACCACAGCCACGCTGCCACCGCTGCCACCGCCACCACTGTACAACTGTCACAGCACCTTCCAGCGTTGAGGGTAAATACGCAAAGAAGGTGACTTGAAATGGGTGTGGCTCTCCTCAGAGAGATTAAAGACAGTCTCATTCAGCTGTAGCACGCCTCTGGCTTGTGCATTCAAGACTCTTCAGGGAGGAAGGGTAAAAGGGAACATGGCTCACTACACTCCTAGAACGTTTTTTTTTTTACCTCTAGTGTCTTACTAAAGGGACACATTAGCTCAGTCTGAAAGTGCCTCTGGAGGTTTCTCCCAGATTCCCAGAACAGGATCTAGCGTGTCTCCACTCCACTGCCGCTCTCGTCAATGAACGTGTGATCAGCCCTCACTGTGTGCCTGGCTGAGACACTGTTTTCACACTCCGTGAGCTGAGTATAATTGTTACCATTATTTTGCAGTTGGGGAGACTAAGGATCAGAAAGCTTGAGACGTTAGTGTAAGTCACACAGCAAGCGAGTGGTAAGGCCTGGCTGTCCTGTCCTGACTACATCTTAATTGCTTTTTCCACTTAGGTTGTGAGTAGCAGGTCCAACCACCCTGCGAGTCTCCTAAGCGGCAAACGAAGGCTGATTTAGACAGGGCGTGTGGGTGAGCCAGCGCTAGAACGGCTCATCTTTGCTGAGCCCATTCTCCAAGGGTCAGCTGGTGGGAGCAGGAGGCTGCAGGTGTGGTCCTGCCTGCCCTGGCTGCTCTCCCAGTTCCCTTTCTCAGCTGCCGCTGCAGCTTCTGTGAATCCGCCCTTTATTTTAGACTCTCTAATTGTTTCTGGATTCAATTTGGCTGGACTTCGTTCAAATTGATTTGATTCCCACTTATCTAGTCTCCATGAAGCCCTGAGATTAGGAAAGCCATCTTGCTGTTCAGAAAACCCTGATAATCACATTTTTCTTTTTCTTTTTTTTCCCCCAGAGAAGTAGGAACAGGGCTGAGTGTCTTGGTGAGTCTGTGAAAGGTTTCGTTTGGTCCTTGGGAGCAGCAGGTATCTATGCGGCCCCTTCCATGGGCTTCTCTTCGCTCACTTCTGGCTGAGTAATTTCTAGGAAGGCCAGTGTTAAACAAGGCAGTGTGAGGCATATTTGTGCAGGACAGGATTTGTTCCTTTGTTCCCTAAGCTGAGATGGCTGTGCTCTGCCTCCATCGTCACTGGGTGTCTTCTCAAATATGCTTCTCTTCTCTCCTCCAACTCAAAAAGGTCTCTACAGAAATGTCACAGGCCCTTCTATATTGTGCCATATCTTCAAAAATATGAACACACACACACACAGAGATGCTTACACACAGACACAAATGCCAGCATATACACACAGTCTCTGTCTCCGACTCTTTCTCTCTCACACACAGTGTACACTTACTTGAGTGTAACTGTGTTACCTATCCACTGCTGTATCCTAAGAATCTCCCATGATACTACTCTACTTTTTGGGTACATAACTGAGCAGACATCGCTGGGAACAGACACGTCCTTCTATGTGCGACAAGACTTGCTCTCCCTATGTGTTTCACCAGGGACACCTCTGAAGGTCAGGAGCAGAGGCTTAGGCGTCTGTGCTAACTCACTGCTTTGCTAGTAGTGAGAACATTGATATGGGGAGAAGTCAGGCAAGGGCTTTACCTAGAAGAAGCTCCCTTACTTTTCACTATTCCTCCATAGGGTGCCCTTCACAGAGAAGGAAACTCCCTACAGAGACTGGGCCACAGCACTAGGCCTTTGGTTTACTAACAAGAGAGAGAGAGAGAGAGAGAGAGAGAGAGAGAGAGAGAGAGAGAGAGAGAGAATTTGAACTGTGCATTTCTGTCAGCTGAGTCCTGTTGGGCTAGGAAGGGCTCTCAGAAAAGTTATTTCAACAGAACAGATGTGGAGTGGTCAGAAAATGCCCCAGAACACCTGCTTCACGGTCCCTTCATCTTCCTGGACATGATCCTGCAGTGCCCTGGGTTGCCAGCACTAGAGTTTGGCCAGCAAAGGTAAGACCCTCCCCCAGATGGCCAGCAGTCTCCCAGGACAGCCACCTCCCAGGGAGTTACTGCTGTCCCCTGGCAGCCAAGTCTTACCTGTCACGTAGTTCTTCAAATCCAGCTCATTGCTGAGCGGGTTGTTGTTCTTGAACATGTACAGGTTGAAGGGGGCCGGCTCCTTGCCCACATTTCTCCACATGGTATAGTCAGGGGATGTCCACCGTCCCGCCAGCACGTCATAATCTCGCTGAGTAAAGTGGACAAGCTTGGTGAGGGGGTCGTAGAGGCCACCGTGGAAGCCGATGACCATCTGAAAGTCAGGATTGGAGTCATAGTAAATCTCCCCGTAGGCTGTGTACTGCAGCTGCTTGATCATGAGGCCATTGATGCTGAACACGGCCAGAGGGGTCCCCGTGTTATCTGAGGCCACATAGTACTCCTCCCCGCTGCTGCTCTCCATGGCAAAGAGGTGGCCCTGGAGGTCGTAGTAGAGCGAGGTGATCTCGGAGTTGGAGTGGTTGTAGACGTGGGTGATTCGCGTGGGGTTGTGGAGGTCAGAGTAGAAGTACTGCAGGTGGTGGCCCAGGTTGGTCTTGTAGGAAGCCCGTCGGCCCACGCCGTCGTAGCGGTACTGCACGCTCCACCCGCTGGCCTTGTTGTATGCTCTCGTCAGCAGGCCCTTGGAATTGTACTCGAAGATGTCCGACCCTCGCTGGCACAGATAGCCGTCATCGTCGATTTTGTACTGCACGTCTCCCAGCCTGGTTATCCGGTCGCGGAGGTCATAGCGTAGGGGCATGAGGCGAGCACTGTTTCCCGGGTTTAGCAGGTGCAGGTTCCCATTGAGGTCATAGCTATAGCGCCAGGTAGGTCGGTCGTTGACTGCCACGCTCTGGAGCTGGCCGTCCCCGTCATAGTCGTAGGTGTACTTTGTGGTGTTGGCGTAGGGCCCTAATTTCAGTTCCCTCTTGATGACCCTGCCCATGCTGTCATATTGCACTGTCATCCAGTACATGAGGGACCGGAACATCTCATATTGCACTTCCTTGATGCGCCCATGCGTGTCAAAATGCTTGCTGAGCGTCATGACGGCGGTGGTGATGATCTGGTTGATGTCGTAGTAGATGACCCCAAACTTGCCGAAGTGTTCCACCTTGCCGGAGATCTCATCGTAGCGGTAGAGGTCAACGGGAAGGGGCGTCTCACTGATGACGGGCTTGATGCTGGCGATGCGGAAGCTGTTGTCGTGATAGGTGTAGTCGAACCTGGCGTTGATCATGCCTTCCTCCGAGAACCTGTAAATCTGCTTGTCCACAAGGGGCCCCACTTTCCGGTACCTGATGGTACAGGAGAAGCCCCCGCTTTGGAGATTGACCATCTTCAGCACGCCGGTCGTCTCATCATACCCGAAGGTGACAGCTGTGCTGTCGTAGACGATCTCCGATAACTTGGAGAGCTTCCCGTACTTGTAAAACACCTGGCGCCCCGTGCCCAAGAAAGATGTCTTTAGGATGCGGCCATCATCGCTGTAGTCAAAGATGACGGATGCGTTGCTTTCAGGCGGGTTGTAAATGTTTCGGATGTAGCCGATGGAGGTGTGTGTGGACATGCTGTGCCGGGCCACACTGGGCATGGTGACGGCGTGGAGGCGGTCAGACGAGTCATACTCGAATATGTACTGACGTTGGCTCTGCAGCAGGAGGACCATGGACTGGGGAGGAAACAAGAACAGATTAGCTGACCTTTTTTGACCAAGCACCCAAATATTAGAATTAACCCCATTTCCCTGTGTGTCAGTCCAAAAGTCATGGAGGGTAGGGAACTTTTTCCCCTTCGTTTTTGTATGTATGCATGTATGTATTTTTGAGACAGGACCTCACTGCGTAGCCCTGGCTGGCCTGGAACTCACAGAGATCTGCCTGCACCTGTCTTTCAGGGGCTGGGACTAAAGGTATGTACTGTTGTGTGTGGTACCACTCTACGTTTTGAAATAGGGTCTCTCACTAACCTAATCTTACCATTTTGTCTAGGCTGACTCTCCAGCAAGCTTCCACGAGTTTCCTGTCTCCATCCTCAGTCCCCTAGCATTGGGATTACAAGTGTGCACCACTCTGTCTGATTCTGGAGATTTATCTGCAAGTGGCAAGTACTTTCTTTACCCACTGAGCCATCTCCCTAGCCCCTGTGAGTTCTCCATGTAATGTTTTCTGAGAAAGGAAGACTCAGCCTATACCAAAGGCGGAGCAAATGAAAGGACCTGCCCAGGGACTAGATGTTCAGGGCAGCATTTCAAGGTCACTGCAAGTGCTCTTAAGGGACCTCTTCATTCTGTTCTTCCTCTAGGGCTATTCTCCAGCAAGGATCCCCAAGTCGGTACTGCCAGATACAAGGGACTAGGCAGAGAGAATCTGCTGGCTGCTTTGGCCAAAGTGAGAAGACACAGCTGTGTGTATTCTAGTTTCCAGCAGACTTCCCGTGCCTAGTGGCTTAATTCAGGGCAAGCAGAAGTGACTCAGCAAGTCCCTAATTCATAAGTAATGCTTTGTCTTGTTGTCAGTGGATGGCTCTGTTGGATTCAACACCACTGCCTTTCCTGTTTTCATTTGTTTTCTTAATTAAATAAAACGATTCATCTTTTTTTGCCATTACTGACTGTCTAGCATCTTTTCCTTCTTCTTTTAGGGTAATAACTATGAGCTAGGAATAACAGTTTCCTGTGGGCTCTTTCTCCCCATCCATGCTGGGGGAACACGAGGGGAGCCCTGTGGAGTTAGTAAAGACGTTAAGATGACTTATGGCTGGGTATCTCCGGCTGGCTGGGAATGAGCAGAAGCCCTGCCGATGGTCTGTGCAGCATGGTCACCCACCTTGTCCAGGTAGGAATAGCTCCAGACTTTGCCATCGGCGAACATGCGGGACACGATCCGGCCCTGCTTGTCAATGTCTGTCCTCTCGCTCATGGCTCCGCGCTGAAGGCCTGCCAAGCGCCCGTTGAAGAAGTAGGAGACATTGACGGCTGCCAGCCCACTGCTCGGGAGCCACAGGAAGGGGCGGCCCACCTGGTCATAAATGATCCTCAGGGTGAATTTCCGGTGGTCGTCATAGATCTTCTCCGTCCGGATGTTCCGGTCATAATCAATGGACAGGAGATTCCTCCCATGGACCTGGGGAAAGACAAGGGTCCTGGTTTGAAAGGTATCTACCAGACGGCTGAGGAGGATCCAGCTGGGGCCATCGAGGAGGAAGTGTGGGAAGGAGGAAGAAGCATGATATCCCATTTATGTTTTAAGCATCAGCATTTCTGGACACATAGGAAGTGGCAATGTTTGCAGTGTGTTTTGGGACCAAAGTGAGTCTGCTTTTGGTCAGATGTGACAGCTGTGGGCAGTATGGTTGCTCGGCCACCACACTATTACAAAGGTTGCCATCATGTCCTGGAAAGTGTGCATGGTGGCACCCTGCAGTGCCCAGAACACACAGCTGTCTATCACAGCCTGACTCGAGGCTTTGGAGTGCCTTACCTGTCTACCCTCAGAACCAGTCACCAGATCTAATAATCTTTAAGAGTAGGTGCTGTGGTTTCTTCTGAAATAGTGTGTAAAGGTGGCTAAAAGGGGGTACAGAGGACTCAGCAACCCACATTTTACAAAGATCTGGGAATATAAAGATAAAAAATATACCTATAAAAATCCAATAAGAAGTCTTTTATTTTAAATATCTAGAGGACAATCTTGCCATCGCAAGACGCTGTTGAGGAAACCTCGGCAGGGCTGTGAATTCCAACAAAGGGAAAAAGAGATTTACTTAGATTTGAAAGGAACAGGGGAACACGTCCAGACATAATTTAATATTTATTTAGAAGTTGATCTGATCAGAGGAGAAGGATTGTCTCAAAAGGCACAGCCGGGAGTCTAGACTCTGGTTAGGGGCAAAGGAGAGGGACTCTGGGGACGCCCAGAGCCCCGAGTGCATGGCTGCAGGAGAATGAAATGAAGCTGGCTCAGCCCAGACTCTTACAACATTAATTTACTGCAACTCCGCACGTCCCTGGGGTGGAGCCGGGGAGACAAAACATGCACGAGACGAGTCGGGAGCTTGTCTGCGGCCTCCTCACCTGACCCTCCTAACATAGCTGCACTTCATGAAGGTGGCGGCCATGGTGGCAGTACAGCCGGCCGACAAGAGGCAGGTGTGTTGAGCGCTAACACAGACAGGGGTGAGGTCAGAGGCTTGGCATCCATTGCTCAGTCAGGGCTCACAAAGACCACGTGACACAGGCAGACACCCAGAGGGCACGCACTTGTTTGGAGTCACACGGTCAGGCCGTGAGATGGCTGAACAGGTAAGGGTGCTTGCTGTGCAACCGTGAGGATCTGAGTTCAGATCTGCCCCACACCCACGTCAAAAGCTCGGTGTGACCGCGTGTGCCGGCTACCTCAGTGCTGTGGGGGTGAAGACAGGAGGAGGAATGGGGCTTGCTGGATGCCACCTAAGTGCCAGCGTCAGTGACAGACCCTGTCTGAAGAAGAAAACAGCAGGATGTCCTCCTGTGGGCTCCACGTTTGGGTGCACGTGCGCGCGTGCTCATGTACACACACACACACACACAATCACGCAGCAGTGAAGCAGATGTTGGTCTGAACTTAGACTTAACTAGTCAGCTGCTCCTTTGCCATTTGACCAGCTTCACTGGTGACCAGACTTCCACCAAGTGCCTGGTGATGTATGAGAGGTTGAGGAGCCGCTAAAATGTTCTCACAGCCCTGGAAGAATCTGTTTTCAACTTTGGGGAGACTGAGAATAATCTTAGCCCTACAGGGACCTGCATTCTGGGGAAAAACCTGTGTGTACAGGTAAGGAACTGCATTTCCCAGCATCCTTTGGGAATAGGAGCGGGCCTACAAAGGAAGTGGCTGTCTGTCTGAAGAGCTATCCTTGAAAGAAAGCTGAGAAGCTGCCGTTTTTGCTCTTCCCATATTCCACTTTTTCCTAGGTGAAATGCGGACGCGATGACTGGAACCTAAGCATCTGCTTTATGTTCATGAGGTAAGGCAAGGTTTTTTTTTTTTTGAGACATCTGTAACTCACATAGCTTATATTACTTACATAGCTCATGCAACAAACTCAGACTTGTAGTAATCCTTCTGCCTCAGTCTCCCAAGTACTAGGCCACAGGTATGAGCCACCATGAGGTGACTTTTGAAGATGGGATCTCTAAGAAGGTGGTTCAAACAGGAAAAAAATAGCCTGGACCCTTGTTGTCGGTCACCTACACATCCATAAATGGGTCACGTCTAGGCTTTATCATAAGAACGATGTAAACTTATATCTTTTTTTTTGTAAACTTATATCTTATACAAGCCTTTGTTGATTCTTTTAGCTTTGTTTCATCTTGTTTTAGATGTATGAGTGTTTTGTCTGCATGTGTATCTGTGCACCCCATGTGTTCAGTGCCTCTGAAAGCCAGAAGAGGGTGCTGGATCTCCTGGGATGGGAATTATGCGGGTGCTGGGAATTCAAGTCTTCTGGAAGAGCCCCTACCCACTGAGCCATCTCTCCAGCCCTAAGCCTGTGTTACTCCTACGTTTTGTCACAAGCATTTGAAAGCAATGTACAATCTCATAATACTTTCATTGGTACTGCATTGGTACTTTCTGTAACATTTCAATTTTCACAATTTCTGTAGAAACTCCCCCCCCCCCCCCGCATCTGTGTGTGTTTGTGTATGTGTGTGCAGGAACGTATGTATAGAGGCTAGATGTCAATACTGGGTGAGACAGGGTCTCTCAGGATCTCACCAATTTGGCTAGACCTCTTGGAGGGCAAACCCAGGGTACCGCCTCCACCTCCCCAGCACTGGGGTTACAGGCTGCGCTGGTGCACACAGCTTTCTCTTGGGTGCTGGTGGTCAAACTCAGACACTCCTACTTGGCAGGTAAATACTTTACTAAATGAGCCATCTCTGCAGCCCCTAGAAACAGTGGTGACTGAGTACTGAGGGGGTCACTTCTGCAGCTGCCCAAGAGGATTAAATTCAGGGCTTCCAGATGTGCCAGGCCCTCGCTGTTTCCATGGAACCCTCCCCAAGAGAGGAAGACTGGATGTGTGGAGCACACAGTGAACCCAGGGATGGAGACAGGTACTCAGGTGCCTGGGACTTGAAAGGATAATCGACAATTTAAGAGGAACAGGGTTTATAAGCAGACTTTGCAGGGCCTGAGAAGAGGGGAGACAAAGCAAGAGGGAGGCTTGTTTTTTCCTTTCCTTCCTTCCTCCCTCCCTCCCTCCCTCCCTCCCTCCCTCCCTCCCTCCCTCCCTTCCTTCCTGCTGTCAGAATTCTTGGGAACCTTGTTACAAGTCAGTCATCACTTCAGAGCAAGCACTCAGGAGGGTATGCCTCCCCAGCGCACCCACATGCCTCCCCAGCGCACCCGCGACCCAGGAAAGCCGTTTGGAAAATCACCAGTTGGTGTTGGCAAATGTGAGATTTCTATTAAAAGCCCGGCCCTTCTCATAATTAAATGTAATAAATTCATTGAAAGCCCCACCAAAGAGTTCAGGCCAGTTGTGTAATCTAATCAAAAATATTTAATTCTAAGGGCAGCATCTATAAGGAGGGTGCTGGGGTTGTGTGGGGCGAGCCGGCGGAGGGTCCACCAGGCATGCTCGACTTTCTGGGGGTGCCTGCTCCCCAGTTTAGAGCATGCAGGGGCTTTAATTTAGCCACACTGTTCTCTTATTCCAAATTAAATTACCCGACTCGCAATATTTAAATTAACCTTGAGGCTTCCTGGAGAACATAAAAGTTATTTTGAATTATTTTCACTGCCAGGATCAGCACAATTCCCTTCTCAGCTGGCTCGGCAGGCATTCAGCGATAGAGAAACCAATTTTTAAATTAATACAATTTTGTGTTTGTAAGGAAGCCATTATTTTTAATTATCGGGCGTTTTCCTCAGCCTAGCTTCCCCAGTTAATAAAACTCAGCTATTTAGCATGGTTTTTATTTTTGCAGAGGGCAGATTTGGGGAAATAGTTTCCCCTCTGGGATTTCCCCCCAGCGTGTTTTGATCTCACCAAGTGCATGCCTGTCACAGGAAGGCTCATAAAAAACCCCGAGAAAAGGAAACACTGTCGTCAAAATGGCCCTGCTGGGCCCATCGCGGGTGACTCTAACTCAGCTCGAGGGGCACCCAGGAGCGTGTGATCTGAGAAACACGAAGGAGGAAATTACATTGTGCTAGCCCCCTCCCAGGAAATGGAACCGTAACACAGCAGGACAGATTCCAGCTAGACACACAGACGAACCCTTTGCCGGGTTGGGCTCCGGGGATGGGAAACCCATGGGGTTTAAGGAGGGACGCTGTGAGAGTCTTCAGTGTTTTAAAGAAGATATGACTGCCTTGGAGTTTAGCGGTTCACTTCCCCAAGGGATAAGCCTGGCTAGGAGACATTCTCATTCCCTTTCTGGGTCAGTCCTGGGGGACTTAAAAGCATCCATCCCCCCCAGATGCCACTGAATAAGACCCAACACCATGTGGGGATCAGCATTTGTGCAGACAAAACAACTTGGTATAAATTTAATATTAGCTTAAATAATGCATCATTAGAGGGAGAGCCTCTGTAAACACATTAAATAATGGATTCCCCGAACAAACGTTATTTTTGGATGACTAGCTCTTTTGGGTGACGATGGGGAGTGGGAAAAGGGAAAGATCTGAATCTCCAGTCAGAGTCTGACACCGACTAACTGGGTCGTTGCAAAGCCACGTCTTCACTGACAGTGCCTCAGTTTCCCGTCTGTGGTAACCTGCGAGGTCCTGGTGAACAGGTGCTTTATCCTAGAATTCCATGTTCCTGGGGAACACGTGTGAGTGTGGAGGTTGGGATGTATGATCACTGTCAACTCCGACCATCTGAGGCGCTATTATGGAAAATCAAGACTAGAAAATGTGGCTTAGGTCATCGGCGAGTGTCAAACATCTGAAGGGCTTTGCTCCAAAGAAAAGCCAGAGTCATTCTGGAAGGCTCTCCCAACCTAGAACTAAGGCAGAGGTAGAAGGGGGTGACTTTTCATGATATCAACTCAAAATCCCATCCATTCATCCATCCATCCATCCATCCATCCATCCATCCATCCATCCACCCATCCACCCATCTACCCATTCAGTCAGAATTTACCAAGTACCTGCTTGTGCGCTTGCTATGGTGACAGGCACTGAGCAGAACCCGCCAGTCCCCAGGTGAGATGACAGCAGAGACAGGTGACATGCCATTGAGAATCAGCGCAGTAATGAGAGTGAGCATCATTGGCAGGCCAAGTGCAGAGTGGGGGTGGCACCTGGAGTCAGCAAGGGGCTGACAAAAATTCCCAGAGGAGGTGCAGGGACTAGAGGACAGGCAAGACTTTGATAAGAAGGCTGCCCCTCAGCAATCCTCTGCGTCATCGCTAGTTGCACCTGCGGAGGCTGGCTGAGTCTCAGAAATACCTGCCTGGTAGCCAAGGAGGCTCTGGTCTCTCCCACTCCCCTTCGCTCGTCTGCTCCAATCACACTGCTTTTTTTTTTTTTCTGCTAGTAGGTTTTTTTTTCTTTCACCCCAGAGTCAGAAAATCCCTATGCTTATTCTTCATTTGGTTTTCAGCTCAAATGTCATTTTTCCCCCTCAGAGTAGCCTTAACTTATCTCCTATGTTACACATTTTTAAAAAAATATTTATTCATTAAATATACAGTGTTCTGTCTGCATGTACACCTGCAGGCCAAAAGACGGCACCAGTTCTCATTACTGGTAGTTGTGAGTCACTCTGCTGGGAATTGAACTCAGGACCTCTGGAAGAGCAGGCAGTGCTCTTAACTGCTGAGCCATATCTCCAACCCCATATTACCTAGGCTTTTCTTCAGAGCATTGCCACAGTTTCTTTATATGACATTTATTTATCTTTCATTGCTTGTGTTGCTTTGCTAGCTCTTAAGGTGTGTATGTGTGTGTATATGTGTGTGTGTATGTGTGTGTGTAATACTTCTCCCCATACCATCTTAAATAGTAAATTCTTGTTTGTGTGTGTATACTTGTGATCCTTGCACTTGGAATGTTGAAACAGTAGGGTTGGTAGTTTGAAGACAGCCTGGGCTACATAGCAAGACCCTGTCTTAAAAAACAACAATCAAAGTTCAAGAAATGCCCTATCCCTGACACTTAGTACAGGGCCACGCCACAGCCTCCAATCTTGGCACAGATGTACACAATGCTAGCTGCTCTTTCTCACTCTGGGCGCCTCAAATCTACCTCCCTGTCTCCGCATCATTCTCTCTTCTCTGCTTCTGACTTCCTACTCCCTTGCCTGCATTCCTGCTCTACGAGGTCAGCTCAGTTGGCCCTGTCCCCTCCTCCATAAAAGAAGGGGGACAGGGAAGAAGTAGCTTCTTGGGGGCTGCAGTCTGAGATTGGGGTAGATACCTTACAAACTCTCTTCTCCCCTCCCCCAAATAAACTTGAGGACTCTGAAAAAACCCACAATAACCCGTCAACAAGGGAGCTGGAGAGATGGCTCGCTCAATGGTTAAGAACATGCATTACTTTGCGAAGGACCTAGGTTGAGTTCCCAGTACCCTGATGGGCAGCTCACAACTGCCTGTAACTTCAACTTTAGGGAATCCAATGCCCTCTTCTGGACTTTGAGGGCAAATGGCACATACTTAACACAATGACTTTATAATACAATATGATGTCCAGAAGTAAAGTACTGTTTGCTTAGGGAATCCATGGTTTAATGTGAGCAGAGGCTTGCCCTTCTAATAATGTATAATTTAAGCTAATATTCAAGTTCAAGGTACAAACTATTCTGGGTGCTCTTTTTTTTTTTTTTTTTTTTTTTTTTGGTTTTTTGAGACAGGGTTTCTCTGTAGCTACGGAGCCTGTCCTGGAACTAGCTCTTGTAGACCAGGCTGGCTTCAAACTCACAAAGATCCGCCTGTTTCTGCCTCCCGAGTGCTGGGATTAAAGGTGTGCGCCACCACCGCCCAGCATCACCATGCTCTTAAGGTCATACAGGGTCTTGTCTGTTTTGGTCATAGATATACACAGAGTGGTTAGTAACTGTGTCAAGACTGTAGTGGGCTGTGGAAAAAGAAAATGCTAGGCATGGAAGGACAGAATCCAGGCTTTCAAGACAATTGATATATGTAGGACCCGCCTGGGTGGGCCCTATATAGGACTGAGTTCAGGATAGCATGATTACACACACACATGTATGCCCACCCCCATCTTGCTCCAGACACGCTGTGATTTGTTACATAAATAAAAGTAATGTATACCAGTATGGAACTGTGCTATTATATTAATTTCATAGAAACCAAAACAAAATGACTAACTCCCACTTCCTATTGGAATGCTGCTAACACCGATACCAGCATCACAATGGAAGATTATCTTGGAAGCAATTTTTTCTTTTGTTCTGATCCCTACCCATGTAACTGTTTCTTGCATTTGCAATCTCTATGTAAATCACAATCAAGAAGAAATACCGTAGTGACATATGTCCTCATTTTTAGAGAGAATCAGGTACAAATCCATGCTAGGAAAGAGAAGAGGTTTTAAATAATAATGGAAGTGTTCATTTCAGTCCCCTCTCCCGGAAGCCTAGAAGGAAGACTTGTTGGGCGGAGGAGATGGGCTTCTGGTTTGCCTTGTGGCCAGGTTCTAGAGGGATGGAGGACACAGAATCTATCTGTCTGTCTGTCTGCCTGCCTGCCTGTCTATCTATTTTATCCTAGCTTAGCATCCTTTCCTTTTAGGATAGGATCCTCTTTTTCCAAGCCTCAGTCTATATATAATGTACGATTTTGGCCAAGTCTTCTTGATCCCCTCATGTGAAGAGGACACCAGTTTACTGTACAAGAAAATTAGGCCAACTGCCAAAATAAGCACTATTGGGGCGAGGGATGGGAGCTGCGGGGAAGAGAAGAGAGCGGTATTAACCTGATGACATCTTGGAATCTCTAGGGTCAGCTCCTCCCTCGTTGAGGCCCACTGTGTGAGACAATGCATGCCCCCTTTATCATGTTCTCTTGAATATGTTTTGCAGAGAAAGATTCTGAACATACTGGGGGGGGGCATGCGCTTTGAACTTCTACCTTCTAGGAGTAAGGGAGAATTTACTTGGTAAACATCTTCAAAGTGGAGTCCAAAGAGGACATACGTGTTACATCTTCCCACACACACGACACTAGTCACCAGTATGGCCATGTGACATGGTCCCTGTGATCATGGAGCTGGGAAATGTGGGGAAGCAGTAGTTGTTTTAAATGTCAGAGAGGACAGTGAGAGGCGTGCTGGGAAGCAACAGGAGGTGTTCTTTCAAGAGACAAGTCTTTGGGGGGCATGATGAAACTCTTGCCTTGTCTGACCCTCAGCAAGAAACATGGGGCCGATCCTTCAAATGCCATCTACAGCACTGTCATCTTACGTGTCCCCAGTCTAAAAGGGAGAATGTTTGGCGCTTTCCTTGGCTAAGACTTGTCTCTGATTGGAGGACTGTGATAGACAGGTAAGCAGGAAGGCTTAGGACTTCTCTAGCTCTTCTGTTTGTTATAGGAAAGTTCTTTACTGGAAATTTTGGATACCTCTCGACACTGGACCTCTCAGAGCCCGGCCTTACAACCCCAAGTGATCAGACTTGCAGGAGTCGGCTGGTGCTGGGGAGAGGCCAGACCATCCAATCTGGTTTAGCCTGTGGTATTGCCAGCTGCTGCCCTAGCTCCCTAGACTCACTCCAAATGCTGTCCCTGGGGAACCAGCGACATCTTCAACTTCCTCGCCTGGTCTCCTCATCCTAGAAGGCAGGGCTGGGGTCACTCTGCCGCCCACACCTATTCTGGCTTTCAGTGTCTGGCCTCTCTCCATCATGTTCAGAGTCTGGCACAGCCTTCCTGGTCTACACAATCACGTGAAAGGCCTCTTGGAAGTCAGTGCGGCACGGCAGCCAGGCTCACTGCCAAATCCTATTAATCATGTGTGTTACAATTCTCTCAGGCCTCTCCCTCTCCTCTCTCTTTTTCCCCTGCTGGAGACCAGTTTCTAGTTTGCATGACTGTAACAGCTCTGAGCTGTCCCTCTCCTCCTGTCTGGTCTCCTCCTCGGCTGTCTTCCTCTGCACCCAGGGAAGCTGGAGAGATCTTTCTAATCCACGCACCCCCACACATCACTCTGCTAATTAAGCCCCGGGACAGCTCTCCGTGGCTCTCCGGATAAACACCTGCCTAGGATAATATACTCTTCCAAGTGGCCCTGGCTACTTTCTCTCAGGCCTTATAAGTTTTGGAGGTTTTCGGAATGACCCCCTACACCCCTGTATCCTGGCCTTCTTGAAAGTGTCTCTCTGTCTGGAAACTTCTTTATGGTATCTTTGCCTGCCTAGTTTCTGCTACTCTTCCAAAGCACTGACTCCAACTTCCCTGAAACCCTCCCTAGTCTCTTGTCAACCCTGTGACCTGATTTGGGCTCCCCAAATCTTTCAGTTTCTCCCCAGCAATCAGAAAAGTCATTTTCTAAGCTTCCTGGGGGGGGGGGGGAGGTTAACCAAACTGTGCTGTCCTGGGTGTGTGGAACGGATGCACGTGACATTCAGGCTAGCTCACCAAGCTCCCTCGAAGTGTTTAAGCCCTTTCTACTACAGCAGCCTTCGGAGCCACACGTGTTTCATGTGATAGGATTCCAACATGGAACAGCTGGGTCTAGTCATCATTTGGAAAGGCTGTGTGGCTCATTTGAACTGTGATGGGTTAAGCTTCTGAAACTTCCGGGCCTATTTGTTACCTGTGCCATGGATTACCTACTTCTGGCTGATACAGTGTGTGTCCCTTGTCTTGTGGTACTGGCTTAACATTGTGCCACTTGAACGTCCCGATCACTGTGAACGGAGACAGCCTGCTGCCATGGGGGCCGACAGATGTTGCTAGTTTAGGGGCTACAAAGCTCCTATACGGAACTCTTGAAGCTCAGAGAGGACTGGCCAAGCCAAAGGCCCCAATCCATACTGAGCTCAGCACCTCCCCCACACCTTTCTTCCGCCGGCTCCCCCACCGTTTCCAGGAGTTTCTTTTATTTCATTCACTAAACAGTTTATGAACTGAATTAAAATAAATGAGATGCAAATAAATTCCAGGCTTTCTCCCTCATTTTCAAATTACATTTTCAGTCCACTCAACCTGTTATAATCTCATAGTGATTTTCATTTAAGAGAGCTAAATGGATATGTGATTATTGTTACAGGAACGAACACCAGACAATTAAATGTTGAGGTGTTGATAGATAAAACTGTGTTTTGATTTGCATAAACATGATGCCAGCAAGTCTAACCCTGGCAGAAATTCAGTTATAAGACTTGCGTGCCTAACTTCTGTTAATTACCACAAGTACCATTATTAAGAGTTTTAATATTCAGAGTTGGGATTATTGCCATTTTATTTTAGGGCCACATTTATCTTTATTTTGAAAACTTAGTCAAAACGCATAGCTAATTTATCAAGGAAAAGGCACGATTACTACTTATAATCAACTTCTAAAGTGCAGCATATCAAAAATCAATTACACAGCCCTGAATCCAGTCATTAAGGATTTAGCCACTAATCTCATTCCATTTTTGTCTTTAGGAAGATCCCGCAGCTTGCAACTTTGCCGATATCAGCAGAGGGAGAAAAACATGGAGTCTGCTGATAACCTAATGTGGAGAATTAAACTCGAGCCCGACAAAGGCGGAATCTTAATATGGAGTGGCCTGGCTCTGCAGGGAGGTCACCTGGCTGGCTGGGCTTCGGAAGTGATGACCCAGGTTTGTCAGGTGCTCAGTCTTAGCTCCCAGGATTCTAGAGCATCGTTTTGACTTCGCAGCACTCTGTGGGGGGCTGTTTTCCTAGGGCCTCTCTTGACCTGCAGTTATCTTAGGTCTTTATTAGTTTCCTTCTTGGCTGACTCCTCTTTCCTGCCCTTTGCCCCTGAATGAATGCGGCAGGAAAGTCTGCGCTCTGCTTGTGTGACATCTATCTTAAGTATCCAGCACTGGGCCCGGCCCTGAGTGCTTGGTAAACATGTTTCATCTATGATGAAGACAGGTTTCTGGCCATTATCTCCTCACCCTGGGAAAAGGGTTGTCACCATGGTAGGAAGAGGTCCCTCTGTGTGACAAGAACTGACAGGAACAGGAGCTACAGGGCTCCCGTCATCAAAACAGGAAGATGTGCGGGACTGTGGCTAAGAATACTGGCCACTGAACAAGACAGAGAGATGGACCCGGGGTCAAGCCCTGGCTTAGCTTTGAATTTTAGCCATTATGTCCTGACTTCTAATTAGCTTCCATGAATCTCTGCTTTTCACCTGAGATCCCAACAGGCTACTGAAAATATTACAGTAACACAAATAAAGCATTTAACTTAGTGCCCATAACACAGACATCCGCAGTGAGTGTGTTTCAGATAGCATTTGCATGGATGTCCTCAATAAACATGTTTTTTGTTATCTTTACAAAGATGTAGGTTAGGGCTGGTCAAAACTTCCTGGTGCCCATATTTTGTTCCTTCCTCTCGGGATACCTCTCTGATTCCTCAGGCTAACAGACATCTTCCTTTGTGGCCACACAGTATAACCAAGGAGTCTGTCTTCACACACCCTGTGGTCATTCTGTGTCTGTGTTTCTAGGAGAACATCACTTCTTGGTTGTAAATAACACGCTTCATACTTTCGCTCTTCCAGGATTTAGAAGATTACCAAGCACCCGATAGACAGCAGCCCTGACTCATGTGTCGCATTGCCCAGATAGTGACAGCTGAGGGAGATGGCAGGTGTAAAATGAAGACCGATACCCTCTCCAGCTGAGGCAACCCGTGAATTTACCACAGGGATCGCTGCCCATCTGTCAGGAAATGGCGGGATTTTCCTTAAACCTAGAGGCAAACACCTCCCGCTTTCTGAGGGCGGAAAAGCATTCTGGAGGCCGAACATTCCCCTCTGCAGTGTGAGGAAGAAGCCTGTCCCCCTCCAAGTCTGTGGCAGGGCAAGAATTGACCTGCTTACCCGAAGCTTCCTCCCGAAGATGGTGACTTTGCCTTTAATCTGTTCCTTCCTCAGGCGCCACTCGATGGAGTTGAGGCCGTTCTCCATGGGCAGGGAGATGTTGCAGCGGCCGATGGTGGGGGTGATGGTGCCTGCGAGGACGTGGGGCTCACTGTGGAAGCTGACGCCCATGCCGTTGGCGTACATCACCCGCAGGGTGCCGTTATTGCAGAGCTGGTAGCTGTTTCGCACTTGATCTGGAAGAATGGGGGTGGGGGTGTGGGGAGGGGGAGAGAAATTATCCGCTCGATTAGTCAGGAGAGAATAGAACCCCTATTTTTACAGGTTTCCATGGTTCTTTGCAGCTGTCAGTCTGAGGCTGCCTTCAATTAGCACGCACACAATGGGAAGGTGAGTGGCGGAGATGTTACTGATCCGCGGGAAGGAAAACATTATTAATATGTGGCACTCCAGAAATAATTATGCCGTGATATTTTTCTTTTACTCACTGAAGACTATTAATAGCACATTTAAACATTTAAAGATGTCTATTGCCTACACAATTTGTGTCAATCAAATCCCTGAACTTTAACATATATATTTTAGCTTATGCGAAGAAAGAAAGAAATGAAAGGCAAGCTGCTTGCGTTTTTCCCGCCCCTCTGGCCTATCGTCTAACCCGAGGTTGATGGTCTGAGCACGGGTCAGAGGCACTGTGGCACAAGTACAGTGTTCGTCAGCACAGTGAAGGGACGGAGCTCCCTTCCTCCGCTTCCTGGCAGCATGGCTGCCCGTATCACTATGTTACCACAGAACTCGGGAAACACACACAGTGTGAGGTAGATGGAGTCAGAGGGGGCTGGTAACGCGTGTTTATCTCCCCGAATAGCATCTACACCAGTCAATCAGACTTCTGACCTTTCCCTGTATCAGATAATCACAAGCAGGAGCCCGCTTTTAGAGGCACGCTGTTTCCTCATCATCTGGGTGAAGGAGCCAGGCTGGGCTGGCGTCTCAGAGGCCAGCTTTGTGGGGAGCGAGCAGGGTTGTACCTGTCACTCAGTGACTCTGGCCATCACACAGAAGGACAGAATCTACATCGTTAATCATCTGGCGGAGCAGAAATAGAGCCATTGAAACAGGCTTTGCCGAGGGATAATAGTCTAGAAATGTCATCATTTATCTACGGAAAGGACACTGTTATCCTCTGACAACTGGCGAGCCCACCGACATTATATCTTAATTAAAAGAAAAAAATTAATCTGTAAAACGCTGTTTCTTGCCAGCCCCTGTGCTTGCTCTGGATTGCCTACAACAGAAGCAGCGGGTGGTCAGAGACCCTGGGATCTGGGTCCTGGCAAGAGATTGCTCGAGAGTGTGTTTGCAAGAGAGAATCAGAATGGAATGATGAAACCCAAATCCAGTGGTTGCCCAGGAGAATAAATACTGCTTGAGAAAATAACGACATGGGTTGGATTTTTACAGGGTGAAGGAAATAGGCAAGAAAGAGGAAGAAAGTAGTTGGGGGAAAAATCAGATGGTTTTGGATACGTAGGTTTCTCCAGATAATTAAACCTTTGGTGAGAGGGTATGACATTTCCCTGAAGCTGAGAGATTTATTTTTATTTCATTTCTTTTTTTCCCTGAGACTGTTTTCAGATAGCCTGGGTATGCTGTAGACATTTAAGTAAGACAGAAAACTGAGGAATGTTCTGGATGTTTAGGAGTTCCCTCAGGCGAGGCATTGAGCTGGGGGCTGAGGGTGTTGCTGGGGCCTTACCCTGTACCACTGTATAAGAGGCCTCCACTGAGGAGAGGTTGGTGATCACAGTGACGTCATCATCACGGTTGGAGTTCTCAATGTCAATGGTGATGGATTTCTCCATTTCCCGGTGCAGACTGGTCACCACCCCCGTGGGGCGTGTCACGTTGGTCAGACGGCCCTCGTGGTCATAGCTGGAGGAAAGATAGACGGTTTGAAGCACAGCCTGTGGAGCCAGAAGTTTTCTTGACCTTCAGACCCACAGGAAGGTCAAATGCATAGGGGCAGAGAAAGAGAGACTGGAAAATGGGCGTCCCTGGATGCTGCTCCACACTGAAGCCCTGCTGTAATCCTAACCTCTACTTGCCCTGAGGCGCAATGCTGTGGTTTTCCTGAGCCATTTGGTATCACTTCTTCACCTCAGTGGAAACCAGTCCTCTGGTCTCAAGCAGTGTGTGCGTACACCTTCCTGAGCTGGCGGGAACAGCTGCTTGTAAGGATTCTTTTGCTCTGCAAAGTTACCAAGTCAATGCTCCCCAACTATCCGCTCCGTTCTGTCTTGTTTCTGCTGAACAAACCTTTATTTAAGTGTGTGTGTGTGCATGTGGTGTGTGTGTGGGGAGGGCTGTGTACACTCATGCCCATGAAAACCAGAAGAGAACTGGAGTTACAGGCAGGTGTTAGCTGTCCGGAGTGGATGTTGGGAACTGGACTTGGGTGCTTTGGAAGAGCCCCGAGTGCTCTTAATCACCAAGCCATTTTTTTCCAGTCCTTAAACCACACTGTTTCCCCCACTGGTTGTTCAACCAATCCAATCAAAACCTGGCATTTGAGACCATCTGAGCTGTAGGCTTTTGCAAGGTACCACCTCATTCCATGTATCACCTTCTTGTAGACCTCTCAAAGTCAGTCTGGTACAAATGCCACCTTCACATTCTGGTCCCAGACACTCCAATCCTAGCTTGGCCGTGTAGTCCCTAAGGAGCTCAGCTACCCTAGCCTGCTGAGGAGACTCACTGGATCTCAGTTGTCCTTGGCATCCATGTCTGGGCATGCCATGAGCACATTTTCAGCCTGCAGACTCCCTGATGAGAATTCTTTATGGATATGAGTTGTCATCACCCCTTTCTCAGCAGGTGGTAATAGTTTTGCTATTTCCAGGTGGAGAGGATTTCCAACTAGAAAACAACTGGACTGTGAGAGGCTCCTGTCTAAGCAGGTGAGGAAAATGACTCTTACGGGCTGCATAGAGAAGTCTCTGGACTTGCTCGCATGGGTTTTCACACTCAGGAGAGATAGGGAGGAGGATGGAGCCATGAGGTCTTTGCTTAGAGAATGAAAAAGGACACACAGCTAGACCTCCTGCTGGAGGGAGAGTCTCCTTCTGGACTGGGGAGAGGAACCCAGTTGGTCAATTCTGAGTGACGGGTCCCGGAGTTGGTACGGTGTGTGCAAAGGAGGTTGTCCATGGGGCATCCCATGGGAGAACAGTGGGGAAAATTACTATGAAGCATGGAGGGAGCTGAGATGCTTGGGATGGAGACCTGCATCAGACTTGGGCTGACCTAGAACTGTTGTCTTTAGGGAGAAGAGGAAACAGTCAAGCCCCATGGATGCTAAGCTGCTTGGCCAGTGGGGTAAAGGTTGTGAGAGGACCAGGAAGCTTGGTGAGCTGGGGATCCAGCTTCTTGACTCTGCCCCATCCCTTGCCTAGGGCTCTATGCAGTGAATGGGGGGGGGGCAGCCTCTTGTCTCTGTCCCATTCCTTGCCTAGTGCTCTGTGCAGTGGAAATTCAGAAAGCGTCCTCCTCTCAGAGGCTTGATGCTGTAACCATGGAGGGGCCCCAGGCCTTCTAAGCCAAAGGGGAGCCCTCTGTTTATTCTCAGGTTTCTCAGATGGGGGCCCAAAGATTCTATTTATAAAAACGACAAGCTAGAACTATACTGAACGATGAGTGATTAAGGATTATTAAATAATTACCTATATATAAGACAGAAACCTAGGCAGCTGTCAAAACGAACAGCGTGGATTCTTATTTATTGGCACACGGGCATGTGTGCACGAGCACGCACACACACGCGCGCGCGCACACACACGCAGGGTGGAGTGGAAAAGGGGAGAGCAGAGGCTCCTCCCTTCCTAGCACATGACTTTCACGTGTAGTTTCTGAAAATATAGACATAAATATTAACCGTGTTTTTATGTGTGGGATTTTGGCTAATTTTTGTTTCCCTCCTTGAATATTTTAGCTTTAGTAATTGTTGCTTCCTTTCATATTTTAGAAGCATAAAAATACTTTGAAATAAGAAAGCGAAGCAGTGATGTTTGTGCTTTGATGTCTTACGTAGGCTCGGCAGCAGAGATCCACCACACAAGGACTATGTTGAATTGCCTTCTCTGGGACCTGAGTGGGATTTGCAATCCAGTGCTCTGTATTTTAGGACACTTGCAATGGGCAGGTTGCTGTTCATGCCTCTGAAGGGAGGAAATAGAGCTTCTTCTCTGGGGCAGGCAGTGAGGACAGGGGTGGTGGGTGGGAGGAGGCAGTGAGGATGGGGCAGGCATTTCACAGGCTTTGAGGGAGAAAGCGTGCTCTCTGGCTTGTAGGCTGACTTTCATGGGGATGCAATTGGCCACAGCTTTGCTTGCTTCCCCAGGATAGATTTGCAGATTCAGCTCTCTGTGCAGAAACCTCTGTGCTCTCAGGAGAGAGAGCAGCGATTACTACCAATGGGGTCTCAGTGTTAGCCTGGCGGACTTGGCAGAAACTTGGTGGCCACGGGGCCTTTGACTTGCTCATAGTCGGTGGACGTTCAAACACCTCTTATATGTAAGCTGCTGGTGAAAGCACCAGAGATTCTATGAGAATGAAGTGGACAAAATTCCATGCCTCATGCCAGGCTAAAAGGCAAAGATAAACCAAGGCTGCTCTCCCCTATTCTGGGAACATGGCAGCAGGGGGTGGGGGTGGGAAGATACTCAAAGCCCAATCTTACATCTCCATTTTGACCGGCTTTCCTAAAGCCACGTTCTAAGACAGAAATGTAACTGTCTCCTGAGGGGCTCATTCCAGCTTGGGAGAGTGCCGAGCCTGCTCTTTCTCTAATATAACTGCTGAACTTCATTCCAAGGGGAAGTCAGCATCTAGACCGTGTCACATGCTGTTTTCCTACTGCCTGAATCTGGAGGAGGATGTGACCATAGCCACGGAGCACACAACACAGCCCTCTCTTCTTGTGGGCCTGACCTTAAAGGGTCATTATATTTTCTACCCCTCTGGATTCCAGTTTGCAGAGGTATACTCTGATCCTCAGGAGATCAGGACCCCTAGAACTGAGGATGGCAAGAGAGGGGGAATATAAACCCCTCTCTCTGAGAAGCACTCAGAGTGCAAACGCCCCCCTCCAGTCTACTGCTTGAAATTGAGTCCTGTCTAACTCTTACATCCTTCTTTCTGCAGGAGAGGATGGAGACAGGTGTGCTTTATAACGTCTGCGTTAGCGTCTAGTTTCTGTTGAACTCCTGGAAGCCAGCCTTTGCTGATGGCCTAAGATATACTAGCTCCATGATTGGTAACAGCTCCCCATGCAGCTGATAGTACCGTTTGATACACGTAACTGCTGAGGCTCAGAAACATGGAGAAACTTGTCCAGTGACAACCAGGAAGTATGTGTCAGAGCGAGCATCCATATCACTGCTGCGGAAGGCCGTGGAATCTCTCAATCCCTCTAAAGGTGGACCTTGCCCAGGATAGGCTATTGAGGCTCAATAGCCCGCTAAGGTCTCTCTCTCTCTCTCTCTCTCTCTCTCTCTCTCTCTCTCTCTCTGTTTCTTTTCTGTTAACCCAACTCTCTCTCTAGACTTCTGCAATTACTTGTGTGGTGTTCACCTGGACCTGATATCCCTGACAGAAAGTGTGACTTGTGTCTGAGTTTTAAAGCAACACCTCTGGCCAAGTGTAACAAAAGCTAGTCCCCCCTCCCCTTTTTTTGGAAGCCTAAGGAAACCTTATCTACGTGTCTCCACAAGGGAGGATTTGGATCCTTGGATCTACTCACATTCTGAAGCGTAGCAGATTAAAAGAGAAAACGTGATTTCAGTTTTACTGTAGTTCCTGAACAAATACTTTAAAAAAATTGAGCCTTATGTGTATGTTTTCATTCAGTTGGGGACCTTTGCTAGCAAACTGCCTCCAATCAAGAGTTCATGTCTGTAGGGCCCCGAGACCTGAACTTTGGACTGGATTCCAACCTAGGACTAATTCAGAAGAGCCTCCTTGACCCCAGCCTTTGCCTCTCATTTAGAAGACTTAACAGCTACTAAGTGCATTTCCTGGTGAAGTATGATCAAGTCCTAGCACCTCAAAGGTTGTGACTCTGCTCAGAAGTCCTGGGACAGAAGGCTTTGCCCAAAGGAGAAGTCAGGACTCTGCAAGCAATTCTGCAATGCAAGAAGTCTCCAGCAGGTGGCGACAGCTTCCTTTGAATTCTCCCGAACCCAATGGCATACAAACAGGAAGCGAACATTGTTGATTTAAACGTGATCAACAATGAAGTCTTCTTTCTCTTGTCCCTCCTACTCCTATCTCTCTGTGGCATTCCTCCCTAACTTAATAAATTCTCAGCTAACAGCGACTCAGAGACAGAAAGCAAGCCAGGACTCCTAAGGCGTAATGCTCGCTCACTGCTGTGGAGAGAGCCCGGAGGCTGGTAAACTCCATTCTGTCCCCAGCAGGTCACTGGGACTCAGGCTTAGCAGCCGCCTCTAGCCACCAACTCTTAGGGTAATACCTGGGGCAGCAGGCTTGCTTGACCAAAGTTGCTCCAGGACCTAGGGAAACCAGCTTTTTGGCAAAAACAAACGGTAGAACTATTAAGTATGAGATAATTGTTTGGGGAAATATGACCAGCCCTCACATCTTTTAATATACCTAGCACTTTATCTGTATTGATCTGCTTCTGTTGAGGAAATTCAGAGTTTATCTCCCTGTCTGTGCAATCAAGTGTGTTGCTGGACCTATTGTTAAATCACAGGAGCCCCGCTGGGACCCTGCCTTTTGCTTTCTAATTTCCGCACCCATGGCAAACATGAATAATCAGTGGGGTTAATCAGCACTTTATCTCCCAGGTGCTGTGCGTGTCCAATATCCTGAAGTTTGAACGGCAGGCAGACAACAGGAATTCCCAATGCTAGCAGGGAGGATGCTCAATATCAGAGGCCCGATAGAGCAAATCATTTAGGAGTCAGGAGAAGGGACACGAATATCCTGAGGCGGTGAGAAATCATTAAAGTTAGGAAGACCCGTGACTAGGCAATTTTAAAAGCAACGTGAATGGTCCATCCGGGTGCCAGCTAGAGCAGGGGGCGGGCTCTAGAGAAATTGGTCGAGAGCCTACTTACTCATAGAAAGTCGTCCAGCCCGTTTCATCACTCTTGGTGGCTAGGAGTCCGGTGTTCCCATCATAGGTCATGAGGCCAAGCTCCAAGTTCTGTGTTGACACCGCTTTGAGGCCTCCATTGGTGCCCACGGTAAGGGTGATGATCTGGTTATCCGGCATGAGCAGGTGCCGGGGCATGCCGCTGCTGTCCCGGCGGATCTTTAGGGAATTTCCGTTGTTGTCAATCAATTCAGTGACGTCATTGTCAGCGCTGTATGTGAAATTGTACAAGTACTCCCCCGTCACCAGGCTCACGGTGTACTGATGGATACCGTCGGCGTTGAAGACGTACAATTCCTGCTCTCCCGGCGATGCGGCCTCGTACTGGTTGAATGCATTAAGAACAGGTTTATTTTTGCTGACCGCCCTAATCCGAATATTCCCAAGGTCTGCGATGTAGATGGTGCCGTCTGGAGCCACAGCTAAGGAGGACGGGGAGTTCAAGATGGCGTCTGTGGCGTAAGCATCATCTCCTGAGTAGCAGATGCAATTGACGTCATTTTTGCAGTCGCAGTCAGAGGCTGCCCCGGCTAAGAGGCAGATCTCCCCATTGGTGGTGACCTGGCGTAGGCGGTTGATCTTTTTCTCGTCCGTCTCAGTGATGTAGAGCACCCCAGTGTGCGAAATGGCAATGGCACTGGCCGACTCCAGAGCAGAGTGGATGGCAAGCTTACTGAGCGAGTAGTCAATGCCCGGGACCTGGCAGTGCATAGGCCGTCCCGCAATGATGCTGACCTGATGATTCTCGGTGATTCGCAGGATGACGTTGTTCTCTAGGACGTATAGGGAATTGTCCATGGGGTTTACAGCAAGGTCTGTCGGCCACTCCAGACGAACCTGCATATGATGCGACATTTCAAAAAGAGCCTTTAATATATTGCATGCATGCATTTGGAGAAAAGACTTAGCTTTTAAAAAATATTTATTTTATTCTATATGTGTTAATTCTTTCCCTGAACGTATGTTGGCACCATGTGTGTGCCTGATCAGAAGAGGGCAAGGATATTGGATCCCCTGGAATTGGATTTATGGATAGTTGTGAGCCGCTGCTTGGGTGCTAGGTTTCAAACCCAAGTCTTCTGCAAGAGCAAGTGCCTTTAACTGCTGAGACAGCACCGTGGCACCGACTTAGCATTTAAGTAGCACACTTACTGTGGCCCACTTATCATTGAACTATTTGCCTGAGCTGGCTGTCTATGACAGAGAAGAAGGGACCATGTGACAAACTCTTCTTTCGATGTCGTCTGTCCTGACTCAAGTCCTGCTGGCTCCAGTGTTGTTCAGCTTCAGACGACTCGCCAGCAATGCAGCCATTAAATGCAGTGGTACAGGTAGATAAATGCATAAGGGACCAAGGCAATTTAGCCCGCATTCAGCTCCCCAAGCCACGGGTCAGAGAAGGCTGTGTTCATTTGGAGAAGACACATTTGTCTAAATTGCAAAAAGCAGCCATGTGGCTCGGAAGGTGGCCCTAGCCCAAGAACAGACAAAGAACAGGCTGGCCAACAAAACTACAACCCGTGTGTTTGAAAAAAGGAGCGAACAGAGCCAAGTCAAATACATTCTTCCTCTGTGGAATTTGAAATCAAAATCTCAGTGGCAAGTTGTCAGTTTGGTGGGGGAATTTGAGCTAAAATTTATGAGGTTGACCAAGGGTTGAAAAGACTCTCACAGGCATGGTGAACATACACATCGACTTTTTTGAACAAATACTTCACATTTGAGGGGCCTGTGGTCTCTGCCACGGCAAGAGGCCTGATGAACCACGCACTTGGGAACATGACTGAGGAGGACTTTGCTCTAGTAACCGCTACACAAAGTGGAGGTTTATATGGTGACGATGCAATCGCTCCAGATCAACAGGGAAACTCTGATTGACACGTAACGCGAAACCGTACAGTCTCAAATCTTTGAAAATGGTGGAGACGAGAGATAATTACACAGCAGCCCCTACCCTATAATCTGCCATTGCTCGAGTGTGCCACCAGCTCCACTTTTCAGAGAAGCATCACCCTCTCTGTTCTCTCGCTCTCTCCCCCGCCCAAGTCTACTTCCCTTTTATTGCCCCTCTCTCTTCCCTCTCATTCCTATCCTACAGTTTTTTTCCATCTTAATGTCCAGTTCACCCGATTCCTCTCCAAGCTATGATCGGTGTACACCGCTCATACTCCCAACTCACATAGGAACACGTGAGAACCATGAGCTAAGACCTAGGAGTTGGTTAAGGATGAGAAATAAAGAGTCGCACCTGGGCCACATCCATGCTGGAGTCACAGCTCAGTGGCCGGACAGCTGTGAGGTCATTGGACCCCAGCAGGGTGGAGATTATTCCATTTTGGTCGACCTTCCGGATCATGGTGGCATCGACGAAGTACATGAGCCCGTTCTTATCCACAGCAATGCCTGGGGAGGGAAGCATGGGGATGGGATTTTTGTTTCTTTGTTTGTTGTTGCTTTGTGTTTTGACAGAAAGGTAGTTTGTAGGGGAGATGGAGGAAATCCTACTCTGGGCGTGATGTGTTTGGACCAGGGACCTTACTGGGATGGGGGGGCATCCTTCAGAGCAGCAACTCTCAGTGCTTTCAAGGCAAACATTTCTCAAGGGCTCTGTGCTGTGACTTGCACCATTCCCAGGATGCTAGATGTATCCACCCCCCAACAAATGACATCATCTTGAACTGCAGAGAAACCAGGGTTGCAAGTGAAGGTGGAACTAGCCTCAGCTCTGCTCTCCCCAGAAAACAAATTATTATCAAAGTCCATTGCTCTAAAAACAACAACAACAAACAAAAAAAACAAAAGACTGGTAGTCTATTATTCAAATACCCTTCACAACTAATTGTGAGAATAAGGCTGAGAAACACCGATGCTTTCAGCCACAAACTCCCAATCCAAAATTATCCTCCAGGAAGAATTCCCAATTAAGCCTTGACTCCAATCAGCACTCCAGTGCCCCCAGGGGACACAGAGCCCCAGCATTTCCCTGTCACAGCAGGACTGATAAGACCCAGACTGCAGCTTCTATTTCTTTCGCTTCTTCATTTCAGTGCCCAAGTACAAGGCTTGGCATCCTTAATCCACGCTGCAGGCTGCTCGCGCAGTTGCTAAAAAATGCTAACAAGAGTCAGACCCTGATATGATTGCTCTTTAACCCCGAGCATCTTTAGTCTTTTCAAATAGACGCTTTATCGATTCCAAGAACTCCCCAGGACAGGAATCATGGAAATAATATCTACCTTTTCTTATTTGATTATTTATTTAATTTGTGGTGTGTGTGTGTATATGCATGCATGTGCAATACATGTTTGTACATCTGGAGGCCAGAGGCCCATATTGGGTGCTGTCTGCTTTATTTTTTGAGATAGGGTCTCTCACTGAACCTGGAGCCTGCCGATATGATGTAATTAGGGATCCCCCTGTCTCTATACTTCTCCAGAGTAGGGATTACAGGTATGTACCACTGCACCTGATTTTTTTTTTAACGTAAATGCCACATGGCATTATGTTTATGCCACAAACACTTTACTAAGTGAGACATCTATCCAGCTCTCTCCAAATTCTTTTTTTTTCTTTTTAATCTCTGAAGCTCAAGGACAATTTAATTAGAGTTTAAAAGAAAAATACCCAAGGCAGGCAAGTTGTGAATCTCGGCAGTTGCTTAGAGGAGGAAGATGGAGAAGAACAAGAGGAAGCCACGCTATTTAAGTAAGCATGGAGGTCAGCCATGTAGTAGATAAGCAGGCACAGGCAGGGAAGGGGCCCAAAGTATCAAATGGTCACTTAGGCTCAGGCCAGCTTTTGAAGAAAAAGGAGAAGTTACATCTTTCTGAGTAAGAACTCAGACAGGCAGGCAGACTCAACAGAACCTTATGGCGGCTTGTAGAGACTTGTACCAGGAGCTGGGAACTCTGGGAAAGAGAAGTACTCTATCTCATTAAAGGGTTAATTTATTCCTCCTGTCCCCTTTAGTGTGGCTTACGGTGAATCTATCTTCTTGAGGGAGAATCCCTTGGCTAGAAGGTCAGCTAGGCCAACTAGATTAATTTAAGGAAGAAGACAAGGGCATGCGTCTAGCTACAGCAGTGCTTCTCGACCTATGGGTCGTGACCTTTCACAGAGGTCACCGGAGACCATCAGAAAATACAGATATTTATATTATGATTCATAACCGTAGCAAAATTACAGTTATGAAATAGGAATGAAAATAATGTTATGGTTGGGGGTCACCACAACGTGAGGAACTGTATAAAGGGTTGCAGTATTGGGAAGGCTGAGAACCACTGATTGAGCCTGCATCCTTTTGACTAAGAGGAAAAAGCTTTACCTCCCATTGAACATATATCCTCCCCCTCTCCCCGCCCCCCGCCCCGCCACTCCTCTGCCCTAATTCTTAACTACTACAGTTTCCTTGGGTAGTGACAACGTGACACCATGATGCTGTGCCTCAGACTTTGGATACACTGTTGTCTAACATCAAAGTCTGGCATAGTGGAAGCTCCTGGTGGCCTCTTATGGCGGGCACTCTGGCTGATGGAGTTAACACTCTCTCTTGGTTCTCTGTGACTGGCTGCAGCCAGAGGTCTCCAGGTACAGACGACTATATTTCCACAAGTAGTGTATATGTGGGAAGTAAAGTTTACTTTAATAAATTAGCTTAAAAGCACCCACACAGACCCAGGAGCCTTGCAATAAATGTTCTTAGGAAAAACGAGTGTTTTAGACGACAAGGATGCCCTCAGCTTGCAGCAGGCTCCCTGTGGGGCGGAGGGGGTCTCCTTCTGTGGTCCTTACCTCGAGGGCTCATCAGGGTGGCGTCCACAGCTTTCCCTCCATCCCCACAGCGGGCTTCGTCAAAGGGTAGACACTGTTCACCAGTCCCTGCCACCACCTCTGAATTCCCAGCCAGGTCTTTGGCTCCGCTTAGAGACTTCACTCGGTAGATTCTGCGGCTGTTGGTGTCAGAAACGTAGAGCGAGCCGGTCACAGGGTCCACAGCCAAGTAGTACTTGTGTCCTGGGCTGTTGCTTTAGGAGAAGCACAAAGAAAAAAGAAGAAGGGATTATGCAGCTGGCCTGTTGGGTCGGCGGTGACAAGAATCCAAGCGAGCCTCTTACTTTCCCCAGTGTCTTTTCATTTTAGTGAATTAGTGACACCCTGAGTTACATTTCAAGACATTATGGCTCCCAGGTACTTATAATTAATCTTATGTTTCTCATGCTGTGCTGGGATTTGAAGATTCCCTCCGAACTAACAGACTATTGCTTCATTTAACTGGCACAAAAGACCCCACCCCGGTCCTGTTTTAGTGAGCAAGTATAGTCACCCAGTGCCAGCTTCCTATATTTCCCACTGGCTTCACGTGTTATCTCATGAGATTTTGGAACCCAATCCCTCTGAGATAATGTCCTCTTTTTCATCTATGCCTCCAACAAGACCTCCGAGGCCATGGATGCTGGAGCAACCTGGAGTTTTCTAAGCTTGTGATGACCAGTTCCCCAGAGCCATATCCAGTCCTTGGCCTTGGAGCTGACTGTCCCCTAGTGTCTATGTGAATGAAGCTGCTATTCACTGCAAAGTGCAACCATCTTGCCATCGTGTCCAACATTTGTGCCGGATCCTGCGCAAACCACTGTCCAGCATCTCGGTTACCAAAGGAGACGATGCAGCTGTCGGGTGCTGGATTAATACTGAGGCGAGTCCTGAGCCTTTCTGGCTGCTAATGATCAGGGGGCTGTGGGACCCCGGGGCCTGCCTGCTTCCTGCACTGTGCCTCCCAATGTCCTTTGCGAGGTTGACCAGAATGGAGCCCGACTTGGAGAACTGGCTCACGATTACAGGAAACGCATGACTCAAACCCAGCTGGGGACCTCAGGAGCCTTTGGGCAACAGTGAGCATTGGCTTTCTTATTTGGGAAATGACAAAACCAAGTCTGATCTTTGCTAATGGTCCTTCCGGCTCAAAGGTCTATGGCTCTCCCCTTGTGTCTGCTCCTCATGGTGTCTGGGACCAGAATGGGTGCCCACACAACTCCAATGCTCATTGTTCAAATCCCTCCTCTCCTGGGGGAAGGGGCAGGTACTTCTTTCTGGCCCAGGGCATGGGTTCTATGTACCTAGAATGAGTGCAGGCCTTTTCTGTCCTGATATTTTTCAATTATATTCTGGGACGATGGGAGGAGAGGGGCTGGAAGAGGTGAGTGGAGGTGAATATATGACGGTTGGTGTCAGGTGTATTTGTCCTGTGGACATTAACTGGTAAATTACTAATTAAAACACTATCATCTGGGTTCTTGCCTGATTTTAATAATAAAAAAAAAGAGTCGGGAAGCTATTTTTAGGAACTATTTGTGTGTCGAGGCCATCTTTAATTCCTGCTTCTCTTCGGGTTGCTATTAAGACTGCTAATTGAACTGGAAGTCAAGGTCTTTTCAGAGAGTGGGCTACTTTGGGTTCTTTTCTTTCCCTTCCCTCTCCCTTTGTTTTCCGCCCTTCTCACTTCTTGGCCAAGTCATTCGAGAATATCCATATATGCAAAACAAATTAGGGCAGAAAGGGAAAAATCCATGCCATTTTTTAATTAGATGCTGCACCCTCTCACTAAGCGAACAGTAGCTGGCACGATCCTCGGGAAGATGAAGGCCCTGCACATCTGTGCCTATGTCTGAGGAAGATAATTAATTCTGGACTTTCTAGGGAGCCCGATCTGAAGAGGCCTTTCCAGATTTCTGGCATAAGAGCCGACAGGTGGGGTTAGCTGTTGCTGGGTGAGACCACTCTTCTGGTAGCCCATCCTCTTTCTAGCCATGACTCTCAGAGAGCAGCCCAGGAACAGTGGAAAGCCATACTCCATACTGGTGGCTGCGGTGAGGAGCAAACATGGTTGGTCTGTGGGTTTCCAGGAAGGGGGAGTCTTTGGGGGGACATTTCTACTCTTTGAAAATTTTTTTTGCTGCATTGGGGTATCTATAGCCAGTCAATTTGGGGGGTTTTTCAAGATTACAAAGGTGGAACTTTTCCTCCACTAAAAATGTGCATTCCTTAGAGAACGATGATACCGGGTGATCTGTTTCTATTCTTTGTCCCATCTGACCCATTGTCACAAAAGGCTTCATGGCTGGTGTTTCATGGACTGGAGACAGCGTTCATACCATCAATAAGTTGCTCTTCCCCAAAGCACGAAAGAACATCTTTTCTGTTAGAATACTTATGCTGCATCCATGTCTCTGCAATGCTCACTTGCATGCACACACATACGTGTTGTGTATTTGACATGTGAATTCTACCGTTGTGTTCTTAAATCATCTTGGGTCAGCACAGCGACAAAAAGCCCTTGGTCTACACCTGTTGTACTACTCAAGGGGGATTTAACTTTATAACAATTCTCAATGTACCTAACTGTTGGATTTATTCTGACCCGCAGATTGGTAATTAACGTGTGTGTATGTGTGTGTGTGTGTGTGTGTGTGGTGTTTAAATGACCACATATCTAGGGGAAAATCATTAATGAGTTGAAAATGAGTTTTTGACCCATTTCCAGTTCATTAAAGCTTTTGTGAACCCAGTCCAGCATTTACAAAAGCCCGAAGTTTGCCTCCACTGTTTAGCCCAATTATGGACCACACGGAGCAGCCGGGACAGAGGTTCACTGAGGGTTTGTTATCTTGCTCTCGCATCTCCCAGAAATCCTAATTACTGTCAGCTTATTTGGTTGCTTTTTGACTGCATTTCATAATTGCAAAAGCTTATCATATCCACAACACACAATTAGCACATAAAAAAGTTACTGTATTTGGTACATAAAAATATACAACATTACACAAAAAGCACAAAACAAGAAATTGAACACAAGGAACAAACAAACCATAGCAAATTATATGGGAAAGAGTGCTTCATCTTACCTATGTTTAAACTCTTTATTTCTTTATAGAAAGAAAACAGAAGGAAAAAAGAACAAACAGTTAGCTGAGGAATTGATGATAATGCAAACATAACATTTTTTTGTTTGTTTCTTGTATAATGGAACCCTCCCCCCAGCAAAGCAATCTTTTTCATTTTTTTTTTTTTTTAAATTCTTTTCTAACTGACAGTTCCTGGCTCAATTACTTGGGAAGAATCCCTGAATGTAGAGTCCTCCTGGCCACTGGGAAATGCTTGGTTTTTCTGACAGGCAAGGTGGCTGTCATGGGACACAGGGGGCAACAGGGGAGACAGAACTTCTGGCTGATGCAGTGATGGCAGATGGGTTGACTCTCAGGGGCAATACCTGCTGACTAGTAAGGACTTCTGTGAACGTGGTGGTAGAAGGATTCTGAAGCCAGTTTCAAGCTCAGCTGGCAAGAACTCTGTGATTGATTTGTGATGTCTGTCCTGGGTGTGGAAGGAGCATAGTGACACTCGTGTTGTTGACTGCTACTGGTGTATCAAGGGTAGAGTCAGGACCACCGAAAAGAGAGAACCCTGGCTCATATCAGCTGCAGCCTGTCAAAGGCTTTTCACTCACCAGATCAGTTTCTGCCCCCCCCCCCCGCCCCAGGCTTCCTTGCTCCTTTCCCCCATTCACTTGCATGAGCGTCACACCTCACAACCCGTATTCATTCTTTCTCACTGTAGCAGCCAGTATTTTGCCATTCATAAAATTCACAGGCGATACTATCCTCTTGATGTTGGAGATGGAGACTCCAGTTAGCACACCGTTTAGGAGAGTTAGGGGGAAAAAAAAAAGGTTTGTTGCTTTTTTCTTTCCCTCCAAGAACAAAAAGACATTTCAATTTCAGCAGGAAAGTGGCTGAAATGTAGTATTAGAGAAGAAGAGATGTAAGGGCCCCAAGGAAGGAAATCTACTCCCAATTCCTAGGCTTCTAGGGCCAGGTAGTAGGAGCCCTGGATTCACTTTCCTTCCAGCTGAGAAAGGAAGCGTGGGGACAGGACAGAGAGAGGGGCGTGCCCTGATTCTGAGTGCAGCTCAGGCCTCTGTCGGGGGCCACCATTAGAGGAAGGTTTACACAGAGATTACAATTTTATATTTTAGTCTAACATGTTAGTTTTTCCAAAAAAAAAAAAAAGTTAATTAAATGATGCTGATAACTCCTGAGCTCTGACTGACATAGTGCAATTTAAGATTCAGTCTGTAAAGCCTGGTGTGTCAGGGCGGCAGCCGGGAATTCTCGCGTCTATTTTATATTGCTTAATGAAAGTGAAATGCTATCTGCCACCAGTGGTAGACACATTTGCCTCTTAATTATTGCAATATCAATCCCATTTTTTTTTTTAAACTCAAGATTTTGTGAGAAGACTGGATGGGATTTGGGTCTGCAGTCCTGACCTACTTCTTTTCTAAGAACATCTGCTTTAAGGTGATTACTATATCAGTGTTAGGGGGAGAGGACAGGAGGGGAGGGGACCAAGGCCTAGGAAGGTACAGAGTTTGGCAGATCATATGGATATGAGCTTTGGATAAAGGCTGAGATCACTGTTTTTCCAGTCCAGGGCAGGAAACTAGCCAAAATAACATCATCTTTTAGTTAGTCCGTGCCAAAGAGTACAGATGCCCTACTTCTGAGGGGGACAGGCTTAGAGTTTGCACACCTTCAACAACACAGACCCTTCAGGCACACCCTTTGAGGGAAAAGAGATGTCTCCAATTTCAGAAACTGAGATGGATTAGCATTTCACACCCCAGAGTCTCGGCGGCCTGTGTCCTCTGCAAAGACTGCAGGGGCTCCCCCGGGCTCCCCAGCCTACCTCCCAGAGCTGTCATCACCCTGTGATTTATGTGTGTGTGCTGATCTTCTCCACATCTTTGAGGACAGGATGAGACTTACACATCTCTGCATTGCTGATACTTCAGAGAGAGGAAGGACTGGGGAAGCAAGTCTTCCAGAGCAGGGAATCTGGAAGGAGGTTGCTTCTCTTGGCCACGGACTAGCTGCGTAGCCCTATCTATGCTCTGTTCAGAAGTTTGAAACTACAGACAGTTGGGAGGGCTGTGGGCCTTCGCGTTCTCCCACCCTTTTCCCGTTCAAGTAGAGTGGAGTTGGGTTGGGCATGGCTTTATTGTTTCTATTCTAAGTACAGAGACATTAATTTGGGATCCATTTAGTTGAGTTCTAGCAGGATGCAGTTAGGTGGTTACAGCTCCTTCAGCATCTGGCTAAATTATTGCCAGCCATCCTGTCGTAAGAATGGCTCTTGGGAATGCTTCTGCTCTATCGTGTTGATTCATGTAGCATCTTTGTAGGGCATGTGAGAGCCACTGCAGAATTCATCCTTCATGGTTATGTGTACGTTGGTGACACAATGATTAATGAACATCAGTTCAAAGAACATTACAAGAAAATGTGAAATGCCCAGAAATATTACAGAGGAAACCTGATAGAGGTTTCTCCAAGTTTGTTACCTCTCACAACTTTGTGTTATTAACAACCAATTGTGAATATAGCAACAAGTTTTTTTTTTTTAACTTTATCCATATTCTATAACCAATTCTGATTGGTTATATGGGAGGAAAGAGTTAACGTGTCTGTTCATTTTATAGATAACAAAAAAAATCGAAAAATAACTGTCACATTAAAAAAAATAATCTGAGAGCCGAGTGCGGTGGTACTTGGGAAGTGGAGACAGAAGGAGCAGGAGTTCCTGGCCATCCTGGGCTAAATGGCAGCAAGTTCAAGGCCAGCCTGGGCTATGAGACCCTACTTTGAAACCCCCAAACAACAACAAAAATCCCAAGACAAAACAAATGAAAACAACAACAAAATTATCAGAAGATAATCAAAGGGGTATGGGGAAAGTCAGGCACACGGAGGCAGAGTAGGAGTCAACTTGTATAAAGTGTCAAGTCATTTGTGCTTGGTGATGCCCGTGACCCGAGGCTTGCCCTTTTGTTCTCTTTTTCTCATCTTAAATAATATTGTTTCATCTTCCATTTCCTCTCATCCCAGTACTAACTAGACCTGAAGTCTAGACAAGATTAAGATGGTTCAGGTAATACCGTGGGTGGTTCTTTCTCTTAACCAAATTTGTTATTATTAATTATTTTCATGATTATTGTCTGTGTATGTGTGTGCTGTGTGTCTGTGCATGAGTACAGGCATGCGCACACTGCAGAATGTTTGTGTAGGGGGTCAAAGGACACCGTTTGGAGTTGACTCTATCTTTCCACTGTGGGTTCTGGGGAATGAACTCAGGTCGTTGGTCTTGGGCAGCAAGCACTTCTATCTCCCTACACACCTCCCTGGCACTCAGTTTTTATTTTTTATTTATAATTAGCTTTTCTTCTTTTTAAGAGGGACCTCCTAAAATTGTATTAGCTTTCAGCCCTAGGAGCTTAGATCTGCCCTTGGTCAAAGGGCTTTGAAAGGACAGCTTAGATATGTCGTTGGTGAAAGGGCTTTGAAAACAGAGCCAAGGGGGAGCCCAAATTGTTTGGAGACATGGTAGTTATTACTATTCTGGGTTAAGGGCTTTGCTTGCTTTACTTTCTTAACATCTTCAAAGCTGAAGGAGGGAACCTGGCACCCTGTGCATCCTCCACACTCAGTGGGTCCAGTTGGCTGTAGTCACACTGTGTGTTCTCACTCTCAGTGGGTCCAGATGCGGTCACACTGTCCGCCCTCACACTCAGTGGGATGGCTGCTTGTTTAACTCTCAGGTCAAGCTTGTCTTTTGGGATTCTTTGGACTTCTAGTGTCTGGTGCTTTTGCCCTCTTTCCTAGGTTCCTACTTTGTCCACATATCTGCCTCCTCCAGTACTAACACATAGAAGCTGGACAATTCCCTACCCTGAACATCTATTCTAGGGCAGTCCGCCATGCCTGTCCCCTCCACCCCTCTCCACGGAAAACACAGGAAGGATGTCTGCCTGGAGGGTGGTCTTTTCAGAACCCCCCCCCCCACACACACACACAAAAACCAAACCACATGCAACAGCATCACTTTTGTTTGGAAAATGGAAAAGAATTTCAAACATTAGAAGAGGTATGACAGCCTTATGTCTATCAAAAGGGGTCACACCAAGAGACATTAGAGGTACTGCCCCGGCCCTGCCATGCTGTGGAGTCTACTTCTTAAGATGTTTTCAAATTGGAGAGTGGAGGATTTACCTCTGAGAGAAATTCACCCTAAGATGTTAGTGACGGATGAATTTATCTGTGCCAGAGCGGTTAGGTTTTCCATGGACGAGGTGGAGAGGGTGATAATTACAGGAAAACATCTCCTACAGGTGGGATGTTGGGCTTTTTCAGGAAGTGGGTGTTGTGACCGTGTTGAATCAGAACACACAGCTGATAGCCATTGCACCCTTTCCAGCATCAGACGTTACTGGGCTGTGGGGATCTCCGGCTGGAGTGTTTCATATAGGCAAAAACAGAGGCAAACTTAGGGACGGTTGTGGTAAGACTTCAATAGGGACTTGATTGGGAGGCGGGGCGCTGGGGTGGGTGAGCAAGGTAGGGCTGGGTGCCGACGATGCCAAAATGGAATCGTTCAGCTGCCAAGCCACAATGGAGAAAAGACACAGGCAAGACAGTCTTCCCCACCCCCTCCCCCCTCCGCGGGCCACTGTTTTGAAGAGAGGGATTGACAGCTCTTTGTTTTCAGGCACGTAGTGGGAAGAAAGGAAGACTCAAGGCAGCGTTCTTGTAAAAGCTCTGGGTTCCTGCCTGATGAAAGCAAGAACAAGTTTGAAGACAGTTTAAAAATAAAAAACGGCAAAAAAAAAAAATGGGAAAAAAATTACACAGCTATTGGGGGAAATTGGGAATGATAACCTTCAAGGTGCCCTCAGTTGTTACCACATAGGCATGGTTTGCTTTTCTTTGATTGGACGGTTAGTGTTTACCACTGGTCTTGTTGTCTCTACAGTCTGAGAGATTTGGAATCAAAGGCCGGGTCTGACAAGAGGGGAGGGACTGGCTGTTGAGTTCACGTACCCATCTTGAGTACCTAGTACTGGCTGGATACTGCTCTAGACTCGACAGGGTGGAGATGATCAAGGTGTCTACTTTATAGAAGTGCACACACCTATGCCTGAAGAGCCATGCAGAAATAACCCAGCAAGGTAGGAAGTAGTGTCAGCGCCAATGGAAACCCAGAATGTTGCATTCTCAGAGGAGGGGGAGAATTTCTGGGAAAAGGGAACCTTCAGAACAGAACTAACAGACAGGAAGTGGTTGCCTAGGTCAAATGGATATGTTGAGTTGAGCAAGCAGCATGAATTAAGAGCTGGAGGTGGCAATGTACCAACCAGGTCAGCACTGATTTGACTTTGAGCAGGAAGAGCCCTAACAGAGGAGGAAGTCCATACATGGAGGATTGGTGGTGGAGAGCCCTTTCTGGATGGTGCCATCCTAGGCTGGTGGTCCTGGGTTCTATAAGAAAGCAGGCTGAGCTAGTCAGTAAGCAGCCCCGCTCCATTGCTTCTGCATCTGCTCTTGCCTCCAGGATCCTACCCTGTTTGAGTTCCTGTCCTGACTTCCTTCAGTGCTGTGGA
Source organism: Chionomys nivalis (assembly GCF_950005125.1). NCBI lineage: Eukaryota > Metazoa > Chordata > Mammalia > Rodentia > Cricetidae > Chionomys > Chionomys nivalis. The sequence continues at coordinate 19,413,065 of NC_080092.1, forward strand.
GGTGTAAGCCAAATAAATCCTTTCCTCCCCAGCTGGCTTTTGGGTCATGGGTCTCATCGCTGCCATAGAGGGTCTAACTAAGACAAACAACAACAACAACAATAACAACAACAACAGTGAACCGATCTCGGGAAGGAGACTTCCCTGGGGGAGAGCTGGAGAAAGCGGGGAGTGTCATTGTGCCTCCTGCTTGCTCTCTCTCTGCTCCTCTACTACACATTTCTCCTCTGCTTGGACTTCATGGCCTTGCACTCTGTCTCTGTTATGGTTTCTTTGGCTCTTCAGCTCAGCTGGAAGTGCATTTTCTTCTCCAGGTGCCCGCCGCCCCCCGCTCTACCCTCAGCAGGTTATTTCTTGAGCCCACATTCCATTTCTCCTGTCCCCACAGAGGTATGTGTGTGTGTGCCCAACACTAACACTCAGTAAACATCCCGTGGAAGAGGGGGCTATGGTTATCTCAGGATGGAACTGCTGTGCCTCCCCCCACCCTGCCACTTATACGTTTTACCCCTTATGGTGCCTGGCAGAGTTCTGACTCCTAAGAAGATCTAATGATAGCAGCTGGTGGCCAGGTCACTGACGTCTTTCCCAGCAGGGACCGTGAGGACACTGATTGCCAACTTGATTGGATTGAGAAGAACCTAAGAGTTTAGTGAAGCATGCCTCTCAGTGTGTCCTGAAGGTGTTTCCAGAGATGATTAGGTCATGAGGACTCTGACCTAATGCTTAATCCATTGATGGATTAAAAAAAAAAAAAGACTAGACTACAGGGAGGTGGTGTCATTACAGAAGGTGTGGTCTGGTTGAAGGATGCAGGTTCGTGGAGCATGTGCTTGCAGGATATCTTGTCCTGACCTCTCCTGTCCTGGTTCTGCTTGGCTTCCTGTCTGCCATGGCGTGAACTTCTCTGCCATACCCTTCCTGCCAACGTAGACAGAGTGCTCTGAAACCTGGAGCCAAAGTCCCTTCTGCTCAGGTTTGCTGTCAGGCCTTTGGCTCACACTGATGCGGATTGAATGGACATAGACATGCAGTGCGAGCATGGGTGGTGGCCTGTGCATCTTTGATACGGTAGCTGAGGGTGCTTCCACGGTACCACCAGTCACTTGGTGGCTCAGGCCCAAATCCTAGGGCTCTCTCTCTCCCTGCACATCACTTCTTTCTTCTTCTCTTTCCTCCTCTCTCCCTCTCTTCATGGCTTTCACATCAGGTTTAACTGGAAGACACATCTCCACTGGGACATTTCTACATCCTGTCAGCGCTACCAAATCACCATGACCCAAATCCTGGACCACCGACACAGCCTCTATGAATTTTCTTGCCTCCACCCCCGCATTCCTACAGTCCTTTTCCCAAGGCTAGCCGGAGTCATCTTTTCAAAAGGCCACTCAGATCATACATGAACTACATCCACCTCTACTTCCGCCTCTAGTGGCTACCCCTCGCAAACGAAATGCAATTTTTGCTCATCCGTCAATCCAAAGCACATGTCCCTTCCTTTCTTCTCTGGTTCCTGGGAAGATGCTCTTCTGGGCTCACCAGCCCCCAGTCCCATTGGACTTCTATGGGTTCCTCCAGTTAGCCAGGTTACTGGCTGAAAATAGATCTTTTGTGTAACTTCCCTGTGCCTGGAATGCTTTCCCCCAGATGTCCGATGGCTGATGTCATCATTCAGGGCCCAGCTCAAACACTATCAGTAGGAGGGGTTTTTCTGACTATGTTGTGTTTTGTAGCCCTCCCCCCATTCACCAAGCTCCCTATGTCTTGCCCTGTGAGGTTTTCCTTAAAGCATTCATGACTTTCATGAATGACTTTCATTCATTATTTTTTCATTTTCCACGTGACATAATGGAAGTTCCCTATTGGCTCACAAACACTACCTGAAGGTATAATATACACTTATCAGATATTTATTAGCTATTTCCCTCCCCCTCAGTTCCTCATTTCCATCTTTCTCCCTCTCTGTATATATATTCCTCTGGTTGAGGGTTTGGAATCTAGTCTTCAGACTTAGTAGCAAGCAATGGCCAGGAGGAATCTTCCAGGATGGCGAGAAATGATCTCGTTAGGCCAGATGCTGCTGTGCCACACTGCATCCCAAAAAGTACAGGAAGATCCGGAGGGCTTACTAGGGGCAGCACCCAGAGGTGCTCAGCAAAACTTTGTGAATTAGGAGCTGAGCATCAGTGGTCCTCACACTTTGATGTGTGCCAGAGGCAGCTACTGAGCTTTCTAAAAAATGAAAGACACTTGGCTCCTTTCGGGCTGAGGACTTTTTGTTTCTCTTGTTTGTAGCTGAATTGCTGACAATCGTATTAAGTGTGCGGCTGGCATTTTATAGATAATCAAACCATTTCCCACTCTGAGAACCCCAAATTCAACCACCTTCTACCCACCGAGAGAAACCCGTGCACAAGGGGGATCTAGAGAGCAGAAGTTTTCTTGTGTGGCCATTTACCGTAACTCCAGGATACTGGTCACATTTCGAGAAGGGAAGATGCGCCGGATGTAATTGAAGTCGCCAACAAAGAGGCTCCCGTCGATCCCCACAGCCAGGGCCACAGGGGCCAACAATTTGTTGCCTTCGGCAAGGCCGTTGCAGCTGGGACAGGAGATGCTCCTGCGGCGACCGTTGCCCATGATGCTTGTGATGATGGCAGGCTGCTGGGTCAGGAACTGGTTCTCCCCTGTGCCTTTGTGTAGTATTCCTGGGGGAGGGAGGCAGAGTGGAGGGGATTACAACACCCTGTTAGGGAGAATACGTGGATTGACCTACTGAGTGGGTGGGAAGTGATAGGGAAAAAAATGGGGAACCTCTCCTTTTGGGGGAGCTTTCCCATTTCCTCCCGATGCAGAGAGCTACAATGGGAGGTCCACTCCCAAAGCTATGATATGGGTATGATACTATTTGGAGGGATAACAGGAAAGGAATGATGAGGTACAATAAGGCTGATATATTGAGATTGACTTTTAAAGGGGGAAAAATGAGAAAGATCTGTGAATCTGGTGGAGCATTTGATTTTAAATAAATGCCCAAGCAAAGGCTACCACTTAAATGTCAACACTAGAGAGACTAAACCAATGAATCAATTTATTAATAAATGTTTTATTGTGCCAGGGATGGAATCCAGGACTCCAAGCAAGGAAGGCAAGCATTGCCCGCTTAAGCACTGTCCCTAGTTCCCAACTTACCACTTTTCACATTGAGGATGTGGTGCTTGTCCAGGGACCAGCCACCCAGGTTGGAAGGGTCCAGCTCAAATCCCTGAAGCAGGGCTGTTCTTTTCTCCCATAGGATGAGGCTGGGGCAGGTCTCATATTCGAACCCGACAGACACTGTAAGACAAAGGGTTGGGGACAAAGTGGGAGAGAGGAGGTGACTGAGTGCTCCAGAGCTCCTTAGTAAGAATGAGAACCACACATTAGCAGCGATATTTGTTCCCCAAACTTCAAGAGGGGGCTGGCAGCTTTGGCCCTGCAACTTCATTCCATGAAATCTAGACTTTGAGTTGAATTCAGCTTTGAAACTTCATGCAGAAATCACAGGAAGACTTTCCTGATGAACATGTTGATCTTCAAAATGACCTCAGAGGCATGGAAGCGGGAGAAGCATCATTTCAAAACCTAGCCCTGAACAAGTCTCCTTAGACGTTGACAGGAGGATGGGAGGCAGTTTCTGTCAGCCTGCTGTTCCTGGGATGCATTTGTTATGTTACTCTTTAGGAGAAGGCCTTAGAAAGCAATGAAGTTCCTTCATAAGGAGGTTTGGGGGCAGCAGCTTGTATAAGAAAAAGGTTCTTAGCACAGCTGGCCTGCCGACCTTCAGTGTCTGCAGCTTTTGTACCTAGAAATTCAACCGATGTCGTATAGACTGAAACGATGTGGAAAAATATACTGCATCTGAACTGAACATAGACAAGTGTTTTTCTGTGTTATCATCCCCTAAACAATACACATTATAAAACTTATCCAAAGGTGATTAAAAGAATATGGGAGGATACGTTCAGGTTAAAGACAAAATGCTGTGCCATCCCATGCAAGGGACCTGAGCATCCACAGAGAGCTTGGTAATCATGGGGATTGTGGAAACAAACCTCTTTGGATACCAAGGGGTGACTGCACTCAGGGTTTAGAAAATACCAGGAAAGCCTGGTACCCACAGAGGGCAGCCTGCTAGTCACAATGTGTGCCAATGAGTTTCAGACCCTGAAACCTTGTTTGTAAAAACCATGCACTTGTCACAGAGAAGAGGGAAAGGAGGAGAGAGGTGCATCGCCCCGTGATTGCAGCCTTGTGCCTCATGCCTTCCCCGTTTGTAATGCGGTGAGCGAAGTCTCGGCTTCTTAGAGTGGTTTGGCGGGAGAGTTGAGACCAGATGCTGAGGTGCCGTATGTCTTTAATTGGAAGGCTGCTCTCAAAATCAGAGGCATTGTTATATAGCTGTTCCTAGAACATTAAACTCTTAACTACGTGTGTCACCAATGGGGATTTTCTGCAGCTTTTGAAAAATCCTGAGATACGCAAATGTCGATATGAATGAAGGATACGTTTTTGCCTCAGAACAGCAACAAACAGAGCCTACCCAGGCATCCCCACCACTTCAAAGCTTGTCCTTTCAAACTGCCAATCATGACCAACTCAGCAGTGCTCGTGTCCACTTTGTGGTCTTGATACACTGCTTCTCCCGGCAAAGTTTCAGGGTTTGTTGACAATCAGGGAGAAAGAAATGAACACATTGAGACCATGGCAGATAACAAATGAAGAAGGAATTGTCATCTCTGAGGGTCATGTCAAAGGATTTGGGAGTCAGCTTGAAGAGACTCCTAATGACCACACACTGGACTCTCTGACTATTAACAAGCGTAATGACTTCAATGCGTTGAAATATACGAGATATATTTCAGTGTGTGAGTTCATAGTGGTATTTAAGAAAACATTCATTTGCTACCCTTGGAGGATAAGCCAACTCATTATGCTAGAAACCAGTAAATAAGGGAAAGAAGCACGTATTTGTCCTTTCTTTCCTGTGTGAACTAGAGCTCAAATAGCCAAGTTGTTAATGAGAAGCCACCTCTGTATGAAAGTAGTCCAGCTCATAGTTGAAGACTCAGTGAGACAGACTTAAAATATCATTCTGTAATCCTTGGTGACCTTAAATATATAAAGACAACGCTGCTAAGTCTTTTTTTTTTAATTTTATTTTCGAGACAGGGTTTCTCTGTAGCTTTTTGGTTCCTGTCCTGGAACTAGCTCTTGTAGACCAGGTTGGCCCCGAACTCACAGAGATCTGCCTGCCTCTGCCTCCCGAGTGCTGGGATTAAAGGCGTGCGCCACCACTGCCTGGCTGACGCTGCTAAATCTTAAGAGACACCCAGCCCCACCGGGTTCCTCCTGGTAGAACTGCACAATGCCCCTTAGGTTGTCCTGCCCAACCAAACCTGGGCCAGAGGAAGACTCAAGGCTCAACTACCTGTCTGCAGGGGGTTACACAGCCACCAATACACACCAGCCAGCAGACCTGACTAGAGATTTTATGGGCAAACGACCCAATTTCTTCAATGATTAAATTATAAGATGAAAGAGAGAAGCAATAGCAAGTCAACTTAATTTAAAGAGAGACATAGAAAGTGAGATGAAAATTATTTTTGCATTTAAAAAATCTATTAGCTTATGTCTGTAAGTGGGTATGTGTGTGTATGTCTTGTGCTACAATGCTCGTGTAGAGGGAAGAAGACAATTGTTAGGAGCTGGTTCTTTCCTTCCACCCTGTGGGTTTCAGGGCTTAAACTCAGGCCCTTACTGCTGACCTATCTTGCTGGCCCCAATTAAAATTTCCTTTTTACAAAATTTAAGAGAAAACAACCATTATTAGGATATTGTTTCAAGCAACTGAAGTATTAATATTTTACAATATTAAGGAGAAAATTGAAATTTCTTTCTTTCCTACCTTCCTTTTTTTCTCTGTCTTTCTTTTGAGACAGGGGCTTGCCCAGTGTTGCTCAGTCTAGCCTCAGACTAGTGATCCTATCTCAGATTCCTGAGTTCTGGGATCACAGTTGTGTATGACCACAGCTGGCCACCAATGGATAGACCCAACAGCGGTGGGTTGTTTGGCGATACTAAGAAACTGTGGTTTCTAAGTGTTTTTAGACACATGTGTTGATATATTCCAGATGAGAGGATGTGATTTCTGGAACTTTAGAAGAATATATGACGGAGGGGAATGGATTTGAGTTTGGAGAAACAGGATTCAGCATGAGCTGATGACAGAAGCTAGAGAGTACGAGAGTGGAGTATCATATCTACTTGGTGGTATTGGCTATTGAGTCGAGATGGGCTAAACCAGCTAGGAGACTCTTTAGTAGCCAGTGTTTGAGATGACATGCTCTAGGCGCTCCAGTGCCTATGCTGCTTGAGTTACTGATATAATGAATCGATGAAGCCGCCTGACTGCTGGGGCATCTCCTGAGTACTTGGAACCTGCTGGATGCATTGTCATTGGGAACTTTACCTGTCCCACCCCTGAGCTGTACCATGATGTCTGTGAGAAGGTCTACTTGGGCCATCAAGTGGTTACTGAAGGATTTGTCACTAGGCTCTCTGCACAGAGTGACTACCTGATAAATACTGCCACTCCCAGTGAACATTTCCGAATTTTCTGGCCTCTTTCTTTGGTCATGTTGTTCCCAGTCTTTGAGAATCACAAGTAGGAGGATAGAGAGGATACAAGATGCTAGATCCAAATCACCAGCCAGCTTTATACAAATAGGAAGAAGCTAGCAGATGCCAACCTACTGCCCCGGCTCTCACAACCGAAGGACCATTCTATGAGGTCCGCTGTTCCTGAGGGTAAACAGCTCAAGGGCAAAGCCTGCAAACACACAGTGTGGCCTCCAGATCTCCTGAAGCCCCAATTCCTTATTTTTAAGATAGGTTCAGTACCCATTTGCAAGTACACTTTCTGGATCATGAACCAGCCCCTGCCTACCTCTGGACATTCATCTGCTTTGACCACCGCATTCTGGTCATTGGTTCTCCCAACCATTCTTTCTGTCTGGAGTACCCTTTTTCTGATTCTCACATGGTTCCTGTTGGCCATTCAAGTCTTCAACTAAACACTACTTTAATGAGGATCTTCCATGACTGTTTACCCATGACTGCCCCTTCACACAGTAGGTTCCGTTTATTTTTATTTTATTACTAGCACTTAACATGGCTTCATGTTTCCTTATGCAGTCAGTCTCTCTTATCTTCATCCTCCACTGGAATATAAGTGCCCTGGAAGAGAGATCTTGTCTGTCTTACTGACTGCTGTGTCTTTCTTTACTAGAAGAGTGCTCAGAATATATAGAAAGATAACAAAAACCCAGAATGAAAAGTGGTTGAGACCAACACATACCAACAGCATCGGAGAGCCCATATACCCTTTGGCCATAGGCATCAGTCTTGTCCCAGATGAATGTGTAGGCCAGGTTGGGAGAAGCCTGGAATGACTTCTGGAAGAGATGCCCCTCTACAGCCACCATCAGGTGCACCCTGATGAGGTTCAAGGGCACTGTGGACTGGGTCATGGTGATCTTCAGCAGCGACTTGTACCCCGCGGTTCGGGAGCTGAGATAACGGAGCTTCACATTGGAACCTGGGAGCTCCAGTTCTTCGTGAAGAACCTGGAGGAGAAACATGTGGTTGGTCTACTGCGTCCAACACACCCTTGCGGGTGAGCTGTTTCCAAGCCAGCGTGACTGTGAGCTGCCTCCCGCGCTGAGGCATCACACCTTCTGTGGCTGCATGGACCACTTCTCAGAGCTGAGAGAGAAGACAAGAAAACCAACCCAAACTTCATCCTATGCCATGGAGTATGGGAACCGAGGTTACGATTTTTGGATTAATAATTATTCTTGGTCACTGTTGCGTTTCTCTTTTTAAAAAAAACCCACACTGTTGGCGAAGATGTAAATAAGAACAGCAGGCTTTATTGCTAGCTGCATGCAAGGAGGCCACGAGAGGCTGTAATTATATGAACCTGCAACTTTCACTGACAATCGGAATAAAGCAACAGGGAGGCGGTAATGTAATATGCCCTCTGTCGCAATGCTGATGTAGATCATTAAAGCGGCTCTTATCATGTATCTCTGTGACTAACAGGAATAAAAAGTAATTTGTAGGTGGGTTGCATATATGCATGTTGTTTTTTATCTTATTAAAAGCTCTCATGGCTGCCAAAGTCTTGAGCGACTATCTGCAAACATTTGGAATGTCTGGGAGGGATTCAAACTGTCACCTACAATGGCTATAAATTCTATATTTTGTTTCTCCTATTCTTTTGTTTTTGTTTCTCTTTTTAAATATTAGTTTCTGGTACACTTGTGGAGACAGAGATAGCAGGAGAAAGCAGACAGTCGGGCTTGGTTTGGGAAGTATGGCACCTGCCCTTACCTGGGTCTCGGGCACAATGGGGTTCGCTGCAGGGGAAGCGCTGAAGAAGGTGGACAGAGGGGAAGAGATGATGATCGGATCAGGTCGGACAAAGCCACTGAGGTCGCAGCTGGGGATGGAGTTCTCCTCAGTCTTCATTACCAGAGTGTCCATGGCATAAAAACTATTCCACGGCAGCCACACTGTGCGCTCCTGGCTCATGAAAGGTGCCCGTTCAAAGTGCAGAGTCAACGCGGCACCCCCGTTGGCAATCAGGTCAAACCTAGAGACGGGTCAATAGGGTGATTTAGACTCACCTTCATTCTCCTTGCTTAAGAGCTGTGGGAGGGACAGAGTAGGTAGATGGGTCTGGTTGCAACTTACTAGTTATGAGACTCTAGGCAAGCTACCAGCCTGCTTTGAGCCAATCAGATTTACTCACCATTCACCTATCACGTGGGAATGATGGGATTGACCAGGACAGGGTGACAGAGAATGAAATGGGCTCATGAGATCAGGGTAGGGGTAAGCTAGAGCCGGCCTACCACCTGTTTTGGGGACTAGTAATTCAGTGTGATTGGCACACATTTGCTTATATGTCCTCTATGGCTGTCTATGTTCCTGCCACAAGGACAGAACTGAGCCATGGCCACAGGAGCCAGGCAGGCAGCAGAACCTAAGTGACTCACTATCTGGCATTTTGCAGAAAATGCCACTGATCCTGGCATCAAGCATTCAGTGCTAAGGCTGAGGGACATGCATAGCAGCAGTGTGGTCACAGTCAGAGGGCCATGAGCGCATGTTGTCAACCAAACTCTGCTATGCTCTTGGAAATGTGGGCAGTGCTTCTTCAGTCACATTCCTGCTTGTTTCTCAAGAGCTAGATGGAGGGGAGCTGCCTGCAAGGCAAAGCCGAAGTAGCTTGTGGAGAGCTGTGCCCCAACTTTAAGACGCACTCCACTGGACTCTCAAGTGTGTGTGGGCCATAGTGTTTCTGTCTTTGTTTACTCTGGAATCTCTGCTGCTTGTATTGTGCTAACATCCCAGTGAGGGTGTGCTGACCAGGGAGGGTATCTTGACTGTAAACATCCACACCATCTGTTTCACCCTACTTTGGTTCCATGTCTGGTGATTTTTAGTAGATATGCAACGAACAAATAGGGTACACAGGAATATTGCGGTACATATTGGAACGTGGAGAGAACAATAGCTCACCCTGCAGCTAATTTGGGTATGTGTTTGCTGACTCTTATTGACATTGGGGACAATTTTGCACTTGATAGAGAAGGAAGCCAGAAGTTTTGAGGCACACCTGCCATCTTGGTAGTTGGCAAGCTAGGGGAGGAGTATCCCTAGTTATGGGCAAGCCTGGGCTACACAGTGAGTTCCCGTCTAAAGCACCACCAACATCAACCGGCTGAAAACAATACTGTCCCTGGCTGTTCCTGTTGGCATAAAAGAATGAACGTGAAGCCGGGTGGTGGTGGTGCATGCCTTTAGTCCTAGCACTCGGGAGGCAGAGGCAGGTGGATCTCTGTGAGTTCGAGGCCAGCCTGGTCTACAGAGCGAGTTCCAGGACAGCTTGAGCTATTACACAGATGATCCCTTTCTTGAAAAACAAAACAAAGCAAGAGTCAACATGAAAGTCTGTGGTCCATACCACATTCTTTAAGGCTGTGCAATTTCCAGGGGTATTACAAATGTACCTTGACACTGTCGTGATCTTGCAGCCTGAGAAAGCTGAAGAGCTGGGGTATAGGAGGCTGGAGAGATGATGTGGGAGGTATATTTGAGCTGTAATTAGTCAGGAAGTACCTGAGAGGGGTGGGGGAGGAGAAGAAAGGGACAGAAAGGACCAAGAGTCCCAGGAATGATTTTGTATGTTGTCGAACAGAATTCTTAATGAACCGGCTCAGCTATGTCAACACTTCAAGAATTCTGGCTCACACTTATAATTCTAGCCCCAGGAAGGCAGAGGTAGGAGGACTGTGGCAAGTTCAAGGCCAGTTTTGGCCATTCATCAAGACACTGCCTCAACAACAAAAACACACACAAAAATAAAATCAACTGAAGGGGCTAGAGATACGTAGTTCAGTGGCAGAATGCTTTGCTGAGCATGCGCGAAGGCTGGCGTTGATCTCCAGGACCACGAAGTCCACATCCAAAACAAGCAAGCAAACAAATAGAAGTTCCTCAAATAAAGAAGCAAAAACCAAGAAAGAAGACTGGGTTCAAGCCAGGTATAGTGGTACATGCACACGATTAATGCTAACCTTAAACTAATCATCACAAATGTGAGGCCAGCCTGGGCTAGATATTAGAAGCATTAAAAAAGCAAAAACAAAAACAAAAGGCTAGTTTCTAAGGGTGGAAAGGGCCGAAGGCCCTCTGCCTAGGGCACACTTGCTATCCTAGTGCTTCCAAAGAATTTGGTCACAAAGTGCATGTGTGAGACACTAGACATCCAGTGACTGCAGATGGCCTCACACTGGGAGTGATTTGACTTACTACTTTGCACGTTTTCAATGGCATGGAAACAGGACACATTCGGCCGTCAGCGGCTTTTGAATTGTGATCATTTCCTGGACAGTACAACGCTCTCTTGCAGTTCAAGGCAGCGGCAGTGAGCCCCAGTTCCCTATGGGCCATGCTACTGCCAGGGTCACGCCTCAGAGTTCTGTGTTGCTCAGATTGATGTCGTCCCACGGTGGGTTTATTGGGATGGCCGGGGCCATCTTCGTGGAGGGGTTGAGAGCTTCAGTGTAGGGAACAGTGTAGTGTGGGCAGCTGTGTGCTGGTCATTTTTTTTTTTTTTAAAAACTGGCTTCATGAATATCTTAAAAGGTTGAAAAGAAGGCTAGACTCTTTCTCAGAGAAACAGAAGAATCGGGTCTTTTCTATGAAGCAGTCATGATTTTCCAGAGTTGATTTTTACAGGAAATCTTGCATTAGTTTTACAGTGACAGCTTCTATCTCTGGAAGAGAACATGGTGTTTGTGTGTGTGTGTGTGTGTGTGTGTGTGTGTGCGTGCGTGTGTGTATTCAGTCCAGAATGGGTGTTTCCCCGTTTCTGTGGCTGTCTTTTCTTTTTCTGTAACTTTTGACTTCATGCCCGATGGATTAAGGAAGCCATAGAGCTTTCATCTTGGTGGGGACTGAACGGGTGCGCGTTCCCAATCAGAAGATAATAGGGGAAGGTCGCCTCCTTCACACAGCAGGGTGACTGCTAAATGTACTTAATTAGACTTCTCTGATTACAGCCCACCCCCTCAAAACTGTAGCGAAAATAACACAACTCTTAAAGCCGCAGATGAAAGCAGAGGGGAGCGCCGCAGGACACAGTGTCGTGTGGATTCCTGTCACCCTGCACTGCCTTTGATTTAAAATAGGAGTTAGCTTCTAAAAGCTACCTTCCCTTTCTTTTTCTAGAATCCTGTCCACCCCCGGTACACAAGGAGCGGCAGTTACCTGACATGGAAACAGGAGGGTATGGCTGTCAGCCACCTTGGAGTGCTGACTTTTCTGTTTGTTTTCTGGTTAGAATGTCACACCCACAGTATGGCATGTCTTCGGGAGGATCCTCCGTAGAGGACTGGGCAGGTGTCTTTTCCAGTGTATTTGAAGCAACTACTTGGTTCAAAGGCAATGATACTATCATTCTTTTTGCATGCACACTTGGTTCTGGGTAGATACGGGTCCCACAAGGCTACTTACGTGCCATCCTGGCGAGTGATGGTGTAACCGTATTTTGGGTATTTGACAAAAGACACATTCACACCAACCAAGGGAGTCCCATCTGTGGTCACTACTTGGCCTCGGATCAGAGAAACCAGGCTGAGAGAGAAAAAATAAAAAAAAAAACATGGGTGCATTAGATACATGTAGAAAAATAGAGAGAAGAGACTCTCTGTATTCCTCTTCCCTGCTGTGGCTGCTTCCTTATTCTTGCCTGGTACTTAAATTGGGAGAAGAACATCAATGTTAAATGTTAGCTGCACACAGGGAACCTCATAGGGAGGTGTGGCCAAAAGGGGATGTCTTGATGCAAGAACACGGACATTCTGGGATGAAATCCCTGGACAGCGATGCCTACTCCCCGGGCTGGCCAGCCGAGTCTCCTGAGCACGTTCCTTTAGCCTTGGCCCTGCTCCATTGCTTGATGTCATTTGGCTCTGCTCTGGTGTGAGCTTCAGGCTGCTCCTCATCATTCACGTGTGAGCTTTGGCCTGGCACAGAGAGTATTATGCCTGGATGAGAGCTTCCCCATCTGGCTGCTCATTTCCTAATTTGGCTTTGGAGCAAGGCCATGCTACTTTTCTCTTAGAGGCTGGGATGTCAGGGAGTGCCGAGCAGCACACCAAGGTTTGCGATGGGGCCCTCCACGGACACCGTATTTTGCTACCCTCAAAGAGCAAAATTTCTTACAATCTACAAGAACCCCAGGAAAAGAGAATCTTACGGATTTTGGGGGAAGCAATGAGTGAGGATATTTTGGAATCTGGATTGAATACAGTTACAAATTTCCCTCCTATCGAAATCCTGTTGTCTTAGGAGAAGAGTGGCTGAAATTCCATTCTCTTTCTCTCTCTCTGGCGTCATGTCATACTCTTCTCTCTATAGACAACAGTAATTAGAACTTTCCCAAGAATCACAGTTTCCAGCTATCTGGGAAATCCTATAAAGCCAAGAGTAGCTACAGCACAGGTTGACTTTCTTTTCTGAGATGCTAGGACCACTAGTACCTCTGTTTTCCTATTCTGGAATATCTGCATATCCATAATGAGCTATCTTGGGGATAAGACATAAGTCTAAACAATTCATATATGTTTCATATACATCTTGTGAAACTGCCCTATAGGCAATTTGATATCGTATTTTTAATAACTTTGTGCATGGGGCAGATTTTCAGGGGATGGGATTCTGGGCTTGGAGTGTCATGCTGGTATGTGAACAAGTGTGGGATTTTGGAGTATTTTGGATTTTTCTGCATTGCCAATGCTTAACCTTTGCTTTAAACAAATCCCAAAGCAGGAGAAATGTGTATTTCTTCTCCCCAAATTCTCGTGTCCACGAAGAAACAGGACACTCAGAAGCTCTATCCTTGCACTAAGCTCCTAGTTGACAACACCAATTTTTCAGTTGTCTTGCTGGCCTTGGAGACAGGGGGCGATTTGGTGAAAGCAAATCTTGAGCCTCCCAGGTTGTTGGGCACGCTCCCAATTTCTGGACTAGGCAATCGAGCTGACCTGCTCTTTGCCAGAATCTTGTCAAAGAGTTTTGGAACACACTTCCTTTACCATTCCAGGCATCCTGAAAACTGGGGATGCTGTCTCCAAGCATCTCTTTCTATTAGCAATGCTCCCCACTGTTCAACTCCCACCCTTTGATGATCTGGGGGTGTTCAGGCCATTCCACTGGCATTTCTAATTGTCTGCTGCTGGCTGTCTAACATATGAATCCCATTTTGAGCTGCTTTCAACCACAGTGCTAGAGTCTTCTGAGGGTGGAGAACGAGTTTATGAATCCTTTTGTTCAATTCCATTTTCTTATCTTAGCTCCAACTAAGACTCCTTCCAGACTTCACCAGACACTACCTTAAAATCAAGGGTGTATGTTGATGATCGCAAGGTCCACAGCACTCATGATGTGAAGACAAGATTGGGCGTGTGTCCTACCATGGGGTTTTCTCTCTTCTTTCTCCTACAACTGATTTTTCTCTTAAATCCACCCCCTAGCATTAGGCTTTGGGGAATGCTACAAGGAATGATAGGGGTTCAGCTCTCTGATTTCTCCTGTTCTATTTTCCCATTCCCCCATGGTTGCTGATTTCCTATCATTTCCAGACAGCTGACTTGCAGAAAAGATCCAGCAAAGACATGCTATCGGCTCATGTCTATTTATGATTATCGATGTGTAACAATTATCACATTATCTAGATAGTGAGGTCTGCTCCATAAATTACAGTGGTGGGGCCAAAGCGTTTTACTTATTTTTGTCTGCCATTATCTCGAAGACCGCCTCTGTAGCGGTCTTGAATTAAGTTTTTCTTTTTTCCTGACTCTGTCCGTTATTACTTGTCAGATGATAGTGCACTGAATTTCACGTGCTTGCTAAACTTCACCCCGTGTCTTGGAGAACTAATTTGTCCCTCTGAATTATGTAGCCACACAGAGGTATTGCAAAGCGCTGCCTCCTCAGGCTCCCAAACAGCTTCCTCTGAAGTAACTCTCCTTCACTCAGCTCTGTGCTCTGCTTCAGACCACCACACAGTTTTAGAATCTCTGCCGACTCCATCATATTTTGGCTCTCCTTCAGGGCACCTCCCGGAAGTGGTGTCTCATAGCGGGAACATTAAGATGGTATCAGAAGCGGGAGGAAAGAAATATAACGGGTAGAGTATCAGTAAGTGACTGGCTGAGGATAGACACTGAAAGGCTAAGCAGGAAGGGCAGGGGAAGACTAAGGTTATTAGCACAGCGGATAGCTCAAGCGAGCTGCATGGACCTCACTAAAATGCTATAGCGGAGTGCGAGTCAGTCACAGTTCTTCATGAAAACTGTGTTCATAACAGAAAGGAAGCAAGCCCTCACTGGCACTGTGCCAGAACTAAGATTTGCAAGTGGGAAACATCTTTCATTTTGGCCAGAGATTTGTGCCTGACTCTCCTTTCCTTTCCTTTCCTTTCCTTTCCTTTCCTTTCCTTTCCTTTCCTTTCCTTTCCTTTCCTTTCCTTTCCTTTCCTTTCCTTTCCTTCCTCCCTCCCTCTCTCCCTTCCTTTCTCTCTTTCTTTCTCCTTCCTTCCTTCCTTCCTTCCTTCCTTCCTTCCTTCCTTCCTTCCTTCCTTCCTTCCTTCCTTTCTTCCTTCCTTCCTTCCTTCCTTCCTTCCTCTCTCTCTTTTTCTCTTTTCTTCCTTCCTTCCTTTCTTCCTTTTTATTTCTTCTTTTTTCCCCCCTTGGCAGCATTTCACTATGTAACCTTGGCTAACATGGAACTCATTCTGAAGACCAGGATGGCCTTGAACTCACAGAAATCCTCCTGCCTCAGCCTCCTGAGTGTTGGGAATAAAGTATGTGCTAACATGCCCAGCCTTTCTTTCTTTATTCTTTTTTTCTTTCTTTCTGTTGAGGCATACCTCTCTTAAAATAAACAATAACATTACTACATGTTGTATAGTAATATCATGCTAATTTTGCTAGTTAGGAAGATGAGATTGTGCCTAGTATGACTCAGTTAGCAGTTTAGGGGAAAACAGAAGAAGAGTGGGATTATGATCTCTTCTATATTATATTTTTCTTATTTATCTTTAGTAAAATCAGGACCTAACGTAACCCTGTGAAGAACTCTCATGTTCAAAGGAACTGCCAAAGGCAACATGACATGGTGTATGCCTGTAATCTTAACACCTGGGTAGTGGAGACAGGAGGATTGCTGTGAGTTCATGGCTAGTCCTGGGCTGCAGTCATGGGCTTCCTTCCTTATGATCCTGTCAGGGTTATAGAGTATAGAGCACGACCCTGTCTTGAATGAAGAGAGCTGCCAATAACTGGGGTTATGCAGCTTTGCAGAAAGCTTCTGTGGGGCTGTAGAAAACTGGCTGTGCCACTACCCAGTCTTCTCCATCCCAGCCTTCTCAGGTCTCAAAGGAGGGATGGAGGACTTAGTCCTAGTCAGATGATGTCTTCTCCCTAAAGTCCAGTGAGTGACTTCCAATAGAATCACCTATGAAGTTAGGGTTCTGACCTGTGCTGAAAGAGGAAGTGGGGTGAACAACTTATTTCCATGGGTACTTTTGAACCTAGCTGAGTGAGGATAGAGGCTGGGCAAACAAGGGGAGACAGTGGGTATTGCAATGAGAGAGGGTGACATATACTGTGTTCTAGTACACAGCTGGGTTGGGTGGCTGCGGTGAACCAAAACACAAGGCATATCGCAAAGAGTTAAACAAATTTTAAATGTTTTAGTACAAAGAAATGATAAATATTTAAGGTGACAGATATTCTAACTACTCTGTTCTGATCATTATGCAATGTATGCACTTTTCAAAAATATCACACTGTATCCCATAACTATGCACCATTATTATGTACCAATGAAAAATAAAAAAAGGGCTGGTTGAAATAGCTCAGAGGGTAAAGGTGCTCACTAAGCCTGGCTGCCCGAGTTTGATCAATGGATCCTCTGTTGGAAGGAAAGAACTGACTCCCCTCCCATAGGTTGTCCTTTGACCACCACGTGTGTACCGTGGCACTTCCCAACATAAACATAAAACAAACTCAAAAATTGTAATAAACTGAATGCAAAACAAAAGTAAAACAATAACAACACAGACTCAAAAAGAGGTAGAAGAAGGTCTTGCTCATGCTCCCGAAATCTAGAGACTGGGGGAGGGACAGACAAATCTGCAGTTTGTATTCCTTCAGGTGAAAGAGCAGAGAGATGGGGTAGAGTGTTCCCCAAAGACTATGCCAACCTTGGTCACAGTAGCATGTGCCTGGACATCTAGCTTTGGCCAGGGAGTCAATCATGTGTGCCAGCTAAGTGTCCATGCCCTGCTAAGCCCGCTTCTTTCCCTCACAAGTGTCTAGAAGACAGAAGGGTATTGGCTGGGAGGGTCTCTTAAGACCAGACCTTCCAATTGCTCTCTTCTGCAGGGTACAGGTCTGACCTGTTCTGGTATGAATAGATGGTCACATCGACACAAAAGAAATTCAAAATCTGTCCTCCAAGTGTTCATAAACTCCAGATTACCAACTGAGAGCAAAAATGAGCAGGAAAGAAGGAGGGGACTTGGAGAGAAATGTTGGGTTCAGAACCTTGGGCACTAGAGGGCATCCTACATGGGGGTTGTGTGAGCGACAACATGCCTAGCATCATCCCAGGTACTCAATACATCCCTCTAACTGGCATTACCGCGACTTTAAGATGCCATGGATGATAGGTTATGTTATCAAGTTAATAACAGCTTTGGAAAACACTCCATCAAATCAACTATTTCAGCAACACTCAAACAAAAGCCTCTCTCAGAGGCATTCCAAAAGGGATTTAAATAATGACAAAAATGTCATAAAAGAACGGATCATAAAAAATCATCTCAAAACTCACAATCAACAGGTATCACCATGAGGTTCTGGGCTGAAGGTTTTCCAATCCTGCAGGGCAGCCACAGCTCTCCTCTATTGTCCCTACCCGAGTGAACAAAGTGTCTTCAGCGACCTGTGGCAATAAGTTGCCTCAGGGGCAGTTCTAGGAAATGAGTCCAATGAAAAAGACAATGTCTTTTTGCTCGAATAGAAAAAAGAGTGGAGACCTCAGTGGCCTGCAGGGACAAGAGGGTACCTACCTGCTATTGAAGGGGTTGTCTCCAGGAATGATGTGGGTGCTGTCCTTGCCTGCCAGGAGCTTGATGCGGTCATAGAAGGACTTCACTGCAGGCCAGTCTGTCTGGCCTTGCTGAATGATGTCCAAGGGGTCCCGGGACCCCCGACAGAGGAGGCTGTTCTGACAGGCTGACTGTAGGCAGCAGTCAGGGTCCAGACAATCCACCAGGCCATCTGGAAGGGCAGAAGCAGAGCCAGGGTCATAGCACTGCGTGGCACCAAGCCACTTGGAGATGCTGAGCCGCTAACACGTTTGTTACCATCAAACCTTCCCATGGGCCTGAGACTGGCAGGTTTCGCACAGCAAGCCTTGGATAATTGCAGCTTCCCCCACACAGAGAGTAAATGATGGAAGAAAACAGCTGAAAATATCAACAGTGGCTTCTCTGGTGTGAGCCTCTTTCTTTGCTTTATTACATTTTCCTAAAATCCCCTCTTCTTACTACCACGAGCAGATATTGTTAGAGTGATTTGGAATAAACCCCTGAACTTTTCTTTTAAATGACACAGCATAAGAATCGCCCAGAGACTGTTCCCAAGAGCCTGTGCCGACTGGGTGTACACTAACCGAGGTGTGGGCTGCTGTCAATCTTCCTCCCTTGGAGAAAATCAGGCCAACCCTCCTCCCCCTAAACCAGGGAGGGAACTGTTAACAAGATGGAGAATGAGGTGCTGTGTGTGTGTCACCTCTTCAAGGAAGTGTGGAAATGGCATTGTATGGCCACCAGGATAAGAAGTCGCTTCCATTCTGTCTTTTTGAGTAGGATACTTTCTAGATTCCTGCCCTTTCCCCCCTTTCCTGGGCTGCTCCTATTCACTAACCTGCCATGCTACACACACTGGAGTGCCGGTCACACGCTGGGGAGGGGATAGTAAACACAGAATCATGACACCTGTCTGGAAGGAGCTGACAGGGCCAGGGAGAGACAGACAGGAAACCCACTGTTTAAAGCCAAGTTTGGGGGTGGTCTTTTCACTCAGGAAACCCTCCTGATAGTGCTGTTGGCGAGGTTAGCATTATGCATTGTGGCTCACCTTCCCTGTTTACATGCTGACATTCTAAACCGCACCGAGAAGGGGCTTTAGGGTGGAACTAAGCTCCTAAAGCTCTCATGGAGGGGGAGTTCTTCTGTAACAGGTACCTTGGGGAGTCTTCTTGGTTGCCTTTTCTGCCCTCTGAGGACACTGAGAAGGAACCAGGCCATCGCCTGACACTCAGTTCCCCAGGGCCTTGGCTTTGAACTTCCCAGTCTCACCCATGAGAAACAGATGTGAGCTGTGTAAGCCACACTGACTACGGTGTTTTGTTGTAGGAGCACAAACTGGTTGAATTTGCTAGGAGCTCCTGCCCTGTGCATCTCGGGTCCTGAAAGAATGGCTCGCATCAGACGTCCACAGACAGAATCAAGGACCTGCCTCGGGCCTCCCTATTGACGGCCTCCAGAAGCAGGTTCTGAAAGTCTGTGCGTCAATCATGATTCTCAGGCGATTCTATTACACAATACATTTTAGAAACCATTGTTGTTGACACTAACTTCCTCGTAGGGGGAATTAATTACATCTTTATGCCTGCCTCTATAGCTATATATTCAGTGAGAGATGAACAGGGCCTTATTAAATCTACATGTATGCCTCCCTCAGTGTTGAGCAGTGAACGGGGACCCTCAGCAAATGTCTGTTGAATGAGTAAATGACCGTCTCCATTCCTCACATGTTCGAGATGGCCACGGACTAGAACGTTCAGGGTAGTGTTTGCTCTTCGGAATTCCCTATCAGAATGAGGCTTTTTATTGAACGCATGGTAGAAAAAGCTTGAGAGTAACTTAGCTGATGCTTCCTGAATTTGATAGAGAGGCATATTTTTTTTGGCAGGGAGGGGGGAAATAATTAGCATCATAAAAGTGTGCTCTGCAACCATGGACTGTGCCATGACAAACGCTTGTCCAGGGCTGCAGAATCAGAGTCCTGGCCGTGGGCTTTGCGTTTACAACAATGTAACATTTTTTGGCATTCCCCTTTCCCTTCGGTCCCACTAATGAAACTGAAATATGTAATTTCACCGAAGTTCCTCTGTAATTTAGCAATTAATGTACAATTAATTTAATGCATTACTTTCTTTTTAGCAAACAAACAAATTAGGAGGTGGCGTGTTTTGCTCGGCTGTAAATTCCTGAAACTAGCCTCTCTCATTTTCCACGTGGGCAAATGCTGCGTGGTGTGCCTTGTAACACATTTAGGTTTACAAAATTTCCTAGAAATGCAGAGCCAGGCGGTTGGGTAGGCAGGCGCCGTGTGAATTTAGAGACTTTGGAAACCAAGGTTCCGAGTAGCTCAACCCTGTGTGCTGACTGAATGTGAGACTCCCAGAGCCCAGGGAAGCTGAAGCCCCAGAAACAGTCCTGGGGGGACGGACAGCATCTTGGCAGCAGGCTGATCCAGGAACACAGCCCCAGATCCACGGTCTGATTGTTCAATCTGGATTCGAGGGCCATTGGCAGAACAAGGAAGAAAAGGGGAGGAAAATAATTGCCTTGAATTCTGCCATGAGCATCACGCCCGTGGACTGCCGCACTAGACAGAGGGAATCTACACAGAGCGCCTGCTTCAGGTTTTAAAAATAACCCGCTGAGATCCGCACTTCTATTCAGCGGCTAAGAAGCTTCTCAGGTGAGAAGAAACCCACTGTTGTTAGCACTATAGATTTCTTTTAAGGTCGCCGGCCTCTTCCCATTAGGGGCCCCATACATCTCTGGTGGCCTTGCCCTCCTACGGCTGGAAAGGGTTTCTTCCTCCTCCAGCCCATTTACTTCTCCCCACCCCACATTACCAGCTAGAGGACAAGTATGTGCGGGCTCAAATAATACCTGGAGACAGTTTTCCTATTAAGCACCAAGCATTCTGCCCCCCCAACTGGCAGGCTGTCTCTCTTTCTAGACTTTTCCCTCTGTTTTGTTGATACTGGGATTCCCCCCCCCCTTTTTTTTTCTGTCTTTAATCTGAGGGTCCAGTCTGGCAAGAGAAGGCCTAAACACATCAGCAATAGCGGAAGAGAAATACAAAGAAAAGAAAGGAAAAGAGAGGAGGAAGAGATGATCTTCCACATACTTGCAATCTTTGCCTCAGTGGTAGCATTTGGGGTGTGGGGTGTTGTGAGGGCAGCAGCACACCCCATGCCTGTAATGATCTCCTCATGCTGTGTGATCGCTGGCTGCTGCCCCCAACACTTTCCGAAGACTCTGTGAACTTTAAATTGGCCCTCCAGTCTCCCAGTGGCCTGTCAGTCACGAGAATCGCATCTTTATGCTAGCAAGCCCCTTGGATGGAGTCTGACATTGCAATCTTCAGTAAATTACCCTGTCACTGACAGTCTTGCTGTTATCTTGCAAACAATCAAGCAGGCAATCAAACCACTCTGCATCGCTGGTTCAGGACCTGAGAGGCCAGGCCATCTGCATCCCGCAGGGTGTCCCATTTGTTTATTTATTTATATACCTACTTATTTGTTTGGCTGCACTTTTTTTTTCCCTGGGGAGGGGAGGTTCACAGCAACCCTCGACAGGAGCTTCATTCTGACTCAGTGAGTGGGACATTTCCCGGGTGGCCCACAGCGGTGATACATCTGCTCATCTGCCCTCATCTGCTTCAGTTGGCTCTGTGGAACCTGGCCTTGGAGTCCATTCTAGGTGCTTTCTGTCAGGACTGAGGCCAGTTCACAGCCCTGGCTGATTTTTCCATGCACATATATTACACGATAATTGGAGTGGCATTTTCAAGAAAACCAGGGCGTGAAGCATCTTTCTGGGAACAAGATTGAGCCTATTATTTATTTTTTATTTATATTTTAATATTAATTTGATTAATTCAAGTCACACCAAGGCTCTTTAAAAAGAATCACTTTTCTGTTCACCATTGTTTTGACGTAGGAGCTCATGTAACCCAGGCTGGGCTAGAATTCACTCTCTGTGGAGCTTAGGATGATCTTGCTTTCCTGATCCTCCTGCCTCAACCTCTCAAGTACTGGGACTGCAACTGTATACAACCACACTGAGCTTAATTTTTTTTTTTTTTTTTTTTTTTTTTTTTTTTTTTTGGTTTTTCGAGACAGGGTTTCTCTGGGGCTTTGGAGCCTGTCCTGGAACTAGCTCTGTCGACCAGGCTGGTCTCGAACTCACAGAGATCCGCCTGCCTCTGCCTCCCGAGTGCTGGGATTAAAGGCGTGCGCCACCATCGCCCGGCATGAGCTTAATTTTTTTAAAGCCTCATTTTTGATAAAGAAATCAGAGAGAATCTTCCGTGACAATCTAGTAATATGAAGTGGATTCTTTGGATTAGAAAAGCTAACAGAGAAAGCCACACACCTCTCATAGGGTTGGAAGTCAGAACTTGGCTGTGCAGAATCAGAAGGATTTGGCCAGGGAGGCAGAGGCAGGCAGATCTCTGTGAGTTCGAGACCAGCCTGGTCTACAAGAGCTAGTTCCAGGACAGGCTCCAAAACCACAGAGAAACCCTGTCTCGAAAAACCAAAAAAAAAAAAAAAAAAAAAATCAGAAGGATTTGTGGTTCAATTTCATCTTCCTTGATCTCCTCCTTACTGTGCAAGCTTGGGGAGAGAACTAACTTTGTTGAGCCTCAGTTCACTTGCCTTTTTTTTTTAAAGATTTGTTTATTTATTATGTATACAACATTCCTTCCATGTATGCTTGCATGCCAGAAGAGGGCACCAGATCTCATTATAGATGGCTGTGAGCAACCATGTGGTTGCTGGGAATTGAACTCAGGACCTCTGGAAGAGCAGTCAGTGCTCTTAACCTCTGAGCCATCTCTCCAGCCCCTTCACTTGCCTTTAGAACTGAATTATTAGGCTGGGTGTGGTGGTTCATGCCCTGAGTCTCAGAACTCAGGAGGTAGAGGCAGACAGATCTCTTTGAGTTTAAGACTCGCCTGGTCTACATAGCAAGTTCCAGACCCTCACTCAAACAGCAGCAACAACAGCTTGGTCATCATAGTACATATGCTGCAGGGTATTAGGTAGGGAATAACTGACTTGATGCATAGACTATGTTTTTATCATATAGTACACATTTAGTAAATTATAGGTATTACCATAAATAGAAATTCACTAAAGTCTTAAGATTCATTCTGTTTGTAAAAACTGGACAGGAAAGGTTATGACATTGATACTCTTTTATACTTAGAGCCATTCATTAGGATGGACCCTGGGCTAGTTAAATCTTGGCAAGCTTGCTAAGTTCCAAACAGTGACAGGCTAGGAATGACTAACAGTGAAAATAATGTCACGGAGGAAGCAGCATCTCCACATTTTTTTTAAGAATTGAATCTTCACAGCAACTTTGCAAAGAAGAGTAATACAACCTTGAAACTTCAGACTGGGAACTTGGGTCTGAGTCTCAGATTGGCTCCTGTTCAGCTGCGGTGGACAATTAACTGCTCTGGGCCTCTCATCTCCCTCAGGTGCCAAGTGGGGATGGCGGTGATGATGTGAGAACGAGAATTAAATCAGCTAATTCTCAGCCCTGTGGATTTGGTGTCCGCATCTGTGCCTTCGACTAAACTCAGATAGAAAATGAAGCCAGGCCTATGGTGATTACATCGGTACTGCACACATATAGATGACTTCCTGTTCCCCAGACAATACAGCACCATTACTCTTTGTACAGAATTTCCATGGTAGCAGACATCACCTAGAGATGATTCTGGAAGACCACGTTTAACCACTGTCCTGTGATGCAGGTAGGAATAGCTCTGAGTGTGGCCCAACACAAAGTCTTAAATCTACTTAATTTCTTTTTGTGACTTGATTGCCAAGCTATCAAAGAGGAACTTTGTAAATTATGTTACATGGTAATGTCAAAAGACTGGACAGCCCTGAACAGGACTCTGATGGAGGTGGGTTTTGTATCTATCTGTTTCTTTCATTGGTTAACTAATAAAGAAACTGCCTAGGCCCATTTGATAGGCCAACCCTTAGGTGGGCAGAGTAGACTGAACAGAATGCTGGGAGAAAGAAGCCGAATCAGTGAGTCGCCATGATTCTCCCACTCCAGACAGACGCAGGTTAAGATCTTTCCTGGTAAGCCAGCTCGTGGTGCTACACAGAATATTAGAAATGGGTTAGATCAAAATGTAAGAGCTAGCCAGTAAGAGGCTGGAACTAATGGGTCAAGCAGTGTTTAAAAAAATACAGTTTCCATATAATTATTTCGGGTATAAAGCTAGCCGTGCGGGTGGCCGGGTGCCAGGAACTTAGTCTGCTGCTCATCACTACAGGACTTAGGAAGATGTGAAGTTGTTACCATGGAGACACTATACTCTTTCCATCAGGAATCTGAACATCAGGGATTTGGTATCTGTGGGGTCCTGAAGGACCAGTGTGGATACTGAGGAATGACTTGTGGCACTTGGCGCAGTGCCTGGTACAACAAGTGCTCAGAGATTGAACTGTCACCATCAGCATCCTACAGGGGAAGAAACCGAAGCTTGGGGAAGGCTGAGTTAGTCTCACTCAAGTGGCTAAGATGCAGGAAAAAGGCAGCCAATGATAGCATCTCCATTACTGGAAAGAGATGCTTCCCCGCTAAAGGAAGTCAGAAGACAAGGTACTTGACTAGTCATCCAGGGAAATGGGGAGACTTAATCACTTCTGAAGGCCTGTCTCCTACTCAAGCTGGGGAAGAACTGGGCTGGTTGACATGGGCCTTTGAAAAATTCAAACAGAAATGAAGTGCCTGGGAATTCATTCCTAGAACCAGGCCGTCCAGACCCTCTCCCTCTCACCCATTCACCTGTGAGATTCCAACCATCCCATTGAGTTGACACATACCTTCTGTGATGGCTATAGGCTTGTGTCAGCCAGCTCCAGTCCCTGTCTACTTTGCTTGGCTGGATTTTAAAAGGGACACCTGCGTGGTCTAGAGACTTTAGCTCTCTTTGCTTATCAGTAAAGATGAGCGCTGGGTGGTGGCAGGAGGCCCTGTGTACACACAGGAGAGCAACCGTAGTCAACATTTGGGTATTTCAGAGTTGGTAAAACATGTAGTTTATCTTTTCGTTCCAAAGAGTCTGCATGTATCTCTGACTTGAGCCTTTCACAAGGATGTGAGGCTGCTTATTTCACGTGTTTTCCTCTTTGATCTTTGTAAACTGGGGGCTTCAGGAGAGTCTGGTTAGAAGCCTTTTGTTCAGTTTGGTGGCGTCCTGTGTTTCTTATAGCTTGCTCTGCACGTGGCTTCCTCTTTGACCTGCATGAACTATATGGTGTTCTTAAGCTTTTAAAGGTTTTAGAGGAACACCTGTGTTTACTTTCCTCAGTTTTGTTTGGTCACAGGTGGCCCAAGGTGACCTCAATGATCCAGGGCAGGTGCCGTGGATACTCTGGGAATGTCTACATGCAGGCCTGGTTTGGGGCCTGGTTAAAAGTGTGGATTTTGGATGGGCAAGATTGCTCGGTGGGTAAAGGCACTTGCTGCCATCCTGCTGACCTCAGTTGGCTTCCCAGGATCCACGTGGTAGAAGGAGGGAACCAACCTCTACACACTATCCTCTGGGTGCCACACGTGCCCACACATACAAAATAAGTAAGTGTAATTATTTTTGAAAGCTCAGTTTTCCACACTGAAATCCACTTTCTTTCCAGACTATGGTTCGAAAGGACACATTGAAAGGATGCATTACCACTCATCAGTCTATCTATCCTATTCACTGGGCCATCAGGCTATGTAGAGGATTGGTTAAAAACATGGTCTTTGAAGAGTTAAGAGTACACACTGATCCATTGGCAGGGTGCTCAAAACAGACACAATCAATTACGATAGGTGAGAAATTATAGTCGCTTCTACTGGGAGGGGGAAAAGCCCAGGGGAACTTTCTGGGCACTTTACACATTTTTGCTTGCCATCTCGGCCAACTAGACATACAGGCGATTTCAGCAAGTGGCGTAACAATGATGGTACCGAACAGAAATGTCGCATGATCAGTCGAGAGGAGCCGCTCACAGACTAAGGGTGTCTGAGTCATTGCGATTTCTTTTTTATCTTTCTTGGGTTTTTCTGGGCAGCAACGGTTTGTTTACCCACAGAGAGATTGATATTTACCAGTTTTTCATTTCCTTCAAGAAAAATGCAGGTAGTGCAGGTGACAACTCAGGAAATCTTAGCACTAATGATGGGGAGGTGACAGGAAAGCTAATGAAGCAGAGAAGAAGGGAAGAGACATTCAGTTGGGCCGAGGAACTTGGTGCTTTGTTCTGCGATGGGAATGAAGGAGGAAGGGGATGGTGTAGCAGGTCAGCAAGGGCCCCAACAAAGGACAACCCCCCCCCCCCCACCCATGGACTTTTCGGAGATGGCAGCTATGGAGTAGATTTTGCCCTGGATGTGACTTACTTAGGTTGAGCCCAGGCAGTGTCACTCCAAAGTACATGGGACCTCCCACAAGTATATTTTGGCCAGTCCTCTGATTATGTAAGCAATCGCCTAGTAGCAGTGAACATTGTTGAGGCCACCCAGTCTCTATGAGACTGCAGAGGGAACGCTGCTCCCAGCAGCAGAGACTGTCTGAGGCTCTTTGGAGCTGGGGCTGCCCACCCCACCTTCAGATGATGCATTGAGGTGGTACATTGGGCATTGAGAAATTTGCTGAATTTTCCTCATTGGAGCCCACCAAGTAAGCAAAATCCTCCATTAAGTTTCTTGTCAGCTTTGGGGGTTTCGGACCCCCAAAACTTACCTGAACCTGCAGCCACATTGGAAACCAGGAACAGCAAGAGAGAGACCATCTGCGTTATAAGGCACGGAAATTTTGTGTACACGTTGGTGAGCTGACAAGCCACCACTCAAATGATGGGTAATTACCCATCTGTGATGGTGAGCGTGTCCCCTGGGGAGGATGTGATCTTTTTATGGGAGCCATATTGCTCCTCTCAAGGGATGGCAAAGACAACTTCCTTTCCTTATCCTGGAGAGCCAGAACAGCAATGACAATCACTCGGAATCCATTTGGACCAAGACTGCGATTATACATGATCCTCACCTTTACCTCAGTTCTTCCTCTGTTTAAGCCTAAGGCTCACGTAGGTGCCACAAAGTCAGACCTGTGGTGGTGGGACACCTTTGTCTGTAGCTTCCTTTGTGCCACACTGATTGGCTCCTTTAGCTATCAATCACCATGAACTGTTAATTGGTATATTGGGATGTGAGGCCTGGCCCACCCTCTGGGGGCTCCTGGAGTTGGGCCGAAGACTCTGCTATTCCAGATTAACTCTTGGTATCTGGTTGACTCTGCATGCATAAATAGTGGGTAAAGGATGGTAGACATTTAAAGGTACCCTGATGGGGAGACAGAGAGCTTACATGGGGTGCTTCTCCAAAGCCCAACCAGGACCCACAAAGAAGTAGTACCCAGCTTTTTCCTAACTTGTTCATGGTGACACTGACTCATGACCCAGTTAAACACAAAGCAAATAAACGTAGACTTTAGAATTAGAACATTCTGGCTTTCAAAGCAGTTCTCTCATTCCAGGGCAAGTGAGCTCACTTTCCCATCTATAGAATGGACTTAGCTAATATTCCCCACTACCCTGACGTGCAGAGAGCTCTAGGATGGGGCCCACATGAAGACTGACACACAGCTCTATGACTGATGCTTCTTAATGATATTTCCTGCTCTCCACCAGAGAAGGGCATTGTTCCATTTGCATTTCCCCCTATGCCCACTGACAAGTTGGAAGTGAGGGATAATTGAAAGTATTCTGGCTTGATGTAACTAAGAAGTGAAAGGCGCGGGCAAGGCTGACTTGATTTAACCTGGCAATATGAGATTAGTTCTTCATTGCCTCTGCTAGGTCTCCTGCATTGCCAACCTCTGAAAGCAATAGATTGGCTGACAGGGTGCTCATTTGGAAGGTTTCACCTGCCATTAATACCCTGGCTGCCTGATGGACCGTTGCTCCTCAGGCGGCCTGCTCTCCCTCCGTGGAGCACGGCCATTCTTAAATATAGCAAGGAGGAGAACTGCATTTGCACTCCTGGAAGGCCTGTTGGAAGTCCTCCTCTTCCTTCATGCCGATTCCTTGTGTCAGTCTCTGAGTTCCAGGGCCAAAGAGCCTTGCCCCAAGCACCTTGAGCTTTTCTTCTGACTTAGCAATGGAAGACCAGTCAGGCTTGACCAGAGAGATCTGGCAGAGTGGAAGCCCCACCGCGAGCTGCCT